>NC_060215.1:91190000-91790000 GCF_021130785.1 Homalodisca vitripennis
TTGTGTGTTGTAAACACTGCAATGACCTCCACGCTTTTCTGACCTCAGTTCGCTTGAGTGTTTTCTTTATGCATGGGTTCTTTATGCAAGACTTATGCTTTATGCTAGATTTACGCTTTAGGCAAGATGATGCCAAAGTACGGCACGTCTGAAAGAATCGATGATTAAATGCATCGCGCAGATCGTGAACGATAACCACATGCAGAAAGAATAATGTGGTCGGAGAGCAGCACTTCGATCAGATGTCACAGACGGACAAGTGTTATTTATTTTGCTTCAAATTATTGTGGTTACTGTAAATATTACCGCAAATTTCAAATATTTGCTGTTAATATTCAGCTTTTGTTGTTTGTTAATTGTTGTATTGTTAGTTGATCTTATAAAAACCTACAAGAGGGAGCACCCGGTTAGATTAAAACTGTTATAACTTCTTTTCACATTTTTTGTCAAATTTCAGGGACCAAGGTATTATCGTATTTTACAACAAATTTACTAAAACATTTAGGTTTGTAATTGCTTTATAAAATTACTTATTTTAAAGTACTGTATTTTGAAACACTTCGACGGCAGCTATTTTAAAAAGCTTAGTTGAACTCTTTTAAATTGTTTATAAAGTAATGTTTAAACACAAACAAACATAATACTAAATCTGTTTTGAATAAATAAACGCTCTTTTTGGGTTGCTTTATACTTATAATTAATCCCTTAATATAATGTGTAATGAAACATCCAGTATATTTTGTGTATTGTTAGGTTGCAAAGAACAACAAATAACACAACATTGGTACTGACTTCTTAATATTCAAGACAAATGAGTGGAATATAGAGCCAAATGTCAACAATATTCTTCAAAACTAATTACCAGTTAACTTTAAAACCAACGCTTTGCCTAAAAACTTGTGTTTTCTATCTTATTAGTTATTGGTTGTAATGGTGTCTCACTAAAATTATGATTAAGACTTAGTTTAACCAACAGAGTTACTTTATGTAATTAATATCAGTCTTGCAAAAAACACGAGAAAAATATACGAGCCTTTTCAAAACTGCATTCAAAACGCATGCATAGTGCTTATTAAATGGTATAATGGTAAATTTTAAAAAAGTGAAACGTATAAAATGTACGTAAAATAAAAGAATTGAGCTTTTTGTTAAAAAAAATATACTTGTTTTAGGTGCAAACTGCAGAAATACGATTTAACGTTTGAGTATATACGTACTGTTAAAAATATTTTTTCATAATTATTAGGCTACATAAGAATACAATTCGTGCCATTCTATTCTAGAAGCTAAACTATTAATATTTTATATATTTTTATTTTATTTTGTTTTTTTAATTTTATTTTTATTTTATTTTTCTTATGTTATTATTCCCTGTGTGTTTACTCGTTTTCGCAAATATCATCAAACGTTAAAAGGAAAACTAAAAATCAGTTAATTTTAACAACAGGTAAGTTCCACTAAGATAACCACAATTATATATATATATATATTATATATATATATATATATATTATATATATATATATATATATATATATATATATATATATATATATATATTAAGTTAGTAAATATATATTTTGATACAAAGCAGATATTAGATGAGAACATGTTAGAACTAAGCTGGTACTGCTTTTATTTTCAACGTTAATTACTATAAGCGACTCTTTCTAGAAACTTAACTGTTTCTTGTTAAAGTTTACAAGCAGCTGGTGGCACTTAGTACGGCGTTCCTTAGGCAAACTACATACGTATTTGAATTGCCTACAGTTCATCGGAAGGCGATGCGACGCTACCACCATGCCGCGCAACTGTAGTCCTGCCAGAGAATATTAAATTTCCATATATTAAATTCAGATAAGGAATACTGACTGTTGTAAATTGATACTGATTCATTCGTAATTTTAAGCGGATATCAAAGTACATTTATTTTAACATGAATTGATACGTCCCATACATAAAATTCATAAAACGTATAAGAATTCACTAACTCACATTTTGCAGGTACACAAAAACATGAAACAATTCCAAGAATATTGAAGAATAAGTATTATTAATCGATGAAGACCTTTAGAATATTCTTACGTGAAAGTTGGTGGTACACAGAAACTGTGTTTCTTCCTGTTATACACGTTTTAGGTATACATTTTGATCATGATACAATATTCCAACAAGGTAATAACTTAACTAGGCGATTATCATTAAAAATAAGGAAATTAATTAACACACAATTTAAAAGATATTAAACTATGTTACATTTGTCTGTCGAAACGTTGAACAGAAATGTTTGTTTGGAAAGCTGATGCAATAAATACACATGGTTGTTAATGCCCGTGTTAATACTGTAAACGTAAATAACCAAAAGTAAGTATTTTATTTTGCTAGGCGTGGGTATGAAGCGGATAGTAAGGAAGAGATGAATCTTATGAGGAAAGGATCTTTAAAATACTACCACTAGTACATAAACACTGAAATAACGCACTTATGTATAAATTACTCAACACACATTAAAATAAATAGTAAATTTAAAAAAGTTGAATGCTTAAGAATTTTGTTAATCAGTGCTTTTGGTATCTATATAGAATGGATTTTACACATAAGGAGTAGTTACTTTATACAAGAATCTAGCAATAAGTATGAAACAAGATTACATTTATGATTCATGTATTTCTTCATTAACTGAAAATGGCATCGATCAATAAGATGAAGTGGAAGCATTGCTTTATTGTTTATACACCAAAATAATTAAAGTTTGAAAATATTTTGGAGCCGTATATAAACGGTTTTCCTCAAAGGGCCTCGTAGTGTAATTTTTTAATTTATTCAACATTAATAAATTCTACGATGGTTTACGACTTAGAAACCATTAGCGTTTTGCATTTTTCGAAAAGACCTAAGTAAAATTGTATGTTTTTGGTAGATTTACATCAACACAGATGTATCACTATAATTTCTTGCACGGTAAATCTATTCAGGTTTACCATTTATAGATAAAGTCATAGAAGACAATTAAAAATACATTTTAATTACTTCCTAACAACGGTCGTATTGCCGGGCTACTCGGATTCTTCTATGACCTCAGGCCTACTTCTTCCACCACATACCAACTATTTCTTTACCACTCGGCTAAGCAAGTGAAACAATGGTCAGGTTACGGACGGGTTAACTTCCTTACCACCTTTGATGTGACATAAATACAAATTGGACAGGGCTGTCAGGCTCTGTTTCGCAAGATCAGATAGTGTCTTGGCTGCAAGCGTTTGAGGGGGTGGGGTGGGGTTAGAGTTGTCCAGAACACCCGTGCGAACTGTTACCGTGATAAGATAAGGAACGGGCAGGACAACGAGACGATGATACCGGGTAGTAAACAGGCTAGCAGGCCAGGCAGGGCTACCAGAGCGGCATGAGATATGGTGTCTGTGACAGCGATGTGGGGTCGTGGGGTGTGGTGGTGGGGTGGGTGGTGTGAGGGGTGGGGGGCCGTGCTGAGTTTGCACACTCGTCCCCGCTTCTGCTGGATCCTCACCAAATTGTTTGGGCAGACAAAAAGCTATCAAACCATATACTCTGCAATCCCTCCATACCACCGCCCAAATAATCTGATTCCCTTTCACTAAACATGTTTTTGTTGTTTATAACAACTTTTAATAGGGCAAGAGTCTTTTATTAGTCTCTAAATTGTATTTCGTTCATATAGCTGTAATTTTCTGCACACATTTTGGTTTTTTCCAAACGATCTGTTTTCTTCAGTGGAAAAGTTATAAAGTAGATAACATATACTATTTCTAGGTACGCTGTTGATTTTCAAAATTGGAAAGTTTATTGCATCGAGATTATTGCAGAATCGAGTACAATTAAACTTTACAGGTTTAAACCGTTTCATTACGTTGATTAAAAAGATGTTTGAAATGCATTTCAGTTGTCGATTCAATACAGTATATTACTAAACATTCAAACATGTTTAATCTAGAATAAACATTGTTAATAGTAAAACAATAATAACTCACACATAAAACAACAATATTGTTATTGTTTCTTAATTCCATGTATGATTTGTAATACATTCCTTCAGCTCCCTTTAACACTTATTTCTAAAATTAAATAAGTCCGCTTACTTATTTCCACTTAAAAGTTTCCAGTGAACACACGTACACACACACATCGCATTACAATGTAGTGAAAATTGTCGCTATCGAAACACTGAACACAATGTAAATATTGGAGTAGAAAAACACTATTTTTGGAGTAAGAATAAAATTGTGTATGTTGCATAATGAACTATTGTATAAAGCGGAGTAACACTTATTTCTTACTCTTAGAATGTGACAGTCTGTAAGAGACAATCCATACTGATCTGAAACAGGCGTATCTCGTTATAGAAGAGGTAGAGGAGGTGTATAGGTGATGAGTAATAATAGAAGTAATGACCCCTTTCTAGCCCCTAGGGCCACTTAACTAGACTTATAGCTGTGTAATCTGTGTATATAAATGCGAAGGACCCCACTGACTCAGTCATCTCTAAGTCTAGAATTTATCGCCTCATTCAACCTTGTAAGCTTAATATTCCACAAAGTCAAAAATTTACAAAAAATATAAACCTTTAATTCTTTATGTTACAAACTAGATTAATAATTTAATTTAATATGTACACAATTATATCATATTGATTTTTATTAAAGGTGGGTCCTTCTTATAATAGTGCCGTTGTCTGACTGTCTGCCACTCTGTGGGATAAGTCTTTATAGAATGGCCCTAGAGACTTGAAACTTGGTATATAGATTACTTTGAATCTAAAGAAGAAATTTATCGATTTTGTAGTCACAATGCCAAAGAGAACTATAGTTACAGTCAGTTAAGTACAGAGTTCCGTTACATTTTCTTGGGTCTTCGATACTCCATAGGAGCGGATTTCTTTATATATGAATGTTGAGTTTATATTTCACTAACAACTTAATGTTTAGTTTCACTGGACCGATTATAATAACTACGTCGTTCAAGATGTTTATTTACACAGACACAAGCAAACATAATCAACAAACGTGTTCAATAAGAAGTTCATCGATTGATTTGTTCCAAGCAGTGGCGCACTCAGAAAATAATTATGGGGGGGGGGGCTGACCGGGGGTCCCTGGACCAACCAACGGAATACTTTTCAAAAACTTCCATAGAAAACCGGTATTTTAAGTCATTACTTTAACTTTATTTTAGCTGTTTCAATGCAAGTTTTGAGTAGGGACTATAGGAATGAATGATAAAACCCAGCAGATTAAATAATATTTTAGGTTTTATTTTGACAAAATCGTTTTATATCAGCTGTCTTACAAAACAAAATTATGTCTTCTTTGGATCTTCGTCAGTATGGATAACACACTGTCTGTGTCAACTAGAATTTCCCTGTGAATATTGAGATTGGCTAAGCCATTTAGACTACTACTCTCATACATCGTGTTTCTGAGGTATGACTTGATTCTCCGAAGAGTGGAAAAGGAGCGCTCTGCTGTGCTGGTCGATACAGGTCTACTGATGAAAATCTTAAGAAGGATATGGATGTTTGGAAAGATTGTTTTATCACATATATTGAGAAAATCAATTGCATTGACTTGGTGTACCTTGTTTCGTTGGAGAAAAGCTTGCCAAACTTCCATTTCTGCCATTAACACGTTTAAGTTGTTGTTTTCCAAATCTTCTTCATAAACTTCAATCAACTTCAAAAACGTCTCTTTCATCTCTTTATTTTCTTCACTATTCTCTGAATAAGTATGAAGCAAGCAGTGAAACCCTTTCAAAATGTGCTTGTGCTTTAAGAGATGTTCTTTGATTCAGAAAATAAAACTTTCAATTCAGGGCATGAATACGTCAATTCTATAAAATTATTCTGTGCTTTCACCTGAGACATTGCTTCTGTGTGTCTTCCATCCAAGAATCCTTGGAACACTAATTGTAGTTTCATTCAATTCGGCCATTTTTGTGCCTCGAAATAAGACTGAAAACTCTTAGAGACAACAACTTTTAACAACTAGTAACAACTTTTTCTCTTAGTGACTTCAGACTCTAAAGTACATAGTCAGCATAGTTTAAAGCAGCCCAGAATGTAATTTTGACACAATATCAAAGCGTAGCTGAGTAGCTTTTCCGCTGATACTAGACCTACAATATACTCTGACTGACATATAGCTGTTAAAAGGACATTGGCTCCTGAAGTGTGTCCTTATCATCCCAACACTTGAATTCTTCTAAGGATGATATATTAAGGTTGTACAGCTCCTTCATGACGAGGACAGCATCATGCCTTTGAACCCATCTGGTTGGACATATCGGTTTGCGTTTTTGTTTCTTAGTTTTGGTGCTAGGGTTTCAATTTTTCCCTGGAGAACATTTTATCTCTGGTGTGTTTTCTGAGCTGCAATGAAATCTTTCTCTTGAGGGGGGGGCTACATCTCCTTTAGCCTCCCCGTGGGTGCGCGCCTGGTTCCAAGAAGTCCATTTTACGAACCAAATACTGATAAAAAAATGTATACGTCCTTTGACGAATACTCCTTCCCAGCAGATATTGAGAAAATAAAGATTTGTAAAGACTGATTGTGTAAAAATGACGAAAAACACGTTTTAATGATAAATATACTGAAAACAACTTTTTAATCTCAGAGAAAGCAATTGGATCAGATTTGTTCGAGAATATTGTTAACATGAGTGAATGTAACAAAAATTCTGGCCAAAGTCACTCATAAATAGTTGGGCTAGTGCTAGGATCCCAAAACAGACTGGTCTCCATCACAGCCTAAAGCACAACATGTGCAGATGAGGTAAAGTGAATACATAGAGCCTAATAATGATTAAATAAGAGTACGTATTCCTCGTTAATTTGGTGAAGAGCCTGCGCAATGTTAACAAATTTAAGATAGTGGATCATTAATTTCTGAAAATATCTAAGGAAAACACAATCGGTCACACAATGTATATACCGATTGTGTGGACGGGATGTTGTTAAATGAGATCGCTATAACACAGAACCGAAATTGTAGCGTTCGTCGTATGTGACGAGTGATCAAAGTTGACCGATCACTAAACAAGGACAAGGGCGATAAAACAAATTCCTCCTGACATGATTGAAGTTAATCAAGATTAAACTATGGAATAACTGGGTCGCGCATATTTGGTCTCACATTATAATCTACTATGTTGTAGATTTTTTTATTCTGATTTGCGGAATTCAGATGATCTTGAGTTGATAAAACAAATGAGTATACAAAAAACAATTTAGAATTATGTTCTATGACAGTCTTTTCCGTCTTCTCGTCACCTTCATTTTATATTTATTCCCGACAAAGACGAGATCTGATACAAAATGAATAGGGGTTAAAGAAAAACAGATTATGAAATAAAATTGGATAACCACCACTGACTTCTTCATGAAATAAACATTCCTTATTCGGTATGGGATAACGAATGTAATACACAATATAAGAAGTTAGATTATAATATATATATATATATATATATATATATATATATATATATATATTGTTATACTGGCTTTGACTACTTTTTATGGACATATTTTGAGTATGGTCACTCCGAATCTCCTTCATAACAGGTCGTGTAATAGGGCACCTACTTATTTTTTTCTCTTCTCAAGATCTGCAGCTGTTTCTATCTTACCCTTAGCAGTCATAGGTGCCGCTTGAGGTTGAAAAGGTGCATAAAGATTCAAGAGTCACTGAGCATTATAAAACGCATAAAACGTACAACATTTCATAATTCCAGAATTTTCATCTTAAAATATATAACTGAAAGTGACAGTAGAAATGTGCCATCATTGTTTATTGTAATTTAAATAAAAACATTACTTTTAGGAAACTTTTATCTATTACCCTTATTAGTTACATAATGTATTTCAAACCGTCTGCTCAAACTGTAGGATTGCAGAATTTTTAGAATTGCAGATTTTTAATGATACGTTAAACATTTAAAATAAAGAAACACGACATTAAATTTGCTAAAGTCGAGCGCCACTCGTTTAAATGAAAAAGAAACCACCTACACCAGTACCATGGCAAATGTTTAAGTATTAATCAGGCAATCCATTCAAATCTCTTTAAAAGTGATGATTAAAATGTAAACAAGGAGGTTTACAAAATATATAATATATATACACAATGATCTTCCTTATTAACATGAAATATTTGAATTAAATTTAAATCTTTTAGTATGCTAATAGGGAGGAAAATAAAATTAATTATTTGGAAAGAAATTCAATCTTGAAGATGAGTATAAAATGTTTTTGCTGATAATTTGATTCTGGTAATTATAAATTGTACACTTCACTTATAAACGCTACAATTACTGTTATGTTATTTTACTGTATTTTATATTAGCCACCAGGTGGAAAAAACTGAGAACTTCAAGATCTATGATATACTCAAACCTAGTACTTCCAAAGTCCGTAGCTGCACTCTCTCTCTCCTTCTTACCATCTGTAAAGCGTTTTAGTACGCGTTGAACTTTCTCTTCATTTAAAGGTTTTTGCCAATTTCTCTTTACACTAACAAACGCTAGAAAGAACGTAACGAACCAAAGTTAACAGGGACTACTTCAAATAACTAATTAAAATCAACAAAACTGTTGCAATCAAAGAATCCTTTTGCAGAGATATTTCCAATTACTGAGATAATAATACATAATTATCAGAAATAAAGAAAACCTAAAGCATTCTCTAAAGTTTTGTTGGAATGTAGTCCTGAATCGCTTTGCCAGTTTTGCTTTAAATATAAAGTTTAAAAAATTCAAAAAATCAAGCTGTATGTCAGATCGTTTATCCAATCCCATATCCGGTTATTTATTTTAACCATATCAAATATTTTAATATTGCTTAAAACAAAATTATGAGGGAATCGAAAAGATAAGTGTAATTATAAGAGGCCTAAAAGAGAATGTAGGCACAAGTAAAACTGTTTTCTGTCAAACATTTGGCAAGGCGTATAGACATTTCGTTAATACAGGATATTGATTTACATACAAGTTAGCAGCAGATTGCGGTGTTTGATATTCAAGCAAAATTCGAGAAAAGTATATTAATTAGTGGTTGATAAGTAATTTTAAATAGAAACTACCATTAATGCCTCAACTTAGATATAAAATTACTTTCTTTCACAAATATAAAAAATACTAATTATGATTCAGCAATACTAAATACTAATTCGTTATCAAAAATTGAATAAGATATGGATCAGTGACGAATTCTGTAGTAAAACAACTGGCATACAACTTTAAGGGGAAAGATGTTACTTATCTACGTAGTAATAATTAACGTGAAATTGCAACAGTTGGAAATAATAAACTGATACCTGCTTTAAGTGAACGTGTGAATATTTCAGGATTGAGAACGGAATTGAACAAGCCTCACAAGTTGACTTTTCATTTCTTGAAATAACACCTAAGTTAATGTTAGGCGTTTCAAATAAATGAGTGCTGTTTACAGAAACTCCGAAGGTATACGCAGTGGTCTATCCAGTCTATTAAAAGAGGAAGAACTTATAAGTTTGGTATCTTCTTCGTAAGACTCGAAAGAGTTGCAAAATCTTAAGCTCATTTGAAAGTTGTATAAATCCTAAAAACAGTGTTTTTTTAATTTAACAAGAAGCAACAAGAACCTTGATAACATTTATTTAACAGAATAATGAGAGCTATTTCTCTGAGGCAGCCAAGAAAGCTCAAGATGTTGCACAATATGGCAAATCTACACACTAGCTGGTAGAAATTCTCAAGAGTAATATGCCTAGGGTAAATTCAACCTTGGTTTACCTTATCATTACAAGCTCCCACTTACCATTCTGACCCTCGGAGTGGGAAATTCCATCTAGTTTGGTGTCAGGGCTCACTAGAAATCAGTGAAAGAGACCGTCTAGTGATAGCGGCTCATTTAATCATAACTGTTCTACAAGTATAAAACATTGCAGTTACCATTGTGTTTAGTATACAAATTTTAATACCATGTATATTTAATCTCTACGTATTTCTTAACGTATTATAGTGCCTAGATTACCAAAAGAATTATTATATTTTTTAAAAGCTAATTACTTCTTTTTCCACATCAAAACTAAATATCACTAAGGGTCTAGTTGGTCGCCCCACGTTGCCACCGGCCTACCAAGTTTTGTATATGGTTTTATATAGAGATGTATGTCATTTAAGAAAATATATGAATTTATTTACTACCTTTATTTACCCAAAACGGACATTACGTTTTTAAATATGACTTTACAATTGTTAATTTGATTTTGACTTCCTTCTATAATACTCATCGCATTTTTAAAATTCTATAATTCTTTATTACAAATTACTACCGATTTGTGGTGTTTTATACTCGTTTATCACTTAATTCGATGGAAAATCAACGATTGTCTACTATTATATAAATAACAATAATAAAATATTATATGTTTTATTATATGAGGGGCATAATAATAATCTGAGCACCTCACTATATCATTTTAAACCTTTAAAGATTGTTTTCGAATATATAATAACCTCACCTAACGAAAATTCACATTTTAAAATTGTGCACGCTCTCGCACAAGTGGCCCCTAGTAGAGGGGAGCGTTCTAAACGTTCCCAGCTAATATTACATACTCTCAAATAATTAATTGTATAAAATATAATGAGGGGGAAGCATTTTAAGACAACCAATATCGTATCTAAACGCATTTGCTTTTAATATTAAACAAAACACTCATGAGAGTAATAGCAGTATGAAAGTAAAAACATTACTTCAATAATACTTTTTAATCCTAGTTATGGTTTTTAATGTATGTATTATTTTTAAAACTGTCAGAGTAACCTTTTGCTTAATATTATATGAAAGCTACATTTAATTGATGCACTATTGTTAGATTCCACTTTAAATTTTATCTTCCTTAATGGGGTGTCGTATTATAGATTCCATTTAGTGAGGACATGTTGTTACATGATTAACCTCAAATACCTTAATAATGAAAAAACAGTTTTGTACAGTTTAATGAAGATTTATAATAATACTGATTCAGAGTAAAAGATTATTTCTTTGAAAAAAATCATCTGAATACTCAACTCATTGTCTACAGGAACATGAAAGTGATCTACTTAAACAAATTACCCATCTTACATCCCGATTCAGAGACAAGTGGCAAAAGGCTAATCGAATGGAGGCTACATTATTATAAAATTATAAACATTGGCTAGAAGATTGCATAAGGTCTAGAACGTTTGAACAGTTGGTTTAATTTGAAAAAATCCTTCCCTGCCGTTTGAGGACGGGTCAGAGAGATAAAAACGCGCAAAAACGGAAGAGCTTTGTAACACTAATTCGTTACAGGAGTTTTAATCTTTGCAACTAAAATGAAACGTGAACAAGAACATAATACCGCTTCAAAACGTTTAGTACACAATTTTGATACCCCTCAACTTGCAGAAAAAAATACTAAAAGCTTATGAAACGCAAGAAATATACAAGCAACGAATAAGGTCTGATGAAGAAGCTCTTCCTGCGGTTGTCGTTGAGGCAAGACTTTATACTCACCAGTATAATATTATGAGAGCAAATGATCTATAAAAGTGCCCTTCATAAAAAGTGATACCTCTGACAAAAAGGACTAATATCCTGATAGAGACAAGAGAGCAGTTGCAGACACTTCTGCAAAGATGACACTGCAAGCTCTATTAGACCAAGCGGCCAAGCTTTTAACTGTTCAAAAAGAAATTAATACTATACTAAAACTTTGGAAGCTAAAAGATTTGTTAAAGTGGGATTTTGATGGAAGTTTCCGCCAACTCCATATATACAGACTTTTGTTGGAGCAGACGACACCGACTATAATGTGTTTATTTACATATCTCGCACCTCATATTTTTTTATTAATGAGTATTTAAATGTTCTTATAGTATGGCAGAATCCTAGAGCATCGTCAACTAGATGGTGTCATCCATTAAAAATATTAACAGGGCCGACAGAAAATTCTTTGAGAGGAAATGTTTGAGTAGACTAGGAAATGTGAAATTTAATATCTATATGCGATGAAGTTCATGATGGGGTTTGTATCAATTTATGAATAACGTATTATGAATTAAGTTTTACTACGAATTATGCAAATAGAGTACATTACAAATAGAGTACATGAGTTGTATTGCTGAGGATAAATATGAAGAATTTAACTATTATAAGGCAGAATAATCAATAATCTGCCCATTGAAAAATGTTACTTATCAAATTACACTGCTGGATAAAATCTGTGCAGTGTCGGTTCCATATTAGCTCCAAATCACCAAATGGAAATAACTGGTTACAAGATTTCAAACTCAAATTTCGAAGTATTTCAGTAATAAAATAGGGCTGATCGACCAAAGTCTGGATCAGGGAATCTAAATAATGGCAACTCAGCTTAGCGCTTTTCTACAAACGCTGTATTTTTCATCTCAAATAACAGGTTTAGATAAACAATGGATTACTACAAGTATACATCTAGTTTTTGTTGCATTATCAATGAGCTGAACTGGATAGTTAAGTACATCCTGCACTAACACAGCAAAATTGTTTGTAAAACTACATTCCTTACAATATGGGCCCAACTCTTCACAAACTGCTCACCCATGGCTATGAAGTTGTCGCTGCTGCCTGTTTCCCATCAGGCAAATGACAGAAAAAGGCTTAAGTAGCCAGAAGTCTTCAAGCGTTGTAAATAATCCCATTTCAGGAAGTGTTCGAGGATGAAGTGTAAGGAAGACGTTTTCTTAATGATGTTCATTACATCGGATCCTCTTAACAACGGTTACAATAGACATCTCCCAAAAGAAGTACTAGACTTAATAGACGCTCCATATGTTGAAATGTTTAAAAATCATTAGGGATTAATGAGTCATGGTTTCATCAAATAGTGATGAAGGGTTAAAGATTTAAAACAACAAGGATACACTAGACAAGTATTAGTTATAATATTCCTTATACTTTGTATACGTTTTAAATGTGTAGGTAGTTTTTATAAGAAGTTAAATATGGTTACATCAGTTTTTCCAAAGCGCTCATGTATTTTTCTCGTCGTATATGTGTAAACAATAATATATTCACATAACGTATCTGTGGTGGGAAGGATTGATTCAATGTGAATGTTGAGTTTAGCTCCAGATCTCCTTCCTGTTAGGGCAGAGTCTGTAGTCCAACGCTGTCACCGACCTGACTCCTGGAATCTGGAGTTATTTTCGTCTGGAGAGATCCTCTTCACCTGGATTATTATATTATATTTATATTTTGTAATCTAGATGTCTCTGATGTCAAAACGATGTAAAGAGTTCATTTTAAGCTTTTTCTTTGCTCTCTGATTCGGAGGTCTTTGGAATTTGCTGTTATTTCAGAATGTTCTTAATTCTTAAGAGTTTGAAGGGAATTACATTATAAATATATACAGAGTCTACAAAAAGTCCGGGAACGGCATTTTATTTTTTTAACTATTGCAGATAAAGCAACGAAACTTTTCACCTATGTACTATACCTAAAAATCTACCTTAATATATACAGCCAAGCTTAACAATTATAGCAAGCAAAGCCAGTGGTAAAGTGGGGTGGGGTCGGCCCATTTCGTAACAGTATTGCCTTCAAATTTATTTTGATTCCACAATTCTCAAAATGGGTCTATGCTATCAAGTGAGAACTGCTATCACTCATTAATAAGAGAAATCGTGGAAGGTCATCAGGCTTACGCAATATAACTCCTCTTACTGTATATGTGGAGAGTATTGCGAGAGGAAAGCTACTGGGAAAGAATATGTATATAATAAGAAATAAGATAACCTACCATATATATACCAATTAATTGAACATTCTTTGAGAGCAGATTTCAGAAGTTTTAAATCTCAGATCTAAAACAGATTGAAGTGATAAGTGGACGACTCGCTTTAGGCCAACTCCACAACATGGTATACACTGGACACTGGATACAAATCCTAAAAGTGCAATTTAACACTTAACACTCGAGGAATGTGTGCATAGTTATGCTTCAGCATATTTGAAACGGCAGTTTATACCCTAGTGTGCAGCACAGCCCGAAAAAGAAACTTTCCGAGGATTCGAAAATCGCGGAGCTCTACTGTGCATAGTTCGGAAATGCATGACATTTTCAATAGAACGTAAATATCATCGAAAGGAAAAATCATATTTTTTCATATGGGCACAAGACAACACTGGAGTGACACGCAATGAAAGATCCTCTAGGCTCATAAGAAGTGCTTATTTTAATTACTCGCCTGACCAGTACAAGGCGTGGAATTGTAATTATGTTGTGAAAATCGAAGAAGAAACTAATAAAGTCGCCTACTGGGCCTCTTACTGGTCAAAATAGACAGCAATGTTGGAGCAGTTAGCCGTTCAGAAGTGCAATAACAGTACTCACGGTGCGTCAAGGGATTTGACAATTGGAAATCGGAAACACCGTATAAAATGTACTCAAGTGCAATCTCAGAGGCAGAAACTCTGTTTTGAAGTATGTGGTACCAAAACCTGGTAAGGCATTTCCTAATTCAGGGGATCGACCTTGTTTCCTTTAACTTTTTTTACTAAAATTTAATTATAAGAGTTAGTAATGGTAGTATTATAATACATTTTAATATCATAATGTATGTTAACTCCAGTTTCGATTTATGTAGCTTATGATATTAGCCATATTATCGTATTCAGTTATCATAATTTTTACTGCTGATGACAACAAAACATTTTCTTGCTAGCAATTATATGTTTTACTTGATATCCAATACTTTTTCACAATCTAAACATTTATGGTTGAAATAAACACTTCCGTAATATTTAAAAGCCGTAATTAAATTAATTTCATACCAGTAAAAACATTTACTCCATAAAATGTAGGTTAGAACTATTTAATGAGATTTATAGTATCTTAAAAGATCTATTGCTTAATTTATAGCGAGCACTTTCTGCATGAGAGACTCGTCAAAAAAGTCAAATTCTATTTAATGAAGTAACAGGCAGTTAACTATATGTTTAAGCACTTTTCGTAGGAAGTAAATCAGAGTGCGCTAGTTGAAATACTAAAAAAATCATGAGAAATTCTAAAAACACAAGAAATATAATTGTAAGGCATGAGTACTATGTCACGAACAACACTCCGTGAAGTTTGGAAGCGAAGTGCGTGCCTCTACATGGCTGGAAGTATACGGTTAAATTATGTATACCCTCGTTTCTAAAGACTTTCATGAGTATGCACTTCAATTGTTCACACTTTTCTTGGTCGTTACTCCTTTCCTCCTTTATTATGTATTTGTCTATCGTACTGCAACTCTTTCAGACCTCCCTTTTTGAATAATGCTACAAAAAAATACAAATTTATATAATAACAGGATTTGTTTGAGTCCTAAACTGTAGGGTGCATTTTGTCATAAATTATATTACTTTGCAATACGGTAAATAATTCTATGTAAGGTTTATATTGTATAGATGATTTTTTTTTATATTTTGTATGATCAATGAAGTTTATTGGTAAGAATTTTGTTGATACTGTTTAACTAAATATACAGCAGTGAAAAGCTATCCCTTCCATGTATGTACATCACTGTCCCCAAACGACACAATTTAGTATGTATTATTTTGTTCCTTGTTTAAAGAACTGTTTTTAAACCATTGAGACCACGCAATATTATGTCAAAGTAGTTTCTGTACGTAATTAAGGAATAATATATAAAACAATTATCCTAAACATCATGTTGAAGTAATGATGAATTAAATAAATTCTATTACCAATCCACATAGTATTCTTCGTCAATTTATTCATAATTTCCCTTAATTGGCCTGATTTATGCATTTCGTAAATTAATTTAATTTTTACGTATCGTAGATTACACACTTGAGGATCGACAATGGAGGGGCAACCATCTTGGTCTGGCAACAGACATCACTTAAACAGCGTGTATGCCCACTCTGCTCGTATTTACTGTTCTGAGGTTTACACCCACAATACCCTCATACCCTCCAATGAGATGGATTACGATCCATTATAATATTTTTAAATAATATGGGGCCTAAATACATGAACCAATGTAGTTGTAAGTGTTCAGTTACACACTACGCTGTATCAAATTACTATTTTATTGGTATAAACTAAATATGGGTTTCCTCTTTTAAAGTTTGATATTGAAAACTATGTAAGGTTTGAAAGGATAATAGTATTTCGGACATTTGTTGTCGTTATATGTAACAAAATATATAACACTAAGTTTCGAGGATTAAAATGAACCCTCTTGGTCTGGAGTAATACATTTAATTAATAAAAAAGTTCTTAAAACCTCTAGCTTTAAGCCCAGACAGGCATATGGGTTGTCACTCCTCGAAAATGTAAACTTAATTTTGTTATACATTTTGTAACATATAACGATGGGAAATTTCCGAAATCTTATTATTTTATATAAGTTTGATTTTTGGCGATCAGTCACAGTATATGTCATTTACTTTAAATTATTTGTTGTACAGTTGAAGATGCAAAATATATATTTTCGCAACAATACAGTGTGATGAAGTAGGAGAATGGTTTTATGAAACAAAAATGTAACATTCTTCAAAAATTCGTTACTATTTTCTTGTTTATTAAAATATTTGAAAAGCATTGAAACATTTATATTGAGATTGTCATAAGAGGTTGTGCGCCAATAATATTATTAGTTAACTCATGCAAAACTGTTCCGTTCGTGATTTTATGTGTATTCACATGGTAGTACTTAAAAACTTTTAAATACGACCAAATTATCTGCAAACCATATTTGTAGTGGGTTGTATTAGAACACATGAGCAACACTTTATACATTGTAAATAATATATACATGTACTCGTATATAAAGTTCATCACACGAACTGAGTAGTAGCACTATAAAGGGATACATGTTATGCAAAGTATTATAATTGTGATATTTTTAAATAGAATTAATAATTTTAATACAAAAATTGTCATTCTACTTGATGAACCATTTACCCACAAACTATTTTCAAACCGTTCAAAACAATAACCAAATTGTAGTCAGCCAAAATAGAAAATAGTTTATACAATTTACATTTTTTAATTGAATTTTTTAGCATTTTATTCATTAAATGAACTTTATTAGCTGCACTACAGACATATACTGTAGAGGCGTTTATCTACTTTATATTAAATTAATATCTGACATTGTCTATCACTTTCAATGCATGCAAATATATTGTTCAGAACTGCAGAACATGTTAGACTTGATTGATAAATATTTAATAAGTACATTCTAATATAGGATGCTTGTGTAGCCAAATAATCTCAAAATGGTTTGATTACAAATATAAAAATAACAAATTGTAATTAACTGCGTATTTCATCTATTACACATGTTTTCATTTAAGAGATTATAATTTAAATTGCGCTATAGAAAGTATAACATTTTTACAACCATTTCGTATCTATATAACAAACATCTAGGAATATAATTTTCTTGAATAGGTAATTGATTGCCCAATTTGAAAACATTTAATTTATCCCAGAATTTCCAAATTTCTCGTAAATAGAACACTGTAAGGGACCCTTACAACACAATACAGTGTCCATTAAGAAGCTATGGAAAGGTGGTTATTAATATAGTAACATTGCTGTAAACATAACGATGACATGAGGAAGCCAACGCTAGTATATTTCATTTGTCAATGGCCAGTGTAAAAATTAGCAGCTTTGTGCTGCGGTGGCATACAAGGTAATTTCGATACCTAGCTGCCTACGCTCATCCCCATCCACGGCATCTTCCGAACTTGCTTTAGAGGAGCCACTGGATCCTTCACTGGACTGCATCTGGTTTTATCTTAAATGGGTTGAGTTTCATTCTCTCAGGGAAACAATACCCAACCTCTCTTTCGAGAGAGGTCTGCCGTTACCTAATTATAATACAGTGTTTCTAATAATGTCAATTGAAAACTGCCAACTAACATGTTACTCTAACTTCCTCTTCACCAGTAAACTATCAAATGAAAAAGATTTAAATTGAATATTTTGGATTTATATATCTTCGGTTCAATGAAACATTCCGCCACTATTGATATCACTAAATTTAAACCAGGATCCGAATACCGAACTTCCAACTGCCAAGATTGCATAGGTTGTAAGTACTTTCATTGCATAGAATATGGCATGAAAGTATAGAACAAGGCTCTTTTAGGATATAGCATCCCATTAATAAGCTTTAGTTGAGTGTACATACTACTAAAACGACTGTATCCACTGATAAAAAATGTATTATTCCTTTTGTAAAGATTTCTAGAATTGACAATGAGAAAGAAGAAAAGTATCTCAGAGGGAAGATAGGAAACAGTAGAGGAAGGGTAAAATCCTAGAGTACTGAAGAAATACCAAGGACTCTGACTACATATAAGAACTCAAATAAAAGAAGTTTGTAGACCCTCCTTATAGGTATCTTCTTATACCGTTCAAGAGTTATGTCGAATGTATTCCAGAACACCCTCGTCATATACAATTTATTTATTAGTATTTACACTTATATTGCAATTCTAAGAATAATAAAATATGTTATCACTTAACATTTACATAAAGTACAATGAGATAAATTTCCACAAGTTTGGTGGTCGCATCATAAAAACCGAATAAAGCATCTTGAAATATATAACCTATCGCTCAAACAACTTTTTCTCATAGAAAGAAATCCTCAAACGTAATGACTTGATATCAGTTGAAATTAAACTTGATGATTATATTGATAGTACTAAATCAAAAAAATTCACTACACATGAGTGAAATTGGCATATACGGTTTTGTTCTCTGGCACAAGAATGAACCAGGAACAAGCGTTGCACCGTATAAATCAGTGAAGTAGGATTGCTGGAAAGATCCAATTCACCTATAATGAGATCCATTCGTCAAAATCTTATAAATATATTAATGGCATTGAAAATGTATCCAAACATGACGTGTCTAGGTACATTTTTGTAAGTGTTATATTAATAGAATAATAATAGAGAATAAAAACAAATATAGTTTTGTTAAAATATACTCAGAAGTTCTCTTTAATAAATGAAGCATCGGCTATCAGTTTTTGTACTGCCAAACTATGAGAAAATATCCACCAGAATAGATTGATTGTTTAAGATATGAACATGCTGCATGAAGCAACCTGTGTGAAAAGAATGGATTTTGGTTACGAGAACCGTGAAATAAGATTTTAGAGGCTCGATTAAGAAGGACCACTTCACACTAGGCAATGAAGACGCCGAACACACTGATTTTAACAAGAGTTCACCAGGTTACACATAATGAGTTTATGAACAGTACATATTCAAATAAAGTACAGAAAATAAACAGTTACCTTTGTTTTCATGAGGGGTAACCGTAGTCTGCTGTTGTTGAGGGCCAGGTTGTGATCAGGAAGTGTGGAAATAGGCTGCTGTCTTGTAGGCAGGCGTGAAGACGGAAGATGTCCTTCACGGATTCACTCACGCACAATACGACCGCAAACGAATAGTTCATAACACTGTGGCCAGTCCTGTAGAGCACGGTAGACGCGGGTGTCCGGGAACAGAGACGTTCTGGTAGAGATTGCCAATCCAGAGCACTGACTTTAATGTTAATGTAAATGTACAACAAATAGAGATAAACTAATATTTAAGTGAGAGAGTAACACATGGGGCATAAAGTCACGTGTTGAGTAAGTATGGTCAGCAGTGGCTAGAGTGCTATATAAGTGCCCCAGGCGGGACTGAGCGTACACTGCGCAAGCGTGCAGTCGCTTGCAAGGTGGGCAATTGATAAGTCAACCGTTGTGATTGGTTGGTGAGTGTACAGTAAACAGCTGATTCGTGAAACAATGGTTCATTGGTCTGTCACTGTACGTGAATATTTTAATCCAGTAAGGAATGGTATTGTAGGCACTAGGCCGCAGAAAGAGATATAGAATTAATGCAGTATATACAGTTTAGTAAAATAAAGGCAAATATAGAGTATAAATTGCCCAAAAAATATATACATAATTATTGTTCAATAACAGTAGCCTTTTCATATTAGGCAATAAAAAACAAGTTATTTAACGCAATAATACTTAACATACTGGCCGCCTTGAATCACCTTGGGATTCAATGAGAGAAAGAGCAACATAGGCTCAAATTACAAAGGTTATAGGCGGTGGTAGAGAGACAGTTAATTAATTGTAAAGGTGAGGTAAGAGAAACACCTTCACTACTGGACGAGTGAGAGTTCCACTTGAGGTCTTGAGATGTACCACTCGAACTGTACCATCTTGTCCTGGAGTGACATCAGTGACCCGTGCAAGGGGCCAAGAGAGAGCGGGAGTATCCTGATGCACCAGGACGAGGTCTCCAGGTTGGAGGTTGCGGGAAGGAATGCTCCACTTGAGGCGCTGCTGAAAAGTCTGGAGATATTCTCGCTGCCAACGCTTCCAGATACGTTGGTGCAGCGCTTGAACCAGCTGCCAGTGAGAAAGGCGGTTCGTGGGTATGTCCAGCAAGTTCTCTTCAGGCACGGAAACCAGAGGAGAGCCGATCAAGAAGTGTCCAGGCGTCAGTGGGAGAGGGTCACTGGGATCACTGGAGAGACCGGTGAGCGGGCGGGAGTTGAGCATCGCTTCAACCTGACTTGTGAGCGTCATGAATTGAGACAAAGTTAGTATGTGGAGTCCCATGACACGTTTTAAATGGTGTTTAGCACTCTTGATGGCACTTTCCCAAATTCCACCTTGATGGGGAGCAGCAGGAGGGTTGAAGTGGAATCGAATTGAACTGTCAGCAGCAAAGTCTTGGACTTTGCGCTGGTCAGCCGTGAGGATTTTGTGTAGGGCATTTTTAGCACCTACGAAGTTTGTGCCGCAGTCACTATAAAGGTCTGTGCACAGGCCACGACGAGAAACGAAGCGAGTGAGAGCAGCAAGGAAAGCTTCGGTGAACAGGTCCGTCACCATCTCAATGTGAACGGCCTTCGTAACCATACAAACAAAAATACAAATATAGGCCTTGATAATGCGGACAAAGCGTAAATTATGGACCTTGAGCGAAAAAGGGGCCACCATAGTCCATGCCGGTGGAGAGTAAAGCTCGGGCTGTAGTAATGCGAGCTTTGGGGAGGTCGCCCATGAGAGGGGCGTTATTTTTAGGCCGATTCTAAAACATGTGAGGCATCTAAAAATGCGAGATCTCACCACGCTGCGTGCAGAGAGGATCCAGACTTGCTGGGAGAGCAGAGAGAGAGTAAGCTGCGCGCCAACTTGGAGATGTTTGACATGGACATGGTCAATGAGGAGGTCCACGACAGGGTGCTTCTTGGGCAGGATGCACGGGTGAGACATGTTCGGCGGGAGGTCAGCGTGGCGCAGTCTGCCTCCGACGCGGAGAAGTCCATCCGGACCCTGGAATGGGGCGAGGCGTTGAAGTCTGGTAGAACACGTCTTTCGGTCCCGCAGTAGAGCCAGATCTTCAGTGAAAGCTTCCTCTTGCACGGTCTTGAAAATTCGCAGCTGGGCGGAGTCCCGTTCTGTCTTGGAGAGAGGTCCGAAGTGGCGGTTTGGTGAACGACAGTTGTGGATAAAACGCAAGACGTAGGCCATCACGTGCAACAATTTCCTCCAGGAAGAGTACTGGATGAGGAGGTCCCACGTAGGCGGTGCTGTAGCCAAGACAATGACAGGAGTGGAATGCTTCAGCTCCCTTAGCTCCTCCAGAGAGACCGAGTCAAGGCTGGAATCAGTATCTGGCCAGGCCGAGGAGGGGAGACGCAACCAGTCGGGTCCATGCCACCAAAGGGGATGATCCACCA
This sequence comes from Homalodisca vitripennis, assembly GCF_021130785.1. NCBI lineage: Eukaryota > Metazoa > Arthropoda > Insecta > Hemiptera > Cicadellidae > Homalodisca > Homalodisca vitripennis. Next base: position 91,211,813 of record NC_060215.1, read on the forward strand.
ATTGAGAGGGAAGGATCCCACGGGAGGCGCACTCAGCAGGATTGGAAGCACTGGGTATGTAGCGCCAGCAATCCACAGCCACAAGCTCTTGAGTTTGCGCCACACGACTAGCCACATAGGTTTTGAGGCGATAAGAAGGTGTTTTGATCCACGCGAGGGTCACAGTAGAGTCGCACCAGCAAACAATAGAACCAAACTTGCGGGTGGGAGCTAATTGAGTAACACAATATTTCACAAGTTGGGCCAGGAGATGAGCTGCGCATAGCGCCAGTCGGGGGAGCGTCACTCTTTTGAGAGGAGCGACGCGAGTTTTAGCCATAACTTGGCTTACGTGCACCGTGTCATTGGAGGTAGAGCGGATGTAGACTACAGCAGCATAGCCTAGTTCTGAGGCGTCAGAGAAACCGTGCAAGTTCCAGTGAGTAGCAGCAGAGTAGGGGATAGCACGAGGAATTGTAATAGTAGCAACGTGCTTAAGTTCAAATAAAAAGGCGTGCCATTTTTTGTATATTTCTGGAGGGAGCGGATCATCCCAATCTATGCCAGAAATCCATACGAGTTGCATGATATTTTTTGCGAGCATTATACAAGGCGCCAAAAAACCACAGGGGTCATAGACTTGAGAAATGAGACTTAACACTTTACGCTTAGTGGGGTTTTCACAAGAAAAATTAAAATTAAACGTAAAAGTGTTAGTCAGAGGGGTCCATTTTAGGCCCAAAATAGAGAAATGAGGCTCCTGAGAGGGTTGCAGAAAAACTGGGATTTCCCAATGATCTTCAGGAAGGTGTTGCAGAAGTCTCGGAGAGTTCGAGACCCACTTCCGGAGCTCAAAGCCACCGAGCCGAAGGAGTTTGATGAGTTGATCTTGAAGTTCAGCGGCGAGTTCTTCAGTCTCAGCTCCGCAGATCAGGTCGTCGACGTAGCTCTGGTGCTTGAGAATCTCAGCAGCATGGGGGTAGCGGTGACCTTCGTCTTCTGCCAATTGATGTAGCGTTTTGATGGCCAAGTAGGGTGAACAGTTCAGGCCGTTAGGTACAGTACAGTACAGTCGCTGTGGCTGTGGAGGGTTGTTCCCCACGTCTTTCTAAGCCTCTGCGATTTGGCTTTTACTTAGTGTCTGCAAGGGTCAAAGCCCTAGTAGCTCTCGCTACTTGTCAGTACTTTGTAATGTTGCCAGTGTAGTGTAGTAGTTGTTGCAGTCACCGATGTCTGTCAGTCTTCCATTGGAAGACGAAGCTGGGGGACCTCCTGGGCACTGAGCTGAAGTAGATGTTCCCACGGTGAAGATGCTGCGGTTTCTTCTAGTCTAGATGTTAGTCCGTCACGAAGCTCCTGATGGTAGGGGACGTTGGACGAAGCCCTGACCACGGTGTTCCTCACGAACCAGGGCGACCCAGTGGCCCGCCGGAGGCAGACGCTCTGGACTGCGAGCAGCTGTCTCCGTGCGGACTTGCAGGTGAGGGATAGTACCCATGCTGGGGCCGCGTATGTGAGCACTGGTCGTATTAGAGCCGTGTATAGCAGGACTTTCGTCCTGGTCGGTAGCTTCGTGGAGTTGAGCAGGGGGCCGATGCTGCTGATGCCCTTCTTCGCTTGGCCGCAGGTCCTCTTGACGTGGGGAGTGAACGTCAGCTTGGAGTCCAGAAGTACCCCCAGGTACTTAACTGTCGTCTTCCAAGGGATGTAGTCCCCGTTGAGTGACAGGTGTCGTCCGTCAGCTTGTCGCCTTTTCCTGGTGAAGTTTATCGCCTCGCACTTGTCAAACGTTGACCTTAATCCTCCACTTGGTCAACCAGGGCTCAGTAGGTGCAGTTGCCGCTGGATGTAGAATCAGCCATCCTCAGGTTGGCAGACGTGGCCGTGAGGAGCGCATCGTCCGCGTACAGGGACAGCTGCACTCTCGGAGCGACCGGAAAGTCATTTGTGTACCACAGGTACAGGATCGGGCCGAGGACCGATCCCTGTGGCACACCAGATGTCACTGGGCGGGTCGAGGAGGTGGATCGGTCAACGCTGACGCTGAAAGTCCGGAAGTGGAGATAACTTCGGAGTAGCTTGAAAATCCTGCCAGGCAACGGGGTGAGTTTGAAGAGCAGTCCTTATGCCATACCTTGTCGAAGGCTTTGCTCACGTCTATCAGGACCGAAGTGGAGTGGTGCTTCCTCTCCATGGCTCCAGTGATGGTATTTAATACTCTGCGGAGCTGTAGAGTGGTGGAGTGTCCAGAGCGGAATCCGAACTGTTCAGCCCTGATAGACGTTAAGAACTCCTCGGGGAACCTTGCCAGGACGATCCTCTCCAGGATCTTGGAGAGCACAGGCAGGAGAGAGATTGGCCTGTGATTCTCCGGGAAGAGAAGGGTCCTTGCCGGGCTTGGGAATCATGATCACCTTGGCATCCTTCAAGGTGGTCGGGAAGTAGGCCAGGCGTAAACATGAGTTAAAGATGCAGGTGATCGTGATAATCACCCAAGCCGGCAGATTTTTCAATGCTGGAGTCCCCAAGGAGTCCGGGCCAGGGGGCCTTCTTCGGGCGAAGGCGGCGAAGGTGGTCCTGCACTTCGTGAGTAGTCACAAGTGGCAACGGGCCGTCATCTTCGGGTTGGTAGTCTTCCAGGAAGTCCTCGATCATCTCGCAGGTGTCCTCGTCGTAGACGTCCTGCGTGTGGGGAGAATTGGTCTTCCATGGTGTCGGCGAAGGCTTCCGCTCGGTCTCCAGGGGAGTAGAACGATACCACGCTGGCCGTGAAGAGGCCGCCTCGTCTTCTTCTCCCTCGGAGGGGCTCTGGAGAGTTTCCAGATGCCGCCGACACCACCGTCAGCTTGGTGCTCCACGAAGTCATCCCATGCCAGGGAGACGGGCCACCTATGTTCTGGCACCTGCCTGGCGGTTGAAGGTCTGCTTGGCGTGGGGACAACGGGACTGCTGATACTCCCTTCGCCAGTCTGCGTCGAAGACGTATCTCCTCTCTCAAATCCTCAGGTAGAGGTGGTGCGATGTCCGTCCTGGAGAGAGGTGATGACGAGGCTGTCAAAGCTTCCTGGAGGGTGGTCGTCAGGTCGAGAGTACTTGTCGGTCTAGCTGGTCCGGTGACTCGCAGGTGTTGGTGGCGGTCGATGCCTGTTGGCGAGGTTAGTTCGCGTATTGTGTGCCAGTTGACCTTCGGTGGAGCGAGCCGGTGGAGCGAGCTATAGCTCCGTCGTCTGGCAGGTCAAAAAAAAACAGGCACATGATCCGATGAAAGATCGGACACCGCGAAAAACCTCGATGTGGCCGGCAAGTGAGCCAGCTAGACCGATGTCCAGTATGTCTGGAAGATGACGTCCGTTGTAACTGTAGTGTGTTGGTTCTTCGGGACTCAGTACTTGGATGTGGCGGCGGTTTTCCAGGAGACGGTGGAGTTCTCTGCCGGTGGGAGTTTGAGTCCCGGCATCCCAGTCCAGGTGCTTGGCGTTGAGGTCCCCGGCAACAAGTGCAGGGGAGCCAGGTCGCAGCAGGGCATCGAGGGCAGCGTGGCTGGATGGTCCTCTGAGGCGGGTTGTATACAGAGGCGATCTCCAGTTCAGTTCCACTGTACTGGACGGCAACCCGAGTGATCTCGATTCCTGGGGCAGGGGACTGCTGCCAGGAGACGGTGAGTCACTCGTCGATGCACTAGGATCGCCGAGCCTCGCTGCGTCGGATGTTCTGGAGCTGCCGGTCGGTGCGGTTACACTGGTAGTTGGGGATGCTGAAGCGGTCCGTCGTCCTGAAGTGGGTCTCTGGGAGAAGGGCGACGTCCACATCCAAGTCCTGTAGTAGTTGGCTGAATTCCAGCCTCTTGTCTGCTACCCATCAGAGTTCCAGCTGATGATTCTCAGCTTACCCATGCATGGTGGCGGACAACATGTCCATGAGGCGTGACATCATCGCACCATGCTGATCAGCTGGGAGAGAAACTGTTATATCCCTGCCTTGAGTTCCTCGGGAATACGGGCAGCAGGCTGAGAGGTTCGGCATGTTGTTTTGTGTGGGCGGCTGGGCCTGAGGTTCTGCGCTAGCAGCCATCTTTGGCAGTTCCAAGCGAGGTTTCGGAGTGGGCCTGGGTAGGGCTGGTCTCCCTCTCAGGTCTCACAGGGGCTGGTACGGCTTCTTTCCTCGGGCTCTCTTATCGTGTAAGGTCTCGCGGCTCGGAGATGGGGGCTTTCGCGGCAGGACGAGCTCTCCGATTTTCCGGCTTCCGAGCAGGTCGGTGTCGGCGACGTCGAACCACCTCGAAGTCCTCGTCTTCTCGGCTGTCAGTGGAGGGCTCTGCGATGTCGTCAGCAGGGGCAGTGTCAGGAGCTTCCCGGGGCTTTGGAGGCTCGGCCCTGGAAGGTTCAGGCCTCCGAGTCCTCTTTGCAGCGGCAGCATAGGAGAGCTGTCTCTCACTCTTAAAGCTTGAGCAACCCCTGTAGTTTGCCGCATGAGCCTCTCCACAGTTGCAGCATCTCGCCGGGGTCGTGGATTCTTTCAGGCAGAGGCTTGAAGGGTGGCCATCACCACAGCGGACACACCGAAGTTCCCGATGGCAGTGACTGGAGCGTGTCTAAATCCTTGGCAGCGGTGGCATTGGACGGGGTCCACTAGGCCTGGTGTATTTCCGGACCTCCAGTCTACAGTAAAAGAGTGATCTGACACTATAGACGTCAGTTGGAGGCCGGAGTCCGTCTCCTCCGCGGAGTGTAATGAGCCACAGGCTGGTCGGTTTTCCTCGGCTTGTTTTCAGAAGTTTGGTCTCCCACGATTCCGAGGTTTTCTCCATGTAAGGCTTCCGTTACTTCCTCACGCGACATGGTGGATGGTAGCCCTTGATGACCACCTGAGGAGGCGCTCAGTGGTCATAGCGAAAGTATGGAATTTGAGGTTTTGTTCTTGCAGATACCTCTGGAGTTGTCGGAAGTGGGCCACGGTGCTAGTCTTCAGCCGCAGAGTCCGTGCGGTGCAGACTGCTTCCAGGTCGCCCCCCAACCAGCTGTTTGATGGTAACAGCATGGCTGGCCCATCCTTTGGGGACGTCCAGGATGCGGGGGACGTCCAGGAATGCGGGGGCCCCGCTCAACCTCCATGTCTTCGCCAGCCAGCGGTGTCCGTCCGTCGGTTCTTCGGCGGAAGAGTCGGAGCTGGAGCCGCTTGCCGCTTCCGCAGACCCGTGGCGGGACGGCCTGCCTGATGAGCCGGAGTTGGCCCCAGGGGTAGCTGGCTCCATGGCCTGGGCCACCGGGGTGGAAATCCCCGGAGTTGTAGGGTGGCCTTTAGAAAGGCCTTTTTGGGCCTCAGACCGGCGCAGGTTCCCCTGGCACTTGGTCGCTGCACCCTGGCAGCTTTCCGGGGTAGTCCGGACTTCAGGGCCCTGACAAGTCCCGGGTGGGAATGTTTGTGCTGGCCCTGAGCAGCAGTGCGGTTGCTGGGATCCCGCGGCCCGGTCGGCTGACCGGGGCGGGCTCACACTGGCACATCGCGTAACAGGTCTCCGGTAAAATACCGGACTTCACCCGGGCCCTGATCTCCCGTCCCGGGTGGAAAGGTGTTGCTGGGACGTCCAGCGGTAGGTTGGCCTTTTAAAAGGCCATTTGGGCAGGACAGCGCTGGGGTCCGCTTGGCAAGCCGCGCGGGTCCCCAGTAGTGTCGCCAGCGGCTCCGGTAAACCGGTTCCGCCAACTGGGACCGCCGAGGCAGATCCCTCTTCCGTCATCTTCATCCGTGGTCGATGTCGCTCTGGTAGATGTTCTCTCGTCCACGTCTCGGAGGCAGAATATATTATATGATGATGTGGAGGAGGGGCCGTAGGTAACTGTCGTGAGCTTGAACGTGGACATCAAGTCGGTGGGGTGATCACGCCATAAGATCAGTTGGAAATGTTGATCGTCAGGATGCACCTTGATTTGGCGGTACATCTGTCTGATGTCACAAGAGAACACTAAGTTCTGAAGGCAGAGGCGCAGAAGAATGTCACAAATATTATTTTGCAGTTTAGGTCCGGTCAACAGAGTGTCGTTGAGAGAGAGTCCGGAACTGGTTTTGGCACTGGCGTCAAAAACGACGCGTAGTTTGGTGGTGCTACTTTGTGCCTTAAAAACACCGTGGTGTGGCAGAAAGTAGTGGGGAGTGCTCAAGTCAGGAGTAGGGCAGCCCTGCATATGGCCTAGAGAGAGATAGTCATGTATAAGATCAGAATATAAATTATAATACTCCACATTAGTGGGAGCGTGGAGCTTGCGCTCGAGTGAATAGAGTCCACTTTCAGCATGAACTTTGGAACTTCCCAGATGAGTACTGGTGTCCTTGAAAGGGAGGCGGACCAAATATCGACCCTCACAGTCCCTGGAGTGCGTGGTAGAAAAATATTCATCGCACTGAGTTTCTTCTGCAGACCTTTTACTGAGAGCAGGCAGTTCCTCTTGTGTCCAGAAACGCTGCAGAGAGGCGTGGAGGTCCACCTCAGCAGTCGAGAGAAGAGAGACAGCCATAGTAGAGACAGACTGCGTCAGTGGTGTGCAGGGAGCCGTCCCCATCAGCACGAAACCAAAACAGGTGCCCAGGGCGTGAGGTAAATTGAGACCAAGAGAGTAGGTCTCGTGAGTAAGAATATGTGGAAATAGCGCTCCACCAATTAGCACGTCAATGCCACCAGGGAGGTGGAAGGTTGGATCAGCCAGTGTAATATTTTTAACCTTATTCATGACCTCCTGATATTTGCACTCGTGGGAGGTCTACAGTGATTTGTGGCAATATGTGGAACGAGTGCGGGGCGGCAACTGGGTGGCCAGCAAGAGTTTCCACGCCCAGAGTTAAAAATCCGCGTGTGTGAGCAGAGGTTTGAGAAAGGCCGGTGACATTAATAGTGGCCGGACGGCGCTGTGTACCCAACAGTTGGGAGGCTTTCTCGCTAGTAAAATTTAGCATGCTTCCTGAATCAATTAAGGCACGAAAGACATAAGCTTGTCCGTTAGAGGCGGTGAACTTGACAAGAGAAGTACCCAGAAGAACCGTGATACTAGGGGCGAGGTCTCGATGCAGTGCCATGAGCGTGTAGTGTGGTGTGTTCGGCCAGGCTAGGAGGTGAGAGCGCTGTGGTCGCAGGTGTAGGGGACGAACGCGGTCCGACGTACTAACACTGGACCGCGTTGGCCGATCAGTGAAGTGTAGCAAGGTATGATGACGACCACGACATGTTCGACACGTGAATTTAGACTGACATTCACTTAATCTGTGCGTCCCCAAACAAGAAGAACAGCGGTTTTGCTGTTTAATAATCCCGTGCCGTTCTTGAGGTGTCCTTTGGCCAAAGCTGGGACAGCCATAAATTTTATGACCGCTCTGATGGCAATAAAAACATGATGGGCCTTGTTTATAGACCGAGGAGGGTGTAGAGGAAGGCGCTAACAGGCTCACGTTTTTAAGAGACGATTTGGGCTTATCAAATCTGGGTTTTGACCCAAAATAAGAACTTGAAGCGTTCTTGGGGTCCACAATATTGTCATGTAGACTACTGTCCTCAATGTGGCTGCATTCCTGGTTGAGAAACTCAATTATTTGTTCAACCGAGGACAAAGTATGAAGCTCTTCCTTTTTTCGAAACTGTTCTGGGCGGGTGACCATCCGATTATCAATCTTGCGTAATAACAAGGCAGAGAGAAGTGGGTTGTTACTAGTGATGTCATTGTTTAATGCTTTAAGTGATTGCGTATGTTCGTGAAAAAGATTAAGGAAAGCACGGATATTCTTCACAGATGTGCTGGAGATGACAGGAAGGTCTAGTATTTGATTTAAATGTAGTGTGAGTAGACGCCTAGTATTATGGTAGCGATCCTTCAGCAGCTGATAAGCGATTGCATAATTTTGCTCAGTTATATTTAGCGACTTTATCCGAGAGAGTGGTTCGCCTGAAAGCACGCTCAAGAAATATTGAAATTTCATTACATCGCTTCAGTGCGCATTGTTGTGTACGGCATGTTCATAAACGCTGATAAACGTACAGAAGTCCAAGGCAGCTCCGTCAAAAGTTTTTAATTCCAATTTCGGTAGCCGGACGTTGACTTGAGGGGAGGCAGGCGGAATAGTTTCGCTTTTATTAGCTTTAGCTTGTCTCTTGGTCTCAATCATAAGCACGTTAGCAGAAACGTAATCAAACTAACTCGTCCACGCTCGCTAATGCGGAATAGTTAAGTGTATAGTCAGCATCTACCTTTAATTCCAACTCGTGGCACAAGTCTAATATTGCTGAAAATTCCTGTCTAAGTCTCTGAGTAGATTTAGCTCTGACAAGCAACTGCTGAAGTATATTTGGATCGGAAGTCTTCTTAGTTAAATCATAGATACTTTGTATCTGAGAAAAGAGGTGTTCTCGCTTTGCATTGGCCACTTTAAGAGACATCGCCATGTTGAAAGTGTTTGTAGAAAATTAATCAATTTGAGTAAAACTTCAAAGGTGAAAAGTAAACAAAATATTGTCCTCTTGAATTGAGACAGTGATAAAAATAGAAACTAAATTATTTTCCTCTGAAGTATTTTCCCCAAGAAATAAGAAGTATCTAAACAATATAATACAATGAAAAACAATTTAAAAAATATTGTTTAGTTTTTTGAGGTAAAAACTCTATAATAATGCAATAAGTAGAGTAGGCTCGTATAGGCCTATAGTATAGTTTTGTTTTGAGAAAATACAATAAACTGTTATTATGGCAAAACGTAAACAAGACAAGTTGTTATTAAATAATAAACAACAATTAAGGTTACTGTTGAGCTTAATTCAGCTATAATGTAGCAGAGGCTCTGGAAACAGTATGCGCACGTACTACATGTAAACTGTTAGTGGAAAAGTATGGTAGTGTTGTGACAGTAACCATAAACCATGCATACATATGCGTGAGCAATGTTCAAATAGAAATTATAATAAACAATTGTGAGCAGTAAGTAGCTTTTTTTCTTTTTAAGCTGAGACTAGAATATAGTGTTGACAAAATAAACATTTAATTTTGCAATAAGGGTGCTCGTAAGTATAGAGTCCTGCTCAAGGTAAAGTGTCAATAACCAAGATTGTTTATATTTAAGTTCGCGTAACCTGCTTAGAATAATGCGTATTACAAGTAGGGCTGATAACCAACAATATTGAGAACCGGTAACCATTAAACAGTAATCAGTTCACCTGTGCTGTGACAGTCTGAAAGCTTGTTTGTCAACAAAACAATGCAGTCGACAGAGCGGAGCAACACAGCTGATATGATCACGACGTCACAGCTGATATGATCACGACGTCACAGCTGATATGAGTAGAGGGGGGACCGGAACCCAGGTTTACCAACTGCCGAGCACATTGCTCTGCAGCTGCACGGACTTTGCTATCGTGAAAGAACCTGAAACCACTTTGAAATATGCACTGTATAGAGCTTATAAGAGTTGAGATTGCACTGATATTCACCAATGGACTAAAGTTCTTACTATCCGGCTCGCTAAGGACCATGAAAAGAATGGATTTTGGTTATGAGAACCGTGAAATAAGATTTTAGAGGCTCGATTAAGAAGGACCACTTCACACTAGGCAATGAAGACGCCGAACACACTGATTTTAACAAGAGTTCACCAGGTTACACATAATGAGTTTATGAACAGTACATATTCAAATAAAGTACAGAAAATAAACAGTTACCTTTGTTTTCATGAGGGGTAACCGTAGTCTGCTGTTGTTGAGGGCCAGGTTGTGATCAGGAAGTGTGGAAATAGGCTGCTGTCTTGTAGGCAGGCGTGAAGACGGAAGATGTCCTTCACGGATTCACTCACGCACAATACGACCGCAAACGAATAGTTCATAACACTGTGGCCAGTCCTGTAGAGCACGGTAGACGCGGGTGTCCGGGAACAGAGACGTTCTGGTAGAGATTGCCAATCCAGAGCACTGACTTTAATGTTAATGTAAATGTACAACAAATAGAGATAAACTAATATTTAAGTGAGAGAGTAACACATGGGGCATAAAGTCACGTGTTGAGTAAGTATGGTCAGCAGTGGCTAGAGTGCTATATAAGTGCCCCAGGCGGGACTGAGCGTACACTGCGCAAGCGTGCAGTCGCTTGCAAGGTGGGCAATTGATAAGTCAACCGTTGTGATTGGTTGGTGAGTGTACAGTAAACAGCTGATTCGTGAAACAATGGTTCATTGGTCTGTCACTGTACGTGAATATTTTAATCCAGTAAGGAATGGTATTGTAGGCACTAGGCCGCAGAAAGAGATATAGAATTAATGCAGTATATACAGTTTAGTAAAATAAAGGCAAATATAGAGTATAAATTGCCCAAAAAATATATACATAATTATTGTTCAATAAAAGTAGCCTTTTCATATTAGGCAATAAAAAACAAGTTATTTAACGCAATAATACTTAACACTGTGCTTAACGGGTTTTACGAAAACGGGGACTCACCCTCGATGAACACGGTTAACCACCATGCGATGAAAACGGTGGCTCACCCGCGTTGATCACGGTTGATCACATGCGATGAAAACGGTGGCTCACCCGCTATGAACACGGTTAACTACCATGCAATTAAAACGGTGGCTCACCCGCGATGAAAACGGTGACTCACCCGCGATGAACACGGTTAACCACATGGGATGAAAACCGTGGCTCGATCCGCGATAAAAACGGTGACTCACCAGCGATGACACGGTTAACCACATGCGATGAAAACGGTGGCTCACCCGCAATGAACACGGTTAACCACCATGCGATGAAAACGATGGCTCACCCGCAGACGGTTAACCACCATGCAATTAAATCAGTAGCTCACACGCGATGAAAACGGTGACTCACCCGCGATGAACACGGTTAACCACCATGCGATAAAAACGGAGGCTCGACCCGCGATAAAAACGGTGACTCACCAGCGATGACACGGTTAACCAAATGCAATGAAAACGGTGGCTCACCCGCAATGAACACGGTTAACCACCATGCGATGAAAACGATGGCTCACCCGCAATGAAGACGGTTAACCACCATGCAATTAAAACGGTAGCTCACACGCGATGAACACGGTTAACCACCATGCGATAAAAACGGTGGCTCGACCCGCGATGAAAACTGTGGCTCGACCCGCGATGAAAACGGTGACTCATAACGCGATGAACACGGTTAATCACCATGCGATGAAAACGGTGACTCACCATGCCATGAAAACGGTGACTCGACCCGCGATGAAAACGTGACTTTACCTTGTCATTAATACTCACATTCATTTGATTGCCGGTGGAGTTAATGAGACTAGTGATAAGCAAACTAGTTATTTAACGCAATAATACTTAACACTGTGCTTAACGGGTTTTACGAAAACGGGGACTCACCCTCGATGAACACGGTTAACCACCATGCGATGAAAACGGTGGCTCACCCGCGTTGATCACGGTTGATCACATGCGATGAAAACGGTGGCTCACCCGCTATGAACACGGTTAACTACCATGCAATTAAAACGGTGGCTCACCCGCGATGAAAACGGTGACTCACCCGCGATGAACACGGTTAACCACATGGGATGAAAACCGTGGCTCGATCCGCGATAAAAACGGTGACTCACCAGCGATGACACGGTTAACCACATGCGATGAAAACGGTGGCTCACCCGCAATGAACACGGTTAACCACCATGCGATGAAAACGATGGCTCACCCGCAATGAAGACGGTTAACCACCATGCAATTAAATCGGTAGCTCACACGCGATGAAAACGGTGACTCACCCGCGATGAACACGGTTAACCACCATGCGATAAAAACGGTGGCTCGACCCGCGATAAAAACGGTGACTCACCAGCGATGACACGGTTAACCACATGCAATGAAAACGGTGGCTCACCCGCAATGAACACGGTTAACCACCATGCGATGAAAACGATGGCTCACCCGCAATGAAGACGGTTAACCACCATGCAATTAAAACGGTAGCTCACACGCGATGAAAACGGTGACTCACCCGCGATGAACACGGTTAACCACCATGCGATAAAAACGGTGGCTCGACCCGCGATGAAAACTGTGGCTCGACCCGCGATGAAAACGGTGACTCATAACGCGATGAACACGGTTAATCACCATGCGATGAAAACGGTGACTCACCATGCCATGAAAACGGTGACTCGACCCGCGATGAAAACGTGACTTTACCTTGTCATTAATACTCACATTCATTTGATTGCCGGTGGAGTTAATGAGACTAGTGATAAGCAAACTATTGTTACTACAGGCGGCAAAATGATTGGGCACGTTCTGTTGGTCTGATTCACAGGTTAGGTAGGTATAAACATAACACTTATACTTATCGAATGTTGTTATTTCTTTAAATTAAAATAAATCCATTTAATTTCTTTGAATTAAACCACAAATTATTTCCATAGTGGTTAAATGGATTTTACGGTTTGGGGTCATGAATGACATCATCAAGATAAGACCTAGGAACAAAACTGGACCTAAATATAGTTTTGTGTGTGTGTTTAACACAGGACATACAGATCCATAAGAAGAACGTTCTTAAGAGGAACATAGATAAAGCTGTATGTATTCTGTATTTATTTATAGGACTCTGATGGGTACTGTTGCCATTTACAAGATTTATTTGTTATAACTAATAAATCTTGTTAATTTTTTACGATTTTATAAAATAAAATACTTCATTCGTAGGGCAGTAATAGTTTTAATACTTATCCTAAATTCTTTCTCGGGTCAATTCGTTTTTGAGTCGTAGTCTTGTGGTTCAGTCGTACGGTTCAAAAATGAATAGTCCCAAGAAAGAATTAAAAATATCGTTTTGAAATTATACGACTGGTTAACTATAGTTCAACAAAACATATGTTAAATACTCAAAATCGACCGACTTCGTTTGTTTATACAATTATTATTCTTTCGTCAATAATTGTAAATACGCAATAAAGTTTTAAGGACACAATTTAGAAGTTTTAACTATTTCCTCTGAGGATGTAGTCATTGTACAAAGTCATGTATCATTTACCGATGGCGTAAAGTAGTTTTTAAGTCCCAAATTAATCTGTAAAGCTTCATTTCAATAACATAAAACGATTAAAATTAACATTATTGTCCTGTTACACACATACATGAAACATTTTTGAGCAAATATGTCCGATGCAAATATGTCCGATCCAACGTTTTGGAAACGAGTTCAGATTACTTCCCTCGTCAGCACTGAAAATATGCATTTATTACTTATGACATTATCAGTGACCAGTTTTCTTAGTAAATCAGAAAAACTCATATTACCAAAACTTGTTCATTTTTGCACCTAGATTTTTTAACTATGTGCTTTGTGCTATGAGGAACTCGAGTAAAAAAAAAAGAATTTCCTTTTCAATTGATAGTGTGGCTTTTTAGTTTAGATAGTATTGAAATTTACTTGTAAGTATTAAGTAAATTATAATTATTATTATTTCGTATACATTCTTGCCTAATTGTTGTGATTTCGAATTACATTATTTGATTTGCGATGTTTGTGTGATTATATATTATGTATGTATTAATATTGTTTTTGTACAGGAAATGTACAGTGCTCTTATTTATAAAAATTCATATGTATGTATGTTTTCTTGTTTGTTTGTGTATATGTATGTATGTATATATATATATATATATATATATATATATATATATATATATATATATATATGAATGTATACATACATACATACATGTTTTTGTATGTATGTATATGTGTAGCTTATGTATTTTCTTTTCTTACTATAGTAAACCGTTGACGATTATATTTTGTATTTTGTAATGTTAATATAAATGGTTCTAATCAGAATTAAATAATAGAGATTCCACCAAGAAAGTACAATAATACAACTGATCTAAAATATTTTAAATTCAAAGATATGACCTCAATACAAGTCCTGATTTTAGACCGTGTAATTTTCTTAAAGAGAGTTAAAATGTATTAAAATGTCACGGTTGATCACATGCGATGAAAACGGTGGCTCACCCGCTATGAACACGGTTAACTACCATGCAATTAAAACGGTGGCTCACCCGCGATGAAAACGGTGACTCACCCGCGATGAACACGGTTAACCACATGGGATGAAAACCGTGGCTCGACCCGCGATGAAAACGTGACTTTACCTTGTCATTAATACTCACATTCATTTGATTGCCGGTGGAGTTAATGAGACTAGTGATAAGCAAACTAGTTATTTAACGCAATAATACTTAACACTGTGCTTAACGGGTTTTACGAAAACGGGGACTCACCCTCGATGAACACGGTTAACCACCATGCGATGAAAACGGTGGCTCACCCGCGTTGATCACGGTTGATCACATGCGATGAAAACGGTGGCTCACCCGCTATGAACACGGTTAACTACCATGCAATTAAAACGGTGGCTCACCCGCGATGAAAACGGTGACTCACCCGCGATGAACACGGTTAACCACATGGGATGAAAACCGTGGCTCGATCCGCGATAAAAACGGTGACTCACCAGCGATGACACGGTTAACCACATGCGATGAAAACGGTGGCTCACCCGCAATGAACACGGTTAACCACCATGCGATGAAAACGATGGCTCACCCGCAATGAAGACGGTTAACCACCATGCAATTAAATCGGTAGCTCACACGCGATGAAAACGGTGACTCACCCGCGATGAACACGGTTAACCACCATGCGATAAAAACGGTGGCTCGACCCGCGATAAAAACGGTGACTCACCAGCGATGACACGGTTAACCACATGCAATGAAAACGGTGGCTCACCCGCAATGAACACGGTTAACCACCATGCGATGAAAACGATGGCTCACCCGCAATGAAGACGGTTAACCACCATGCAATTAAAACGGTAGCTCACACGCGATGAAAACGGTGACTCACCCGCGATGAACACGGTTAACCACCATGCGATAAAAACGGTGGCTCGACCCGCGATGAAAACTGTGGCTCGACCCGCGATGAAAACGGTGACTCATAACGCGATGAACACGGTTAATCACCATGCGATGAAAACGGTGACTCACCATGCCATGAAAACGGTGACTCGACCCGCGATGAAAACGTGACTTTACCTTGTCATTAATACTCACATTCATTTGATTGCCGGTGGAGTTAATGAGACTAGTGATAAGCAAACTATTGTTACTACAGGCGGCAAAATGATTGGGCACGTTCTGTTGGTCTGATTCACAGGTTAGGTAGGTATAAACATAACACTTATACTTATCGAATGTTGTTATTTCTTTAAATTAAAATAAATCCATTTAATTTCTTTGAATTAAACCACAAATTATTTCCATAGTGGTTAAATGGATTTTACGGTTTGGGGTCATGAATGACATCATCAAGATAAGACCTAGGAACAAAACTGGACCTAAATATAGTTTTGTGTGTGTGTTTAACACAGGACATACAGATCCATAAGAAGAACGTTCTTAAGAGGAACATAGATAAAGCTGTATGTATTCTGTATTTATTTATAGGACTCTGATGGGTACTGTTGCCATTTACAAGATTTATTTGTTATAACTAATAAATCTTGTTAATTTTTTACGATTTTATAAAATAAAATACTTCATTCGTAGGGCAGTAATAGTTTTAATACTTATCCTAAATTCTTTCTCGGGTCAATTCGTTTTTGAGTCGTAGTCTTGTGGTTCAGTCGTACGGTTCAAAAATGAATAGTCCCAAGAAAGAATTAAAAATATCGTTTTGAAATTATACGACTGGTTAACTATAGTTCAACAAAACATATGTTAAATACTCAAAATCGACCGACTTCGTTTGTTTATACAATTATTATTCTTTCGTCAATAATTGTAAATACGCAATAAAGTTTTAAGGACACAATTTAGAAGTTTTAACTATTTCCTCTGAGGATGTAGTCATTGTACAAAGTCATGTATCATTTACCGATGGCGTAAAGTAGTTTTTAAGTCCCAAATTAATCTGTAAAGCTTCATTTCAATAACATAAAACGATTAAAATTAACATTATTGTCCTGTTACACACATACATGAAACATTTTTGAGCAAATATGTCCGATGCAAATATGTCCGATCCAACGTTTTGGAAACGAGTTCAGATTACTTCCCTCGTCAGCACTGAAAATATGCATTTATTACTTATGACATTATCAGTGACCAGTTTTCTTAGTAAATCAGAAAAACTCATATTACCAAAACTTGTTCATTTTTGCACCTAGATTTTTTAACTATGTGCTTTGTGCTATGAGGAACTCGAGTAAAAAAAAAAGAATTTCCTTTTCAATTGATAGTGTGGCTTTTTAGTTTAGATAGTATTGAAATTTACTTGTAAGTATTAAGTAAATTATAATTATTATTATTTCGTATACATTCTTGCCTAATTGTTGTGATTTCGAATTACATTATTTGATTTGCGATGTTTGTGTGATTATATATTATGTATGTATTAATATTGTTTTTGTACAGGAAATGTACAGTGCTCTTATTTATAAAAATTCATATGTATGTATGTTTTCTTGTTTGTTTGTGTATATGTATGTATGTATATATATATATATATATATATATATATATATATATATATATATATATATATATATATATATATATATGAATGTATACATACATACATACATGTTTTTGTATGTATGTATATGTGTAGCTTATGTATTTTCTTTTCTTACTATAGTAAACCGTTGACGATTATATTTTGTATTTTGTAATGTTAATATAAATGGTTCTAATCAGAATTAAATAATAGAGATTCCACCAAGAAAGTACAATAATACAACTGATCTAAAATATTTTAAATTCAAAGATATGACCTCAATACAAGTCCTGATTTTAGACCGTGTAATTTTCTTAAAGAGAGTTAAAATGTATTTTAATAGTGTAATGTATAATGTTATTATTGTTTACATTTTGTTACAGTATAATAAGTTATATTTTAAATATTATTTTGTCTAAAGGTCAGACTGAGCACGATAAAAGCTTTGTTATATTTTATTTTGTTTTTAAGACCTTTGGTTTTTGTTATTTGTTCAAATGTTAACAATTATTTGTAAGAGGATTATATTTCGTTCGACTGTAAAACAAGGAAATACTAGAAAGATCAGATGTATTACTTTCTTTAAGAAATATATTTTTTTCTTTTTTTATGTTAAGTTGTCTATCATATGTGATGTAAATAAATAGACTTATTTTTAGTTATAAATGTATACATATATATGTTAGTTTAATTTTTATGTGGTTAAGTGGTAGAAAGGACTTTATAGTCCTAATTTCGCCTCTAATAAAGACATTTTTCATTTCTTATTTTTTTCATTTCATTTCATTTCAGGAGAACTGAGGAAAGATTGAAATGGATTTTCAACTTTGTCATAACTCAAAATTAGTAAAAAATGTCGAATCGCTTTGTCAAGTACCACGTTAAAACCAAGATTAAAGAATGCTTCTAAGATCGGGGTGGGTGGGATAAAGACTGAGGAACATGCTTACAAAATTACACATAATGTGTTCGGTATAACCCATTATGTTATAATTCTGTGGTTGTAAGCCATTAAAACGCATAAATTAAATGTATTTAGATTTTCCAGTATATAATTTAACATTAATTTAAACAACATGAAAGGCTGGAGGATAAGTCGGATTCCTACTAGAAATCCTAGAACTTCCCCTTTCTTTATTTATAACATAATAAACATCCAAACTTTTACCCAATGAGCACTAAATAAAAGTAATATTGACAACTACAACAAAATTAAATTGATCCCAATAATGACTATCACTTTAAGTAATACTTTACGAATATTACTCGGCTGAATATAAGCCTCCATATTTACTACCTTAAGCAATACAGTGCTTATAAGATGGTGCTTAGATACACGCTTTACTAATGTTGTGTTAGAAATCTAAAACAATAGATGGATGGCAATCGACACAAAATAAGGAATTTATTAAATGTTATAAATATCTTAAAAACAATCTTTTCAATCTTGTTTTGGTGATGTGTGGTCTAGCACTAATAATACATATTTTATAACCATAACCACAACTCAGTATAACCAAAACACACATGATTCAGTCTGTACAGCAAGACTTCTAGTTCGATATATGTAAGAGCCATCCGCGCTAATGAATCTGATTGATCCTGGGAGTCTTGACATCAATGAAAAGAATACACTTACGAGTATATAAGCACTATCCAGCAATCCTTGTTTATTAACCTACATTGCGTTCACGTCTCGATTTTATGTGAGACACATTACAGCAAAGGAAATTATTTACTGTATATGGTATGTATGCTAAATTATTCAGACATAGATTTTGTTCAGTAATTAAAAATAATAACATTCAACGCTTGACTTTGGACAGACACACTTACAGGCATGTAGCCAATATTTGTGGAAGGCTAATGTAAACCATTCAGTTTATTTTCAATAGTTTATTGATAAATAATTTATCAATATAAATTTTGAAACATCTTTTACTTCGCTTGGTTAAAAAGATTTTTTGCTGGCGGTTACTACACGCAAAACGCCGAAATCGGAGCTCCGACAACAATACACAGTCTAATCAGTTTGATAACTATACTGGTGATCTTACCTACTGCCTCTAGTAAACAGAAAGTCCCAAAATCTTCCTAGATTACCAGAAATTCAACAGGGTTTGCTATCTCTCCTATTAGACCAAAAATACTTTTAAATTCAATTTACATTATATTAACAATCTATAATAGAGGATTAATAGCTGAAATAGAGGATTATGGCGAATAAATCAGACTAGTGCAAAATAGAGACATTTGTTGTGCTAATTTTAACACAGCACATCTAAACTTTGTATTAACGTTTCAATATACATTATAGTGGTAGGCAGATCACGAGGACACTTTTAAACCAGGAACGGCGAGTGCGTGCAGTTCCAATCCCGCTAATCAGCCGCAAATCTGTTACTTTCAGCGATAAGACATTTTAGACAGGATATTTTAACTGATAACTATGTAAACTGATGTTAGTAATCGTTACGTAATGTAGAATAAAAATATTAAATAATTTTAAGGTTTAAATGACCCAAAATAAACTTTTGTGGCTATATTTGTGGAGAAGATAAAATTGGACCAAGAAAAACGTGTGTACTACATTTAATCTTTCGAGAATTATCGAAAACTTACCTTGCTACGTATACTGCAGATCTATGCACTATGAATCCAGTTTTTTTATATTATAGGAAACTGGTCTCTTCCTTCAAATACAAAACCTCCCTAACTGCTTGGTAGACATCTTATACTATAACAATAAGACGCTTCTCAGTCTACAAATAAATGCATATACAAGCAGACGAAATAAATATTATGAAATGAATGTTTGATGAAACTGAGATTAACTTCTTGGCTTATTAATAATAGTTTTATTTATTTATGCAAACGTGAATTCCAATTATGATTTAAATATAAAGGTATACTCAACTTAATCGTATGTCTATAAACTGAAGGTTTGTGATTCATAGTTTGTCGAAAACCCTGAAAGTATGGAATTTATATTTTTGTAGACCCTATTCTCTGAATGTCCCTAACCTCTCCCTTAATGTTAACAAATACCACACGCGGGTGTTTTTTATAAATATATATATATATATATATATATATATATATATATATATATATATATAATATTTAGTTTAATATCATAGATTATCCTAAAGCTATTCAGGGGCTCGCACGTGAGGTTTCGTTAACCATATTTAAAATCATGTATAGTTGTAATTGTTTATAATATTTGCAATGCCTTGAAACAAGTGGTATAATGCTAAAGAATGGTAAAACAGTCGTTTAAAAATTCTTAACAATGACCATTTTAGGTTTGGAATACTTTATATTGAACCCCATCGTGCTGTGTGTAGAGATCATTTAGTTAAAACAGAACCTAATTCATGAATTTCCGTCAGTTAGGTTTCAAGTTATATATTTAAAAAAATATGCTTCCTCTTTGCGTTCAGCACCGTACTTCATTTCAATAATATGTTCAAGCCCTTTGTCTGTTTTATGTATTTATCGAAAAACTCTACATATGTGTAGATAATTTACTCGAATATGATGTAGAACAAGAACATTTTGAAATTACTAAAAGAAATTATAAAAATGGTTTTAAGTCAGTTACTAATGTTCTGCTGTTGTGTGAATCGCTAACTCTTACGTAACATCTTAACCAACATGTATGTGGTACAAACATAATTTATACAAAACCGTTTTAGAAATAAACATCACAAAAGAGATTCTCAGATGGACTTAAGTTTGTAGGGTCCAAAGGTGAGGTTGTTGTACTACAAAGTATAGTCGGAGCCCAGAACAGAGTACATTTACAGAATAATTTAGCTCTGAAAGCGTACCAGGCAAGAAGGGCGCCTTGCTTCTACTGTGTGTCCTAACCAAACAAACCCTGTTTTCTTTAACCCGCTCACATAAACATTCAATTTAAAACTAAACAAAAAGCTCGCCAAAATTAATTTCAATCCCTATTTTACCTTACATCACAGAAAGAGTTGTTTTTCCTGTGTTAACTTAAGCGTGTTAACACGAGACTTGCCGAGAGGGTGTGCCGTGCCGAAGAATGTGGTGAAAGGAAGAATAAACATGTGGACGTTAGAGTGGCTGGCCCGGCGCTGAGTATGGGAGAAACAACAAATATATTGACGAATTAGAATACCACTTTATTCCGAACACGGTGTTTAATAAACAATCCATCGTCCACTATTGACGCTAGAATATTTTTGTTTCGTTGTGTTTTCATACAAGACATTTATTTGGAAGAATAACGGCCAAGAAGAGTAATTTATTGACAAAATATTATTTATGAAAGCTAATACAGAACAACGAAAACTGTATGTTCTGTTAGTCACTTGGAATATGACCACAGTTTTACTTGTAATTAGATGTCTGTCATTTTATTCGCATTTAACGTTTGGCTCTAAGACTGCTAACCTGAGCGGGTGTGTCATCACAAGTAGTGTGAATGTTTTGTGAAGCCGTTTGTCCATCGCTATGTAAACGAACTGTCTTGGGGTTTCCGTCACTAAAATCATTGCAAAAAATGCACAATAAGATAATAAATATTTGTTGATGACAAATGTATCCTAAAGTAATGTAAGAGCCAGTAAAATATGGTATTATATTGAGTTCGTTGCAGTCGGTGGTCTTATATACCTGTATATTTCTATCGATGAAAAGATTCAAATGTAATGTTAGCACTCATAGTAGAGTGTAGGCGAGTGAAATTCGCCCACCGAAGAGCTACCAACCCAAGTATCGCTCCTAATCGGAATTTATTTAAGCATTATTCCTAGAGGGTAATAAAAAGCTGTGGATTTATGCCTATTGCGATTCTTAGTACGGCTGGGCAATACCGGCTTTGCCTGATAACCTCCATTCAGCTTCTTTTTGTTTCCTGCACGTTATGTGATAGTGACAATGATCAAGATATGCCGATCATAGACCATTTTACAAATAATTGGTCAGTGGATAAGTCGTGCTAAATTCTTCGATTTTACAATTTCTATAGGGGAAGGAGGTGTGATTAGCTTCTTCGTACTGGAAGTCTCCGTAAGGGCTCTTTGATTTAAAAAAAATTAAGTATGATATAAAATTGCAATAATCAATTTAAACTTGATCAGGCACTACCCCATGATTCAACCTTACCCATTCTTGGAAGATTGTCTAGCCTCCTTTTCTCCTTTTCTCTCTTGCTTTCGTGCTTTCCAACTGTTATAATGCGTGCTTCTTTGTAAGGACGGATGAGCCTCCACCCCCCACCCCTTGTAAGCCGAAAGCAAGGCAAAGTTGGTTTGGACATTGTCCGGTTACATTTAGCTTTTCTGAGATCGCCAGGATTATCATCTCAAACCGTGAGACCGATGTGTAGGTCCGGGAAAACTTGCCTTCAGGAAAGCACTCCTGATCTCGACGTGCATTTGGTCTACCTGAAGCTGGATGGCAGTGTTTACTTTGCTTACGGAAATAAGGATTACTTAGCTTTTCGGTTGCTAAGTTCATGCTTCGTTCAGACCAATAAGCTCATCATGAACCGAATATGAGACCACTGTGCCTCATCATGAGCCATTGCAGTATTTACGAATGAACGCAGAACACCCTTGGTCATGTTGGTTGGTTGCCTTAAGACATTTTGTTTCATTAGGCAGACATCGTCCACTACGTGACACCTCGCGAAGAATCTCCCTCCAGCTAAGTCCAAACCACAAATCAAATCACGAAACGTTACACATATTCGGTCCCAGCCCTGAGCTGCCAACCAACTAGCAATGTCCCATAGGCTGCCATTTGAATTGGACTTCTATCCTTTAGAGGAGACACTAGTCAGCAGCAGTCCGTGTTTCTTAGATGCTGATTTTAAACATGGGGTACAGTTTAAAAATTGCGTTGTAAATTGGAACCCTACTTAAATCCATAATATTTTCACTATAAAAAATTATATTTTAGATTATATCAATGGTAAGTATTAAAAATCCACTTATATGTTGATAATAATGCATTAAAATATATATTTATCATAGATTGTCTAGGAAGAACCTCAATATTAAATATAAATTATAACTGATAATATAACGTATTTTTTACAATTCATTTACATTGAAACGTTAAACTATTATGTCAGTTTAATGAATAGTATTTGGATTTGAGAGTTGAGGTCTTATTTATAACGCAATTTAAACTTTATCATCATGTTAAAAACGAAGCCGCAGATGCGCGAGTCAGCTGACTAAGAACCCTCATAGGTGGAGAATTCTCAGAAGGCAGGGTTGTGATATCTGCTCCATAATACGTCCAGCATGTAAGTGAACTGGAATTGAACGCATTATGCATGAGTGTCACCAGTATGCTGAGCCACAATCTATGCTGAGCCACCCTTAAGGTACTCACCACCTGCGCCACCACCCCAATCGTAGAATAACTAATTTGATAACCGTATTGTCTCCACCAGGCTTCACTGCTTTTTAATATTCTCACAATCAAAATATTTTTGAAAACACTGTAAAATTTAAAATAATGTTTTATATGTTAAAGCATTTAAAGATATGTATTAAAACTGAAAATACTTCAATTTTACTAAATAAGCCACATACTTTATTTAATTCTGTAACGTTTTCAAAAGATAGCCATAAATCATAAATGATATAAAAGGACAGACTTTTAATTCCAAACTATGCATTCAAGTCACGTTTTGCTAGGCGTATAATGCAACGAACTAAACCATAATAATTTTTCATGAATTACTCCTGGATTAACCAAGCATAAAATAGGGAACAATTATTATTTGATGAGCCCCTTTTCCAATTTACATAAACACATGTAATGTAAATAAACATTGAAGAAGACACTCGTTTTATTAATGTTTCCATTAAATCATTCAATAACAGTTATAAAGGTGGCACTAAAATTAAAATAAACCCTTATATGTATATTTTTTTAAATTTGTCAATAATTGACTATGCGAATTAATGCTGGTTTTTAATATTTTCGCTTCAAGACAATTCGTAAAAACCCAATTGCTGTTCGTTTTGTGAGGATGGGGAAGTTTTCGTAACAGCTCACAGGCCAAATGAATAGATAAATTAATTTGAATAAGGTTTATGATTTTTCTCTGAAATGAATTATCTCGCAAGGGGATTTTGTAAATTTTTGGATTATCGTCAAAAGATTATGCTTAGCTTTCACCGGAGCAAAATTCATATTTGTGAAAGTAAATACTACTCAATGCCCTTAAAGTACATAATTTTCCAACAATTCAAATATATTACCTACATGATTCAAATCATTGAAATAGTTTACTATAAAATAAGAAATATGTAGTATATTTTTTAAATATTGTTGTATTAAACTAATTCAATTAAAATCGAAATTGTTCCAACTTCAAAAGGCTCAAAGGTCCCTAGATTTGGAATGTTTTGCTTTTCTTTGTATAATGGCATTTATTTGGTTTTAGCCTTAGTATTTATTTATATAAACTGTGGTGCTGAAGATAATGAAAATTAAATTTGTGACAATAATTACTCTCCTTTAAGTATCATTATGTCTGTACAGTCCAGTTTTTCGTTAAAAATAACTAAAAATTAAAACTTTTTAACTCTTTATATGAAGTACATTGTTGTTTGCTTGGCTCAGTGATAGCAAACTGAGCTGATAATTCAGGGATCTCCAAGTTTGATAATGTCTCTTAAGACGCTGTTAAGGTGAATGGATGAGTTTATTTAGAAATTACATGTATAATACAAATTATAAAAATCTTAATAAATGTTTTAAATTATAGATTTTCAATAAACTTAGGAAGTACTTTATAGACATGGTGGCTTGCTCAGCTGTCAGATCTTGATTCTAGTATCTCAATCCTGCTGTTTTCCTTACATATGGTGTTTGTTATTCCCCCTTCAACTCATCCTTAGTGTTTGTTGGCTGAAGGTTAGCGAAGCTTATCACATGGGGCTGGAAAAATTTAATTTCTGTTTGTCCGCACGATATCTTGAAAACGAACCTATAGACTTGAAATTTTTCATGGAGTTTTATTTATATATTAGCAACACTGAGTTCGATGACGGTGCATGTCATTCATTCTTCCTGATTTGGTTGAGCGTTAGTAAGTATTTTTACATTGGTCTTATGGATAACTATGATGGCAACAAGAAAATAGCAGAATAAATAAATTTATAAACAAGATGAGTACAAGCGTATGAGATTTTAACTTGTGGCTTATTATAGTATGTAGATTATTCATACAGTATAAATACAATATAATAGGCTGGAAACACGATGTTAAAATTTGGTGATAAGATCCGATTTCAGAGCACTCTTGCGTTGTAGTACCCTCCCTACCTCAACGGAAATTTTATTACATAAACACTGTTATGAAATATAACTCAATGATACAAATATGAATGTGTCATGTAGAAATATATCTTCGATAAAGATCATTCGCAGACTTTAAATTTTACATGAAACTGCCTGATTTGCTTGAAGTTTTTCTACATAGGCAAAATTAAGTTCTATGATCGTGTATGTGCATCCAAGAAATTTGGCTGAGCGTCATTGAACCCTATCACTCGGTAGATTGGCACAATTTTCTTTTGCCTGCCAGTGTGATGTAAACATTTCTTTTCTGTATGATGTTGTGTGGCTTGCCGTAGGGCATAATTGAGAATGAAATTACATATAACCTTAAAATTTTGCATGAAATCTAAGCGAAGCCTGTTAAACGACACGTGGTATGACGTACCCCTACCTCGTTGTTATAAATAGTTAGTTAACACTTATAAAGAAACCTCTTAGAAAAATTGCGTATGCTGTATAAAGTTCAAATTAGGAACATTTTGTGCTGGTCATCTCTTCCTGTTTGTTTTTTATTTATTTTCTCTTATGTCTCTTTCACAGCAATAGCTTCGTTTGTATAATACGTCCTGCACTGCAAGTAGGCATATAGGTTTAGCCATATACCAATTACTGTAATTATAGTGGTGTCTGCAACGGGAAATTTTTTCGTTTTATGAATTTGTTTTTTTTATTTTTTTTTATTTTTTTGACGTTGTGAATCATCGGTTCTAATATCTCTACCTTAAATTTATCAAACTTAGGGGTGAACATCTTTTTGCTGGTTTTGTAATCGAGGTCGAAGGACCAGTCTGTGAAACCAATGAGATACTTTTCACTACCTCCGCAAAAGAGTTAGAGGACAGCACACGAGGTTTAGGTGCAGATGCTGTCAATTGTAATTGCACCGTTAAATTTTAGGGATGAAACTAAGACTACCTGATCTTTCATCATTTCCTCATGGATTGAAATTATATATGTAATTATGGTAGTGATTACTTAAAAATTCATTTTTAATATATTAGGTTTTTTTAAGTTAATTAAGATCATTTAAGATCATTTTTACGCACCTAACACTGAGAAACAAATCTAAGATATTTTTCATAAAGATTTCTTACGTACGTTTTCATCTGACAAGTAATTTCTAAAACCACGTTGGAAAATGCATTAATACGATCGTGTTAATGGATGAAGGAATACACTAAATGGCCGGATAAAGCGAAAGTGCGTCCACTTGTTTAGAGGTAGTAATTGCCTTATTTTTCCACATCAGTGGTTCCAAGTTAATACACTGAGGGAGCTCACTCCTACCTCCTTCCCTACTCTGGCGCTGCCACCGCCGCTGAAATCCTCCTATTTATACTTCACCCCCTGACACGTGAAGCTCGAGGGCTATTATTTTTACCTCCCTATATTGTAATATTAGCGGGATATTCATGTTTTATCAGGAACTCAATCGTGGAAGTGCCTTTAACAGTAGCTTTTGTACTAGACTTCACTCGCATTTGTGCGCACTGCAATCGCGCTAAGAATCGTGTTTATTTTATCTTGGATTAAATTTTATTACTACTAAAACGAAATAAAATGTTTAGTGGGTAAACAAACATATAGGAAACTTGTGAGTAAAATCTAATTATAGATTGTGAATTTAATTCTTAGCCGAGAAAAAAAACTTAAAGTAAATCAGTTTTCAACTGAAAATCGGAGGATGAATAAGTTGTTTTTGAGGTAAGGGTATGAAATGGAACGGTTTTAGAGACGTATTTTGAGTGTTTCAACTCATTATTCATATGAATTTCAACATTCTTTTCCTGTTGAAACATGATGTTTCCTTTCAATGATTGTAAAAACATTCCTTTTGATTGAGAGTTTTTATAATCGTGTTGTTTAGATTACAATGATCAGTACAGTACGTATCAAGTTGATATATTTGTAATCCACTAAATAAAAGAATTTAAATACTAATTGAAGATTAAAAACTAATGCCTAAAAACGCTTCACAGAATAAGGTCACATTATACCTTGGGAGGAAAATCAATTATACTGATGATACTTTTAAGGAAGCTTTGGCGCCACTTGTGTAAGAAATATTTATAAATAAATAACAGTGTTTAGGATTGGTAACTGCACGGTTATTTTTCTGTTCTCGTAACGAGTATATTATACTGTGTTTTTATATCCATGTTTTACTTATTTATGAAGTACTTAAGAGTAAAAGGAAAATATTATTCGTAATAAATGTGTATTAAACTGAACGCCTTAAGTCTCTCTCTGAGAAGTCAGAAGAAAAGCTAATCCATTCTTAATGTGTTAAGAAATTCTACTTGTTCCTAACTGAACCCCTTTCCGTCAATTGTTGTAAACAATAGTAACCCCTCATAACCGGGGTTGTCAATCCCTTGGCGCATGTGTTCCTAAATGTGACGAGGTTTATAAGCAGCAGCCTATGAACAAAGAACTCCCCGAAGCCTGCCAAGATATCAATTTTGTATGGGAAGGCCAAAATAAACACAATGGAAGAAAAGGCAAGGCAAATATAATGGTGGGGGGAGTGGAGGCATTGAATAGATGACGGAGCTTTGTCCATCCGAGCTCTCGATAAACACGTCGGCCTCCCGGTCTGATTCCGCTACCAATTAAAGAAGCCAAATGAATAATAAAGCCGCGCCGCTCCGCGCCGTGCCCCGCCGTTCTCGCCGCTGCCGTCGCTCCGCTACCCTGTATCGGGGCCGGTCGCCGCTCGCACCGCACTTGCGCACTCCTTTGAAAATTTGCCGATCCCCTTGTCAGAATTATTTCGTTTTCCATGCAAGTAACGCTATTCAGGCGCTGGGGGAGGACGGATCGATCCACCTACCCGACACCGACGTGTATATCAGTGAGAAATTATAATTTGCTCTCTTTGTTTTCTACCGGCCTTCTTTTAAGAATAAACCCGTAAAGGGACAGTCTGATAGGAGGTTTATACGATCGCCGACTTGACACTTTGCTAACTGCTCTACATTGTCGGAATGGCGATATTTCTGCTCGCACTGCTCTAATGTACGGCCTAATGATTCAAGAGCTTGTGTGCCTTTTTAACGAATACGTGATTAATTAAGCACTCAATCCCTTGATTCGTTATCTGAAAGTTTTGTTCCGCGTGTCTTCTCAGATTCGGTCACAAAGTTGTGACTTCTGTATTTAATTCTTAATGAAAAATCTCATTATGATGCTTTAGAATAAATCCCAGCTCTGATTTCCAGATCCGCCGATTGTACACAGTTGTAAATTATTCCATGTTATAGGCAGTACTATCAGTGATACATACACTTTATGTATATAGCCTTCAGTGATTAATCAATTCATTATTTGCCTTATTAATTATGTGGATCAACTTATCAATTTCATTTTGTCCTAATAAATTCCTTGGTCGGCATCCTATCTTTTGGTTTAGGTGGCCGTTTAAAGCATAACCGTTTACAAACTGATGCATAATTTTGTATGTTTAAGCACATTTCGTTTTCTTTATAGACACATCTCTAGGATATAGCGTTCCTGTATGATTTCGACGTCTGGTATTTGATGTATAAGAACCAGTTTCATATATATCTCGAGAAGAGTTATTTACTAAATGGAATTAATAATAGTAAATCACGACAAACCGAATTATAATTTCATTCGTGTGAAAATTATTATTAAAAACAGGTCGTTATTTCTTTTTAAATCCAGTCGTTGTTCTTGGACTATTATTTGGATTAAAGAAAATGTAGTATTTTTTATTGAATTACTGATCTATAGTTCTACAATTATCTACAATAAAGTATACAATTATGAAATTTTACACGCACCGCTCTAAAACTCGAGTTTTGGATGAGGCTTTCAGATTAATTGGAACTAAACAAAAACTGCCTCTCCAGGTAAGTACCAACATTCAACATCCATGTTACTCTGACGTTCTCGCACCACCACCTAAGGATAAGGCGGTTATTTATATTCAATGATGTTTATTATAACTACTTTAACAAGGAGTTAAAGCACGATATACGTCGTGCACTATTACAAATAGCGCTGAATAAAACAATCTTACAACTTCAAGATGTTGTATTTTAATTGTTATAAGTTATTAAGATTGTAATGTTTTAACATAAGAATTAATTGTTTTGTTTTATCATATTTGCAATGTATAAGCAAGGAGTTATGATGGTCTAAATTATACATTGTTATATGGGATCGTAATAGTAAAATTATTATACTATGAACATAGTAAGCAAAAAGATTATAAAAACGTTGTTAGTTATGAAAAAGATGTAATTGCATCACAAGTAATTTTATTTAGTAAATCAATATTAATGTATTATTAACAGCAAACTTGTTTACAAATAAACATCTGTTGTGTTTGGTATGCGGAGGAACTGTAAACAACAACAAAGCGACTCACTGGAATTTTGTTACCGTCGAAATTAAAAGAACGAACCCAAAGAAAGTAGATATAAGTGTTTTATTTTAGGCGCTACTTTATATTGAACAGCATTTAAATTGCTTTTGTGTATGGTGAATGAGGAAAAGGAGAGGGCAGAGAGAGCAAGACGGGGGAATAATAAGCGACTGACGCGCGTGCTCCTGAGGATCGATAGCCTGCTGACTTGGTCAGTGTACGCTTAGTCAAGAAACTGGCTAATTGGGCTAGGAGACTGTGTCCACAAGCATTAGCCGCCTTGCTTCGCCTTGCCCGCTACATCTGGCTCTGCTAAATTGCTGTACGTTATGCTAATCAGCCTTCCAGGGCTCGTCACTGAACACAGCTCTTGACACATCAGCACTACCCTTAGACTGTACCCGATTCTCGTCGACCCACAGTTGGAAGCTAAGGCAGCAGACATAACGGCAGTCAAGTTATGCTTCAAACAATTTTTTGTAAAATTGCATTAGCTCCTCCAAAATTTTACACTGTTCTAAGATGCTTTAACTAGTTTAATAGTAATTCAACCCGAAAAAAAGTCTTTATTATTGTTTGAACCAAATTAGAAAGTATTTCTTAGTTTCCGAACAGTTTGACTGAAATGCCTGTGATAGTGCCTATCATATAAAAATAAAATAATACAGGCTATGATCAGAAAGGTATGAGAGAGCTACCCACTATTATTAACTCATTTTATATATGTCTTTCAATTTAAAATATTAGTCCAAAACTTCGCTGACAGTTGAAAGTCGGTAAATATATTATAACACTCAGAATCTTCACACGGGTGGTTTGTACACATATCGAAGTAAAACTGACTCTTAGTACTTTTTACCAATACAGATAATAATATGAAACGGTTTTAGCTTTGATTTTCCCTATAGAAGTACTTAAATTTGAGAGCACCTAACGGAATTTGAGCAGACTTCTTCAGTGTAAACATTTTTTACGCTGAGGACAGGAAGTTATCACCGTCGTAGACAGACAAATCCTTCTCAGATGTGGGGAAAAATTTAATCCAGATCAGAAAAAAAGTTTTTAATGTTAAAAATCAATAATAAGATACCTTCACCACCCTAAAAACGTAGATAATATGTAATTATAATGTTATTTTTATAGTTGATTCACACATAGTTTTCTATCTAAGACAAACCATCTTGACCATAATAGTCGGCGATGTACTTGATCACGAATCTGGAGTTCAGATAGCCATCTTATTAAGATTTTTTACTTATACACTTTTTTCTGCTTTGATAATCACAATGATTTAGACGCAATCGAGGTCCAACCAAGAACCTAAGATCTCCCTAAGGCACCGATATTACATCGCAATCGATACCTTATCCGCCACCTTAACGGTGTGCACATCACTCACACACTGTGAGTCATCCTTATAATCATTAGATTTATCTATGTGTTTAATCAAAAAAAGGAAATACATTCTGTAAATTAAGCTCAAAATTTAGTATTGTATATATCAAAAATATATACCAGCTTATTGTGAAAACCTCTCTCGTCGATATTACCATGACTGTATACTTTTTCGGTCATGTATTGTTTGTTTCCTTTTGTTTATTCGAAATGAAAATATTGTTCCTTACTTGGTCAAACAGTTCAAAGATTCTTTTTACGCATCTCGTTGTCAGGTCGTGGTTTTGCGTGTGCAAGACAACTGTCTCAAAACATGGTGACGTCGATATATAAAGTTACTTTGAAACTGTTAGACAATATAATATACCGTGTTGTTATCTAGTATCATTGAACCGCGACTATTTCACACATTTATATAGTAGCTTTCTGTACAACCCAACCCATTTATAAGCTCTTTCTAGGAAACAAGCTGCCCGTGATAAAATAAGACACCACACATTCACTTACCTATGTTAACACTCTTCATCGTGCGTAGTGTATCATGTACAATTTACATTCAAACAGATTTTCATATATCTGAAAATCGGGGTTTTATAACTATAACATTACAATGTTACCAATCCACACACTGAGCTCAAACCAGTGCTCATTGTGCTTTACAACACAAACTGAAATGATTTCTATCTCAGCTAAGAACATGGATGTAATAGTTAAGGTAAAATTAATTTTCACCCTAGTTCTATGTAACTTTCTACAAAAACCGAAAAATCAGTTACCCCAATGTTCATGTGGCCCAGTAGTCGGTTTTATAACTATTTGGAAAAGAACAGTTTTTCAGCGTTTTTGTCTCACTCTTCGGTGAGAGGCAGATCAAAGATATAGAAAAAAATGATGAACAGAAGAATAGAGTCGAAAGGAAAAGTTATAATGACTAGTTATTCATCATAGTCATAAATGACTTGTAGTTTTTTCCTAACGCAACCTTTAGAATAGAAGAGTATTTTCTGCCTACTTGTTGTGTTTTTATTATTCTAAATGTTGTGAAATTCAAATAATAAATCACTGATTTATTAAGAGACTAAACACTGTTGTAGATGGAAACTTGTATATCAGCTTGAAAATTGCAGAAATGTGATTCAATAACGTCTGTTGTGATCGGTTTATAAATACCTTCCGAATTTGTAATAGTAATAGAAATATTCGTTTCTAAGATAGAACATATGTCTAAGAACGTTGATTATTATTAACGTATCCCCCGTGTGAACCGCTTCTAGTTATAACGCTAAGAATTAAAATTAAAACCATACAACAACTTGATTCTAACTAATTTAATGTATTTTACCCACAACGCTCACTATATATATATATATTATATATTATAGTGGATATATTATTGATGGATATTCGTATCTAATCATATCAATTTATTCTTCTTAATCTAAGAACTTTTATTCTCCTAATTAGCACTTTTGCTTTCAAACATTTAAAGTTGACGAATATACATTTAGTTTATTCGTTTTTTGTGTTCTTTTTACCCTATCTCAATCGGTTAAGCAGCAAAATTAAACTCAAGAATTTGATCAAATTTTGGCACTTTTCCTTGTTGTTACGTATTCAAAACGAGATTGTCGCAGATTTAAGATCATTACACAAAACTATTTAAAATTTTTAATTTTTACGTGGGGCATGTCTTTTTGGACCCGATAGCAGCCGATCTGTGAGACTTAGCTCAAATATTTTTGATCGAATTACAAAAAAAAATGTGATCTAAAAATAGGTCTATTAGTGTTTTGCCATGTCTTCTTCCGTAAGCCCAAAACTCGCTCTCAGATTCAAAGTTTTGTCGCGTATCGGCAATTTTAGGAGTTTTTTTCTACGACTAAAATTTGTTCGATTCAATCTGGTTCCGGATTCAACTTTTAAACGAGTGACTTTTCTAAATTTGTCTATGTCTGTGTACAACTTATCTGGTCGTAAATGTTTGTCTGTCTGTTATGTTATTTGCAGGATATCTCGAGAATAAAATGAGCTGTGAACGACACACCGTTACTACGTTGAAAAGATATAGTTTAGATTATGTACAGGTTCCTTCATCAGGTTTGACTGAGCGTTAGTGAAGCGTTACTGGCCCTTCGATATCTCGAAAAGGCATTAAGCTGTGAACATGAAATTTGGAGCGTGACTACATTTCTGCGTAGGAAAGGTAGGCAAGGGTTCAATGATGGTAAATATCACTCCACGGGATTTGACTGAGCGTTAGTGAAGTTTACTGTACTATGATATTTTGAGAACTAATTGAACTATGAACATTAAATGTTGGCATGTTACTTTATTTCGATTTTAATAAGACATAGTTTGATAAAGGAGAGTAAGCGAAGCGTCATTACTAGACAGGGACAGAGTGAATTTTATTTATGTTCATCTACCAGTCGCTTAAATCTCTTCGGGAACATACTTCCTGGTCAACATTTTAAAGTGTTTTGCATTAGTAGATTGGGACAGCGTGATTTTGAAATCAGGTCATTCCAAATAGTCGTTTATGAATAAAACTCTTAGGACCTTACTCCCTGGTCACCATTTTATGTCTAGGATATTTAGACTAAGGTAAAACCAACCCTTTGATGAAAAAGCTCATTCAAGATATCTATCTTCCTGAACTTATTCACGTAAGAGACAAAATTCTGCCCAGAACAGAAACCCCGGTAA
The DNA here is from genome assembly GCF_021130785.1 of Homalodisca vitripennis. Classification (NCBI taxonomy): domain Eukaryota; kingdom Metazoa; phylum Arthropoda; class Insecta; order Hemiptera; family Cicadellidae; genus Homalodisca; species Homalodisca vitripennis. Next base: position 91,245,205 of record NC_060215.1, read on the forward strand.
TCTTACCCTCCCTCCTCGGGAGTCCCAGGTATGCAATATACCTTTTTATAGCCCACTGTGGTACTGACTTACTCTCTATACAAGGTCTAAGCCCCTTCCTCTTATGCTATAAGATTGAAATTAGATACAATTATAGTTTATACTGTGTATTTGCCAGAAACAGTCTAAGAGCTGATCATTTTTAATTGAAACGTCTCTGAGCAATTAAGACACACTGGCCACTGCAGACTTTCCTCCCGAGCTCGGTACCGGGAAAACCAGAAGTCTTAGTTAAAATGCAGCATTATATAATTAGACCGTGTACTCTTTTCGTCAATGACGAATAGTCGCTGTACGTCAAATCTGACAGCAGAGTAGTCAAAGAGAATTAAATTTCCTACAAAAAGGTGCAGCCACTTTTTATCGTATCTCCAACGGCTAAGCCACAAAACGCCTTCAAAGTCATAATCGTTACTCATGTTTACTTTCAACCCTCTGACAAACCTAACCTTCAAATTCAACTAACCACCTAATTCGTCTTATCCCCGAATGTGTTAACATACACTTCCGGAAGCAAGGACATATGAGTATATATGGATACAGGGTGAGGCAGACCACCCATCCACGATGTTTAGCAGCTGAACAGTAAAACCTACCTTTTTCGTTTCAACAAAATTCCCCAAATTTCATCCCCAAAGAATTTGAGAAAATAATTTTTAACACCCAAAAATACCCTAAAATTGCTGTTGTAGGTGGAGGTCATGTTTGAAAGATTTTCAGATATAAAGGTACATCGAACCGTAACTCATTTTAAAGGTTTCTTGTTCACAATTCACAGATCAGGAAAACTATATTATAATTTTTTGCACCATTTCTTGAACATATAAGATATAGCCAAACTTTACTCACACAAAAAATAGTTATTAAGAGAGGTATTGATAGATATATGAAAGTCATACCTTGTTATTTCAATTATTTAGGTTTTACGCGTTTGAAATATCCTACATTTGAACTATTTTTTTGAACCTGGGATACAAAATTCAGTTTTCTAAAATGCTTAACAAGGTAACAGTAAATCAAACTACAAATTTGATATTTCCAAATTCCCTTTATAGATGGAATAATGGACTATCATTATCAGACTACCGTTACTGTTTTTCTGTACGAGTCAGCCTCACATTGGCATTTCAGTCAAGAGCTTTCCAGTTACTTCTTAACACTCGATTCAGTATTAATGATGATTTATTGGCCTTGAGTTAATCTTTACGCGTTGCCTCGGACAATTTTCATCCAAGTTCTCTGGTTTACATAATTTCTCAACTAGATCAGAGCAATACTGAAAATGTATATCCGGTGTTATTTTGTGTCTACATTTTTGTGTGGAATTATACTTTTCAGTAAATAATAAATTTCATCCACGTTACCTTAAAATCTGCCATTGGTACAGTAGACTGTATAGTGATTATGTCCGCTTAGTCTAGTGGGTACAGACGTTATTGCCAGATAAATGAGTCAAGCAACGTCGAGCGTGGTTTTTCCTTGTATGGGTGGCCGCTGAGTGATCCTGTTCTTACAAACAGTTTACCACGGTTATTGGTGGTGTGTGTGATATCAACTAGTCATCGTTCCTCAGATTAAGTTTAGCCCCAACTTCTCAAAGGAAAATAAGACCCCCTTAACTTAAAATTTACATTTTACAGTTACTTGAAAATCCTTAAACATAGACAGTACGAATTCTATTTAAAAGACAATCATATCAAATTGTAGTGTTTTTATTCTTGTTAAAATAGATTTACTTTACTCTTTTTCTTGTTAAGCTTCAAACGGTCCCTTTCCGGGCTAGAATTTTATGAAAAAAGTATGCAACGCCCTTTGCCTAATACATGTATTTTTATAAAATTAACTCCTATCAACTACTTTACTTTTTTATCCAGGAAAGGCGGTCGTTAGATTAGGCATCCTTCACGCGCACAGGCTGTTTACCATAAACCAGGATCAGCCCTTTACCTGCTGCGCTGACGGAAAAAGTAGAGTACTAACACTAACACATACACGCGTGTACGCGTTTGTTATTTATAGACATCGTTTTTGTATCGGTTTTGAAATTTGTGAACACTTTTTGAATAATTTCACACTTTGACTCATTATACAGGGTGTCTCACGAGTAACCCTACAAACTTATCAGGTGGTTTCCTCTCATCAAAATAATGAAGTTCATGTAAACATGTGTGAGGAAACACTTTTTTAGTGAGCTAAGGCTAGCGAAAAAACATCATTAAACGTTTTGTTTTTACGAAGAACGTTCATTTAATTAATTCTGCATTTAGCTGTCTTATTTTTTGTATGTGTTGATTTAATTAAGCATTAGTTTTTTAAGCTTGTGTTTGTTTATTATTAGCCTGTTTAACATTATTCTCTTAGGAATTACATTTTCTAAAAGTTTTGGTTAAAAAGTGTGCGTGTTTATTACTCATTTAATGAAGTTAATGTACTTCAAATCTAAACAAAGAATGTTTGTCGAGACCAAATTTTGCATATTTTGTCTGATATCTCAGAAACGAGTGTCTAACAGATCTGGGACGTATTTTATTCAACTTTTACTTTATTGCAGTTAATTTTGCATAATATCTAATAAATTTAACAACTATCTTTACACAATAAAAACACCAGTTTTTCTTTATTTCCGTTCCTTCCTAGAAAATCGGGTGAAATTTTTCGTTAGGCGTAGCTCGCTAACATACGTTTATATAAACTTTTTTTAATTATTTTTATGAGAGGAAATCACCTGAGAAGTTTGTCGGGGTACTAGTGACACACCCTGTATATTTTCTTGTAGAAAGCAGTAAATTTAGTAGATATAAATATTACGAGAAATAATAAACGTTTATATATTGTTGCGGACTATGTTTATTTATATCAATGGTGCTGGTAAAGGACATGTCACTATCTAAGGGTTCTGATATCATACGTGCTTGTGCGGACGTTTACCTATTCAGCCAACCGCCTTCTCTTTATGGAAAATGTATAAGCCTTATTTTGCTTTCCACTATACTTTCGTGGGTCAGTTTCTACTTCCAAGCGTGCATATAAAAATATCAGAAGATACTTTTGTTAGCAAATATCGCATCAAAATAGTTGAGGTTTGTTAGGTTGAGAAGTTCTGGAATGTAGTAAAAATTAAAAAATGTTGGAATGTATAATCAACATTGATTGCATAAAGTCAAAGTTTTCACCTTGTATGTCCCATCAACATTTATAATACGTATCTGTATAGCTTCAAAGTTTTTAAATGGTTTTAGGAAGTATATACGGTAGTATTACAAATATTTCAAATGTCTCGAATGAAATAAAAATCCTATTTTCAAGCAGTCGTTCACTTAAACCGCAGATTATCAGTGTTGTGTTATTTAAAGATTTCTAGATGATTAATTACACCTAAATGTTATTATGAATGAGAAATCTGTTGCTACAACCTGCCTATAGGAAGCTTAAAATATATATTATACAAAAGACATTGAATTACAAAAAATATATGCTCCAACCGGACTCGAACCCGGATCTCATACTTGCCGGAAAAGTGCGCTACCAGTACACCACAGAGCTCTTACTTTTTCACGATTCAATTATTTTTCAATTATTATTATATATGATCGAAAGACCAAATACCTATCAAGCCACTTTTAATTACATTTATTAAATTTGTATAGATGGCAACAGCCTAATTTAATTTCAATAAACGATGAATCACAAGTACTTGCTCCGCCGGACTACCACTACACCGCAGAGCAATGTGTATAATTGCTTAATTTAATCTATATTTCTATACAACTTGTATCTGCGCCACCTCGAGTTTTCTGCGAAAAAACTTGGTTTACCTGTGGAATATAACAACGGCAGATTACTTATCTCGTGAAACTAGTAGAGTTGATTAGTGACAGATATTGGTTTATAAGTTTAAGACTTTTACTTATATTGATACATTTAAAAATAATAAAACAATAATAAAAGTTTCTAACGGATAATGATCATGGAGTATTTATAATTCATCATAACGAAAATATTTATGATGAATTATAAAATTACAAAATTATACATCGGCTTCATCAAGTTACTATCAAAGTCCTTTTAGATGTTTCGATATAAATAATAACTCCATACTTTCAAACAAAAAAAACGCCAAAAAGTAAATAATGGCAACCATATTTTGTAGTTATAAATATTTTTTCAGATTATTGGTTATGATACAAATCTTGAAAAACTTTTCTCTGGTGGTAACTCAATTTAATAAGGTTGAATACCATTAAAAATTATTTAAAAAAAATCTAACTCTTGTTATTCATTGAAAGTGTAGAAAACCCTTAGTGTGAAATTGCAACCTCGTAGGTTTTCAAAATCCGACAAATAGATAAAATCTGCAATAATATTTATAAATTGATTTAGACTCTGACACATTTGGAATGAAGACATATATACAGTTTTTGTTTCTTTTGTAAATTTTATCGACAAAATTTTATATAATGTTTTGAATCTTTTTAAGAACGAATTACTCGAAATATTAAAGGGTATGTGAAGTATTTCCATCTCTTTTTTCTTTGATATATATATATCAAATATGTGTGTGTGTGTGTGTGTGTGTGTGTGTGTGTGTGTGTGTGTGCGCGCGCGTGTGTGTGTGCGCGTGTGTGTGTGTGTGTGTGTGTGCGCGTTAAATATGTTGAAAATTTAAAATTTCGTCACAAATCAAAGATATTTGTATTCATTCAAAACCCACAATTAAAAATTTTACATTTTTCTTTTAAGTATTTTGTTGCGATATTATACATGCACAAATTCAAACACATAACTCAATTTGTATTCGAGATATTTTCCAAAATACAGCCTTTACTAACGCTCAGCCAAATTATCAAACTCGATCTGTTTAACTAAAAATGAAGCGTGAAAATTTTACATTCTATAGGTCAAATCGTACTATAGAATTTAGATTTAGATATTTACATGTAAGTTTAATATTTTTTAAACCAGGCCACCAAACTCTTCTATGTGGTTAAACGTACTGAAATTAAGGAATTAACTTACATTATTATTATTTTTTATCTTTTTCGTGACTTTTCATATACTTCAAAATAGTACAGGAAATAGTTTTTAAATAACTAATTAATGAATTGTTAAAACAGTTGCTTTTAAAACAGCTGATTGTTGAAAATGCTTACCTGTGACGTTTTTGTGGAATTTTTTATTTCCCTATTGTTAGTTTATTCGAAGTAACAAGAGAAACATACAAATATAACGTACTAATAGTTTTTATTAGAAAATGAAACTTTATGACTACTTTTTTCTGTAATACCTAAGTATAAAGTTTAAAAGTTTTTGCAACTTTATGAATAAAATCATGTACAAAATTCACGAGCTTATGGTTGATTATAGTCAGACCAGGAAAACATAACGATGATAATCTATATTTTTGATCTTACATATTCTCAGAGATTAGCACATCATCTCTTCTATTTATTACTTGTTATACGCATTTCTTATATGTAATTTTTAAGCTGAATACAGCTTTTATTAACGCTTACTATTATGTTTTTAGTGTTCATACTCGAAAACTCATAATTATTCATCATCTTGCTTTTGAAAAATGTTACACATTTCAAAATATTTAGTTGTAATTTGAACTGAAGAACGAAATAACGTACTACAAAACACAGAGTTTCAAGGTTTGGTCTGAAAAAGACCTAAATATATATTCTTTTATCTTGAACAGATTAAACTTGGACTGGTCGTTGAGAATCTCTGTTTACTCGCATATTGGTAAACCAGCATAGTTTACTAATACATGAAAATCAACTTTAATGCAATTAAACAATGAACACAGCATCGTTGACAACAGCACCACAGCATAAGGATCTACCTTCTGATAAGCTCTGATTAAAATGTACACAATATTGCGGAAACAACCCTTCAGGCGCCATCCATGTAATTCAAGCCAACAAATATTGAGACCCATTAGTGTTTCATGTCATATTTTCATTTAGATTTTGTTTATTTGAGGTGGTGCAACCGATTTTAGGTTTGGAAATTGTTTTTATATGTTAAATTAATATCACTTTAAGATAACTTCCCTGAATACAGAAAAAGTGAAAATAGTTTTTGTCGAACTTGCAGGAAATTGCAGGCATTTAAAGCAGAACATTTAGACAAATTTACTATCAACCTAAAATAAAAATGATTGAAGTTAAGTTACGTAATGATTTTACGATATTGAACATGAGTTACAGCTTAAAGGAGTGATTTTTTTATTTCTGAAACTATTAAAAGATATGCTATTTTCATAAATGTAATTTGATTTAAAAAAATAATATTTAAGTAATATGTTTATAATAAAAAAAACGCTACTCCCTGAGGCATGTAAATACTGTAAAGTTTTGCATTTTTGTTTTTAGCAGGTTATATTTTGGCCTGATTAAAAATTTCCCTAAATTTCCTACTTTTAATGCCTGTAATTTTATGTGGAGTGAAATAAAATGTTTTCTGTATTCAGGAGAGTTATTATAAAAAGCTATGAATTTAATATAAAGAATACTTTCCAGACCCAAAATTAATAGTACCAACTGTTTTTAACTAAAGAAATACAATGTTCTTAAAACATAATTCATCTGAAAAATATTACTACCTGGAGTTATAATTGATACTGTACAAAATTAATATTTTAGCAGGTTTTCCGTTGCTCTGATTACAAATTTACCAAAAATATAAGCCTAATGTCTAAAAAAGATAACATTTTAAAGTGTTTAACGTTTAACATTATACTCTACGTTCTTCTGGGGTAAAAGTTAATGTCATTACAGCTTGCTCTCAAATATCAGAAGTGGTCAGTTTGAATGTTACATACAGGTACAATATGTACGTATGTAAAAACTTACATCTGGACATCTTTAACCAGTGATCCAACTAAATAAAATAAGTCTTGCTAGTCAATTTATCTTATAAATTCTCATTGAAATAAAAATAAATAAAAGGAAGGGCGACCCTTTATTTACACAAAGAATATTATAATCGCTAAACAAATGAATTTAATGCAAATAGCTATTCTATTCCATTAAATTAAATAATTATTGCAGTTTTTGTTTTTAGTTTCCTCACAAACTCTTTCTTTTAACCACATGTTTCGAAATAAGTGTATAAATGAATACTTAAACAAAAAGAAAGATGACTCATTGTCTTCCAAGTCCCTAGGAGTTAGTAGCCTTTGCAAGGATCCTTTCTTCTTCTAAAGTCTATTGTGAGACTCAGACTAAGGCAAACGCCCAGTTCCCTCCACTCCAAAGAAAGGATTCTTGCAATACGCTACAATTTATGCTACTTCATGTTTCCTTCTGTGACATATGGATACATAATATACAATAAACTTATTAGTTGTAACTCTCAAAATGTAAATTATATATTGAAGACGGAATTAAAGTTTTAACTTATTTGCCGATTACTTGTACCTATATGTTTAACGATTTTTCAAATGATTGCTGTTTTTGGTCGTAATTAAAGTTAGTCGTATCATACAGAGTACATTATAGTGACTAAAGGTCGATAGACAATATGCAAGTGTCAAAAATTATTTAATGCAATTTTTATACACTCCTAAAGTAAGAGTAATGGTTTAAAAGTATTGGTTAGAAACATTATAAGTGTGATGTAATGTGTGTGTGAACACACTATAACGAAATTTAGTTTTCCAAACACATATGTAATGCATGTTTTTAATTTTAACAGTATGTCGATGAATATTTGGTTCACATTTGCTTTGTATTCCTAAGCTCATCTATATACAACACATAATTTATAGTATCAGATTGCACATTATGGAATTCCCTTCGCAATTTCTTTCATACGGTTGGGTACGGACGTGGGAGAGTACAGGTTGGGCTATTTTTTCCAAGACGTGTTGTTTTCTTCATGAGGTATTGCTTTTATTAATGTAATGCTTCCATTACACGATAATTTGTGTAATTTTAATTTCATATTATCGTTAACTGATCCATTAATTGTTATTTACCCATTGAATATTGTTTTACCTTAAACATTTGAGGATGAACGTAAGAAAGGTTACACGAACAAGACGTAAAATTGTAAATGTAAAATTTTAGGAAGGATTTAGCGGTAGGAAGGAGCATACGATGTCCTTTATAGTGTATACTTTGTTCGATCTTAAATTTCTGTCAGAAAGTAAATAGTTTTGATTTGATGACTTAATTTTGAGTACCAAAATAAGTACAAGCAAAATGATTATAAACAATTTTAAGCTAAGTATATTTTAACAGCAAAAATTAACATTTCAGAACATTCTCTGTCAATCTTATACCGTATTTCGTTTCCTTTGGTGTATCATTATTTCCACAATACAGAGTAACGAGAAAGATCCGATACGGTCTGCTGTTTTATGAATAGTTTCTACTGATAAGAATGAAACTTTTCACATCAGTATAAGACGTAAAATGCTACATTTTCACCATCGGTAACCAACCAGCTTCCCAAAGTGTGTTCCTAGAGTTCTCATTAGATTTTTGAACTAGAAAATATTAAGCTCGGAATAATGTACTCGTGCTATTCAGACAAAGAAATGCCTTGATCTATGCTTTAAGATTCTTTCCCTATTCATTCTGGGATGTTCCTCCGAGGAGGCGAAGAGTCGCCGAAAATGGGTACAAGAAGATGGTGTCGTGTCGAATGAGAGCTTTCAGGCAGAACATTGAGTTTTATTTTCAAAAGTAGAACCTTTAATTTGATAACAATCAAAGTAATTTTCCGGAACACTCTTTTATTAAATGATATTTTAGTGCACCGAAACGAAGACAGGTCAAAATTTAAAAGAACTTGGACCTGTTTACAAACCCCTTTTGTTACGATAATGTGGAGCGTAAAGTTTAAAGTTATGACCGCGAGACCCGGGAAGCGCGCCGGGGGCTCAACAGTTGCCTAGTCTGCCCGGCACAAGACGATTAGATAAGCGAGACTTGCATTTCCCTCTCCCTACAAGCGAGCAAGATAAAGAAAATATGATTCTGTGAAACTGTTGCCGTTGTATCGCAATTTGAGCGATACTCAATGTCTGATCAAATAATGGCGTTATACATGGTGGCAGGAATGTTTGATACAACACCCACATACACGGTGCCAGGAATTGGCGTTATACACGTTGGCAGGAATTGGCGTTATACATAGTAGCGAAAATGTTTTATATAACCCCCACGTATAATGGCGTTATACACGGTGGCAGGAATGTTTGATACAACACCCACAAATTTAATATTGCCGTTATTAGATATATGTCAACATGTTTGTGTGTATCAGTTTTTATACGGTGGAAACATTCCGTTGTGTATATTTAAAAGAAGTTTTTAATGGCAATTAGAGGAGCGCATATGTAATTTAAAAAAGATTTAATATATAAAATAATCTTTAATTTTATGAACCGTAAACGTAACGCAAGCATAGCTACTAGGAGATAATACAATTTAAAAACAACGACCCAAGCGTTTTACCGAATTTCGTGTTTTCTTTTTGAGCACATCTGAGGGATTGCCAAAACAGAAACGAAATACTGACTTTCCAGTGAGCTGTTATGCATAATTATTAACACAGTTAGTTCTAATTTCAAGTTTTATATGTAACCAAAATATTGTATCGAAATTTACAACAGTTCAGGATATTTAAACATAAAGAAATCTTCAAACTTACAAGCTGTAATTGTCAAAAATATTAGCATGATCAAACTAGCAGAAATCAATATTCAAATTGTGCTTTCACAAATCACTAAAAAAAATTCAAATATTGGCACGAATTTAATATCTACAAAAACTTTATCGCTCATAAAAATAGTAAAAAAATCAATTACTGAAACAATTATTTTAAAATAAATAAATCGCTAATAATGAAATCCGCTCAGACTTTACTTGAAACTCAATGTTGCAAGCATGCAAATAGTAAAAACTCTTCATTTAATAAAATATCGAATTAATAACGTCATAGAACTTAAAAATGTTATTAAATATCTTAATAAGAATAGAAAAATCTTCGTAAATTCTATATATTTCATAACATCTCTTACTGATATTACAATCCAAACATATCTATCCATTTACTATCACTCAGAATCAAATTCTGGGTCTCTGTACCTTTAAGAACACTTTTAGCATCCGCTAAAGATATATGTATATATATATATATATATATATATATATATACATACATACATATATATGTATATATATATACATATACAGTATATATATACATATATATATATATATATATATATATATATATATATATATATATATATATATATACATACATACATATTGTGCGTTGAACAAAATACAAAGTTAAATGTTTTTTACCTTCAAGATTTTTAATTGTGCGATTAAAGAAATGGAGAATGTATACTCAAGGGAATTTTATATTTAACAATTGTACGGTTTTATACATTATGGTTTTTTGTTTGTTTTTTTCTAATTCGGACTTTAAAATCTGATTAAAATATTTGTTTTTAACACTCGAACTTTTTGATCCATTACAAAAAATATAATGATAGCTCATAAAGTTAACCATATCATCCGTTGAAGGACGAGGTTTGAAGAGCACGTTGGAGCAGAGGTTGCTGGGGTAGTCAGCCATCTGGCCTGGCGCGCGCGTCAGCGTCTAGCTATTGTGACCAAAGCCTCAGAGGTATTTTGTCAGCCTTAAAACTCACAGATACACTACTCTCAAACACGCATAACCAAATTTGAAATCGTACTACAGCTGTTTTATACTATCAACACGTCAACGGGGCTGTATTTCTTCACTTTCACTAACGAATAGTTTTCAGTAAATTAATGACTGAGATTATTTCCAACCATAATGTAATAATAAATATTATTTCCATCACTTTACCTGCGATAATAAACTATCTGACACCGGCTATAACAGACTATATAGTCGGTGCTTATTATACAAGTATTAAATGTAATGTTGAGTCGGGTTATAAAGACAACATTCTGTTGCTCAATCGAGGATGTTTTTAGTCGCAGTGTAAAATGTTGTAACAAGGCAGTCATGTGTTGTACGTAGCGGTTGGTGGGGTGGTGATGGGGGGAGGCGGGGGAGTGCCGGAGGGAGAACTAAATACATACACTGTTACCAAGTTCAGCTCAAGTTTAGCTATTGTATGTTTAAACGTCTTACATTATAGAGCCGTGTTCTCGCAGTGGGAGGCCTACATTGATGTATGGAATATATGTTAGTGAGTACACGTCGACGAGGGACTGGGGCGGGTTGGCGGGTTGGCGGGATAGTGGGAGGGAGCAGCCGCGTCTCCGGCCCGTGTTTTCTTGCATTCAAACAAAGAGCAATTATTGATTGGAATGAAGCCGGGATTGCGACGGGTAGCCAACAGCCAACCAATTTCTTCAATCATACATGCAAACACAGAAGTTCCTCTCCCCCCTCTTCTCTCGCTTTCGCCCCCCTCCGGCCACACTCCGCCCAACGTCAGCACCCTTACTTTAACGATATACAGTCGAAAAGAGAATGTCGATACTTTTAATTACGAGGAGGTTTGACAGGTCTGGGAATTCACTCTTGCCGGGTCCTACATCATTTGATTAACCTAAGGCGTCCTCTGCTCTAAGTCGCTCTTCCCCTATACTTCTTTGAAATCCTGTATAATCGGTTATTCTATTCCTTATAATTAAAATCCACCTCTGAAATATGCTTGAACACCTGTCTAGCGTAGTAGGTCTCTCAGCGCGGCCTCGTTGCTTTACGCCATAACGCTGAGCTTCAACGCACAAGGTAAAACATTATCTTCAGATGGGATACTACTGATCTGTAGGTTTTAGAGCAAATTCTTTAAAGCGTATTGTTTATTCGAATTTCTTCATGAAAGTTCATAATAATTGATTCATTTTACATGATGCTGATCTTAAAAATATTATTCAGTCCTTATTTATTTATGCGTATTTGTATGATAATCTGAAAATGGTGTGTGATACATTGAAACTGTTGAAAAGGACGACAAATAATTATTTTATAGTTATATTTCAAATAATTATAGCGTTTATGACGCTAACTAAATAACTACAATATTTTCCAAGTTTGTTAGCACAAATCAGGACAACTATTTAAATATTATATTTCTCCATAAAAGTTTGTAACCATATTTTCTGAAATTTCTGACTAAACGTGCGTGTTTAAAATACTAAAACTTACTAAAGGGTCAGTTCTATCAGTTTCAAAAATTACGTTTCTTTTAAAATAAGAAAAATAAACCACCTTTAACACTTTTAAAATTTTTATTTTCGCTATGTGCTTTTTAGATTCATTTCTTTTGAATCCCTTTCTCCCCCCTGAACCTACCAGTGTGTTGTTTTTGCCATATATAAAATTATTAAAAAGTATAGCATGCGTCTCGCCTACAAATTTTCTTGGTGATAAATATAAAAGATTCCATATATTCTGTAAATACGAAAATATCATATTTATTTAAAAACAATAAACAAAATTAATACTCTTTAAACCCATATTTAGCAAATCAAACCAATAATGTACAAGTAAACGTCTTAGTAGTCTATAAAGACCTGGGATAATAATGGTTTTTGAATCCCTACAAATGTGGGCACACAATTTGGTTGGGAATCGGTAACAAAGTTAACCGCGGCCATAGAGTGTATGTATGATCGTAGACAGGAACATGAAATCATGTGGTAGCTTGCCAGATAATCTTGAAAGATACTCTATGTTGTCGATCTTTCCTAGTGTAGAGAAGAGAAATATCAATTTGCTAGGGATCTCTCATGATTCAAATCCCTTCATTAACTAATTTCCTCTCAACCTCATTCTTACCTGATCTCCTTCACGTTTTGTACAATTTGATAGATCTGTACGCGACAAAGGACAGTGTCTTCCCTCTGACTTTCATCATCCCTGATCAATTTCTGGTAGAACACGAACCTTATATAGGTCACAATTCCCGTATGTCCAGTGCTGAGCCTGATTCCAGAGAAAGCCGTATAGACTGGTGTCAGAATGTAGAGTAGCCATACAACTCAAAGATATAACATCAAATGTCATGATGCTGTAAACAACAGTAAATGCCAGCTAATGCTGTGTCTATTCTGATGCCGCTTCGACTATGGTCACGGAGCTGTCATAATTCAGAAAACCTTTATTAATACAAATGTAACAACAAAATTACAAAATTCCCATGCACCTCGTAAAGTGCATGCATATTATAAATAATTCATGTTTTAGTATTCACTCATTGTTTTCCTGGCAAATGCTTCAAATATACTTCACTTTGAGTCCATAAAAACTCTTTAAAGGGTGCTTACACAGATAAAATTAGTAGATGAAACACAAAGCTAATTTCTTCTTTCTTCAGTAGATTCACACAGAAGAAAGTCACTTATAAACTTGAAGTGATCTGCCACTGACACTCAGGTGGTAAGTGAAGTTACTGTGTTCAGTGGATTGTACGCTTCGAAAGTTGCAAAATACAGAGATATCAAGTCTGTAAGATTGGCTTTATCTCACCAGTAGTGGGTCGAGGCCAGTAACTTTGACACTGAAGATGTAGATTGATAGTTAACAAAGACATTGTAAACTTGGTGTGATCTGCCACTGACACTCAGGAGGTAAGTGAAGTTACTGTGTTTAGTGGATTGTACGCTGCGAAAGTTGCAAAATATCAAGTCTGTAAGATTGGCTTTATCTCACCAGTAGTGGGTCGAGGCCAGTAACTTTGACACTGAAGATGTAGATTGATAGTTAACAAAGACACTGTAAACTTGGTGTGATCTGCCACTGACACAGATAGTAATTGAAGTTGCCGTATTGAGTGGAATCAACGCTGAGAAAGTGGCCAACTACATAGATATGAAGTCCATCATCCAAGGTCATCCCCGTCTCCAAAGTATAATGTCGAGGCCAGTAAGATTGTCTCAGAAGCAAGCGCAAAGGTTCTTTTAGGACTAAGTGCCGTGAGGGGTTACCTCAGGTTCTCGTCCTAAGTGAACACATTATGATCTTATGATCATATGAGTGCTTCACGGTACCTGGTGAGACCCATAAGTCTAACTTCTCATCTGCCTATGGGTGACATGAATAAGGTTCTCCAATATACCCATACGAGCCTCATGGATCATGCGGTGTCAGATGATCTCACCACACCCCCAAGTATGGGAGTCGAAGCTGTAATAATAGGTGCCAGCATCCATCGTAGTGTGCTTTTTGTCTATTTATAGCCTCATTTACCTGATGTCTGTTAAAGTTGTTGGAATTGTCAATTTGATACAATTAATTAAATCAATGCCAATGTAACGTCATACGTTAATTTTTTAACTTCTTGAAGGCAAATTTGCTTCAAGAACTAACTTAACTTCCCCTCTAAAGAATATATATTACACTTATCATAATTTTTACTTTACTAATTATTGAAAATAATGTAATGTTTTCAAATAAAACTCTGTATAAAAAGATTTTGTATATGCATAACCTTATTACTCATACATACAGAGATTTATTGTTGTGTGTGTTTTTTTAAATGTGAATCAGTTTTAAATTTTTTCAAAATTAATAATACTATCATGTATTTTGTTTCTCAATATTTCAAGGCCCTGCATATTCGGTATTATTTATAAATGTATACCGAATTAAACCTTTGCAGCCAGACTCTTGAGGTACTGAAAAATTACGAAATCTCGTCTTTCCTGAAGCTTTGGATAGACAAACTGACATTAAATAGCGTTTATAATATAGGATTAGTGGGATCCTTGAACACAATTATCCCGGGTCTGAGGTTGGTAAATGACCTCATGTGTTACCCCAGACACAACATTTGTATCTCCCACACCTGGTCTCGAAGTGGTTAATAGTTGTCTCTGCCCCGTATTTCACCTCAGCAACCGGTTAAAATGCTTTCAGCTTCCTTTACATTTTCAACGGCACACTGTTATACCCAAACCACACAATGCCTAACGACTTGAACTACTGTTGTTAACTACATTAACTGTGACTTATTCTCATTCGTGTTTACAAACTCAAATCGTCACCTTGAACTAATGCTTACCGTGCATAATGATCATCATTACTGTTGTAGAAACTAGGGTGAACTTTTTGGGCGGCTACACATGCTAAACAACCTAAAGTAAAACTTTCAACATTAAACACACGTACATATAATACTAAATAAGAAATACTGATTTCTTTCTGCATCATATTCTACAAATGACTCTTATCAAACTGTTGGTGTCTTAATATTGTCAGATAGATTATACGTTATTGTAATATCTTTCACGTTTTATTTTCCAATCTCCATCACCTGCTTGATGAAATGGTGATCATTGTTTTGTGTGAATAACCTTAAAATGTTTTAAACTACTTTTAAACAACTAAGTAGTTTAAAACATTTTAAGGTGTCAAAGGGTTTATGTAGTAAAAAAATAAATATGCCTTCTAAATCATGAAATTCGCTAGTTATTATGCACCTGTCACTTGTTGCAAGACAATATTGAATGAACAGAATGAAATCGAGATCTTCCATTAATTTGAAATAATAGATAAAATAAAATTCCTCACAAGGCCTTTGCTTGACTTTTATTTATTTATTTTTTGTACGGTATGTCTTTAATAGGCCTTTTATTGTATCCCATATCTCACAAAACCAACTTTACATAATTAATTGTTTATTTACTTAACTAAATTCGTATATAATATAAATAAGCATAAATATATTAATTGAAGCTATTGTACCGTTTACGATAAGATTTAATATGCATTGTTGAACAACGCATGCCTAATAAAGAGTTTAAGCTTAAGATTGCAGTTTATTTTAACAATAACTGTTTTACCCCCAGTAGAGTTTTAAGATTCTAAATTCAGTAAAACAAATATATACATGAGTTAATTGGAAACAATAGTAAACTAAAACAAAGTAAATATCTAAAAGGAATAACTGAAATCAACATTTAGAGAATTTATAAAACATATCATTACTTATAAACAAAATACAACTATGGAGGTAGTAATAATAATACTAAGAAATACTACAGATACTAAAGAAATTTAGAAAAATATAAATAAGATAAGACAAAGCCACGCTCACTCATAACTAACCCTAGTACTTTCCAATGACCTTCGGAACTGATGGAGGGAATGTTCTTCCTTTGCTGGAAGTATTAAATAGAGGAACTAAAGCTGTGAGTTTTAGCTTTCTATCCATCTACGAAAGTTTTCGTGAAATATTTCCTATTTAAGCTGTATCCGTTTTGTATAAATATCGATTTAATTTGCAATGAATGTACCTATATGTATAACTTTTCGCTTCAAAAATTATAGATAAAACCGTATCAAATGACAATATCCTGAAAATTTGTAGAAACTCATGAATCGTATATCTATAACGACAAGATAAGCAGGGCTAGCTTGAGACATGTGCGGTGTGTGCAAGCGCACATGCAAGCTCTGAGAAAATGGCTAAAACCAGCTCACTCCAAAAAAATTGCAAATTAAAAATCAAAACTTCTTATGCAGTATAAGTGTTAATGAGATTTTAGTTTGAATAAAACTGTACTTGGATGTCAACACAAGAAGAAGTACAAGATACTTTCTGCCTATTTAGGAGAATAATGAAGGAGATTATTGAAGGTCACTGTGTGTAGTAATAGAATAAAGTAACTGAGACACTAAAATATTACGCGCTTTGCGTTAGAAAACGTAGAAGCTTGCTTAAGTTTTAAATTAAAATAAAATAACATCTTTTTTGTTCCACGTGTAAGCCATAACCTAAATTTAGTGGTGAGCACTACAGCCAAGTCATTAGTCCCAACCGTTACTCTCTTTGGAACTATACTGCGTCTATATGTATACGCGTACTTTGGTTAGCCAACCAAACGCTGGAGTGTGTTCTTGAATATCCTTTCGGAATGTGACAAGTCCTCGTGTATCGGACCTTCTCTATCATTGAAAGAACTTGGTTTTAGCGATGGGAAACAAGAATCGATGGTGTCTACATGGCGATGCATCAAAAGTTACGAGTCAAGTATACTTATTTCTGGGTTTTCTAATCAAGATGTTATATTCCAATTTAATATTAAAGTACGATTTAACAGTAAAAAAACACAATTCTCACAGGTAATCGATGTTGTAAAGTCCGTTGGAGATTTTGAAGAGAACTTTCGTTCAAAAGGGTTTCAATCCAGATTGGTAAAGGCAAAAGAAATTTCTGAAGAATTGGGAGTTGAAGGCAAATTCAAATCCACAAGACAGAAAGAAATGTATGATTACGAAGGAAATTATGATTTCTTACTTAACCTCATGAACGATTCTGGATTGGGTTTTTTACCCAATAGTTGACACCGGCCACACAGGTATGAAGGAAACGTTTGACCAGAATAAAACCAAGAAATCACAGTTAGATTTTTATTCCAGCTGCACAAACTGCTAGATCGAAGAGATTAAGAAGAATGACTTAAAAAGTACGTAGAAAATCTTTTCTCAGGTGGCACGAAAATTGGTCTAAAAACGTTGAATGGTAAATTGATTTCTATAACTATACTTATGCCAAAATAATTTGATTGTTTATTTTATTTATAAGTTTTAAGTAAAAATAAATGTAATTAGGTTATTGAAATGTGGTTCATTTAAACATTTTTGGTATACACTTCATTAAATACAATGAAATAAACTCAGTATTAAAATATTTTCTTTTCGTGTGTTCTTTTCGTTGAAAGTAAACTAACAATGTACAACAAAAGTGAGGCCTTGAATTTTCAACATCACAGACTAAAAACACCTTATACCTAAATAAATAAATAATTTTATTAAAAAAGTAGAGAGCAATTTACAAATAAAAAATGAGATATCAGCAGACCTGACCATTATTTCAAATTTTGAAACCGGACTATAAATTCAACAATTACAAAAGTCCCCAATTAATGTAATCAACTATTTTTGGTCCCTGACTCCAGATATACCTATTTAAATATGTGTACGTTACGCATTGTAGTCACGATGCCCGTAGTTTTTCGCTAAAAAGAGCTTTTCAAAGCTCAGATTGATAAAGAACTATTATAGATTAAACCAATAAACTTAAGATTTAACCTGATTTAACTTTAAACCAAGAAAACATAAACATTCTTTTAATTTTGTCAATGGAAAATGGGCTGTATGCTTCCATTAAGCACCATGAAATAATCGACACCTTTGCTTAAATGAAAGCAAGTAAAGCCCATTTACAATACTTTTTTGCTACTGTTATTACAGTTTGTTACTTATCTTTGTTGTTTTTGTTACATTATTATTATTTATTTTTATATGCAACGTAGTCTTTCAAAATGTTATTCAGTTTACCATATTGTTATTTGTCGTTAGTACGATTTAAATTATTTTATTGTAGGTTGTTGGTGATCTATAATATTTATTTTCTTTTTCGGTACTTGTTTATAACTGTATAACAAAATCAACTGTGTTGCAGTTGTTACTTTTTTGTTTTGTTTTGTAAACTGTTACTTTTATAACATATTTATGAGCTGTGTATGTGCCTATACGCTACTGTTAACTATTTATTTACAATGTATCATTTGCCATCTAATTTTCACATTATTGTAAAATGGTCTGTACCGTTGGAATAATAAATAAATAATATGGTTGTGATTAAGATTTATCTTCAAAGCTCGTAAATGTTTTGAAGCTAGAATAAACGAAAGTAAAAATTATACTATTTTATTTTTACTTGCATTATTTGAGATGATCATATGAAGTTATAGTAATAGAAGATATTTAAATTTATTATATTTTTATTCAGATGAAATATTTGGTCAGAGCACTAATACGCCTGTAAAAGTTTAGTGACTGTTAAAGTTGACTACGCGTTGCAATTACTACGAAACATTGTAATTGATTGCATGTTTATAGAGAACGTAGAAATGTTATCTTTACCTACATCAAACATCGACGGGTGGGCGAAATGTTTTTAGGAATGAGCGATACACATTCCCCTCTCCACCCCATTCACCAACTGGCCGGGCGCCCATACTAAACATTTCATCTGAAAATAGACTATAAATTTGTATGGAATTTTAAACAATAAAAAGTACTATTAGTAGTAATAAAATAGGCTTACACTAAAAACCCAGCTGGGATAGTGTTTTGGAAAGGATTGAGGAATATAACACCTTTATAATTAACTGTTACATTATCATCAAAAGCTACCCAAACACTATTTTCACCAGATTTTAAGACCAAAATTTCCTTTGTAAAGATATGTCCAACAACACTAAAAAGTTTTTTTCGCAAAAATTTTAAAACTTTTTCGGGGAATGGCTTAGTCCCGCGGTAGGGCCATATTTCGCAGCACGAAGACAACTTTTGCCTTAATCGCTCCTGAATACAAGTAGAAGAAAATCTGTGTGAGTTTAAAAATCCACTTTACCTTTAAGAACCAAGACCAAAGACAATGCAAACCTACACGCCTCACTGATGTTAATACTAGGACCAAGAGGCAAAATTCGCTAGTCTTGTGCTATACTCAATAAATTACATTTTTAAGATGTGAATCGTTTTCTTGACAGGCTACTGTGTGGCTTGGCCGACAATAAGGTTGTTGATATAGTAAAACAATATGACATTTGATTCATTTCATTAAAAAACCCTTTTACAGATTAAATACCACGTTATATAAATCAGTGATTAAAGGTTATGCCTTTTTTCTTGAAACATAGTTATATGCCTATGATTTTAAAGGGGAAAATATATAAATAGGTAGTCAAGCGCTAAAACAAGGTAGTAAGTAAAAAATACAAAAGAATATATTTTTGTTGTTGAAGTTAACACAAGTTGTTTGTTATTCTCTTTATATCCATAAGCGCGCAAATTATAAGAACTTTAAAGATTTCCCTAGTGAGCATTGACACGTTTATGAAAATATATTGTATAAGGAGTTTCATGTTATTATGCGTCATCTGAATTCGTAATATGGCAATCTGTAAGATTTACCCTGAATTATAACGCCACAGAAATTCTTCCAAGGTTTCTTAGTAATATTAAAGGTAATGATTCTGTGGCTATACAACTGTTAGTGCTTTAAAGACTTAATTTGATAAGAAACAATAGTTAGACTTGTTCGATTAAGAGAGTATTTGATATATATAATATTTTGCAGAATAGCCGAATAAAAGTATAGACAAAGCAGTTTTTTTAAACAAAAAACTGCTATGTTAAATAAATTAAAGTTTATTGGTTAATGAAGCAGATTACAAATATTGGAAAAATATATTTTAAGGCACACTTATAAACTTTTGGCTTCAGAATATTTTGTAAGGACATTTTTAAAGATGGGATTATTACTGTGTAACCTTCCCCACCTGTCTCCTTACAGTCTTGGGGAGACAGATGTAGCCAACTGTGCAAATGCCTTCGCGTTGGGCTGTCTCGGGGATCGATCCCGGGATCTCAAGATTTTGAGGAATGTGCAATACCCTAGATCCACGCAAACTTTAATTGTTCACTGATTAGCTTCTTCCCCACCTGTCTCCCCAGGGGTAGGTAGTCGGCTTTCGACTACACGGTAGGCCTCCCCCTTTCTTCGTGGGAGGCTGGCGACCCCGGGGCTACCTGAGCCTAGCTGTGAGACTCTCCTCACAGTCCTTCTAGAGCTAAGGTCTTTCTTCTCTCTTTCGGATCTTAGCTCGACATCTTTTATCTTTTCTGGGCAAATCTCACCCACGCTCTTCTTTTCTTCGACCCCACGTGGGTGTCACTTCCCCTCCTTCTTTTCGGACCGGCGCATACCGGAGAACCCGGGGAGTGTCCCTGAATTGTCGCAGGGACTGATGTGTGCTTTGCACTGCCGATGGTGTTTTCTCTGGCATGACGTCAGGAGCCAGCCCCTCGGGCCCTAGTCAGGAAGTTGCGCCATGGATGTGGATGCAGAGTCGGACTCTGCATTGCTACGGTCGGCCCCCGGCACGTCTGGTTTCCGTGCTGGGAGTACGGAGGTCGGGCCCCAGGGAACTGGGGTAGAGGCTCAGTCCTCGAGGGTACACCCGTTCCCGATTTTTCCGGGCCGCCCTTGTCGCACGATGCGCTGGTAAACCTAAAAGTATGGAATTGCAAAAACCCATCGACAACGATACAGAAAAGGTTGGAGAGGGAATTCCCCCTCTCCCTTCGTGTACTGCAGACCCGTTTGCTAAGAGTAGTCGTTTTATTAAGGTCCCTCCTTCGCGACCTCATAGCGAGACTCCGCCTTCGGCATCTCTGCAGGCCATGGCTTCCTGTGCCTCACAAGAGACGGGTACACCGGTTGTCTCTGATGAGTTTCAGTCGGAGGAGACACCAGTCAGAAGTCAGGAAATATTTTTTTCCCTTGGCTTCCCCCGATGGGAAGAACATGGAGTATGCGGCGGACACCATCTTCACGGAGGTAAAGAGGATGAAAGACGTCCTTCCTCGACATGCGAGCAGCTACGTCGAGACAAAAGAGCCTAAGCACAGCAGTCAGGAACGGCATGATCTCTCTGGAGTCGTCTCTAGATCTGATCGGTACATTTTGGCAGGTCTGGAAAGATATCGATGGAGAGACTGCAGAGAGAAAGTTGCGAAAAAGAGACTCAGGGCCCCATCACCATCTATGGTGGCAGCAGCCTCTACCACGGCTGGGAAAAGAGCGGCCGGGAAGTCCCCCTGAACATCCAAGGGAGGAAAAGCGGCAGAGAGAGACGCCGGAGAGCCTGCCTTCTGTCAACGAGACAGAAGAGGAGCGAGTTTCGCCCGGTAGTCTCAAAAAAAGAAAAAAAGGAAAGGTCGAAGGTCGTAGATAAGAGCGGGAGAGAGGCAAGACCTCCACCTCCACCTCCCTCCACCTCCTCCCCCACAAGTAAAGAAGCCGGAGAAGAACTCCCCGCGTTCCAGGCCTGGGAGGCAGGTGGTGATTGTCAAGCCTAAAGCTGGCAAGTCATACGCCGAGATTCTTGGTGCAATGCAATGAGGGCTGGAGTTACTCCCGAAGAGTCAGGCACCGTGGTACGCCACATAAGGAAGACTGTCACGGGAGGAGTACTACTGGAAATCGCAAAATGCGACGACAGAAGGAAACTCCAGGAGGCGATACAGAAGGCGGTGGGGCGACAGGGGGCGATGTTCGCTCCATTGTTCCTAAGGCAAGGCTAGAGATCCTAGATCTGGATGCCTTGACCCACCGAAGCCGACATCTCGGACGCGCCCTAAGCAGGGAGTTTCCTGTCCTTGGTGGCGAAATTAGGGTTACCCTCTTCAAGCCTAACCGGCAAGAACAGAGGGAAGGCCGTGGTTGAGCTGCTCGAGAGTGACTCCTTGACAGTACTCCAAAAGGGGAAGATCAAGGTCGGAGTGGGTAGTCTGCCGGATTCGGGGCCGTGTGGAGGTGGACCAGATGCTTCCGCTGTCTCGGCTACGGTCACACTAGGAGGAACTGTTCCGGACCGGATAGGAGCAGTAACTGCTGGAAAATGCAGCAGCGCCGAACACAAGGCGGCGGTTTGCACGGGGGCTCCTTCTTGCGTCTTATGTCTTATGTACCGGAAACCCTGGATCAAAGACAGATCATGTTCCAGGATCAGGTGCCTGCGGGGTTTTCAAGAAAGCCCTGGACGACAGGAAAAGCCCGTGCTAGGCCACGAAAATGATCCGATTTATCCAGGCCAATCTGCAGAGATGTCACGCGCTGCGGACGCAATCCTTGAACAGCTGGCCTGTGAGACCAAAGCCCAGCCAGATAGTGATCGTCAGTGAACCCGTCCGAACCAAAAACCAGCTCATCTTGGTTTTACGATGGACTCGGCACTGCGGCTGTTTGGATCGCAGCAGACAGTCGTGGGGTCGCGTACTGATGAGTCCCGTCAGGTTCCGGTGACGGTTATGTCTGGGTTAAGTTGAACAGCGTACCATTTACAGTGTGTACCTCTCCCCCAATTACTCGCGCGCGAGAGTACCTGGAAAGGTTGGAAGCGCTGGAAGACAGTCTCCGAAGCGTCCCTGGGCGTGTTTATAGTGGCGGGTGACTTCAACGCCCGTGCGGTCGAATGGGGTATGCCCGTGACTAACGTGAGGGAAGACATATTTTGGAGATGGTCTCGAGGACTCGATTTGGAAGTTGCGAATAGAGGGACAAGGCCGACCTTCCGAAGCACTCTCGGTGAGTCAATACCAGACATTACGATGGTATCGGCCGATTTGTTTCCTTTAGTAGCGGAATGGCGAGTGATGGACGTCTACACTGCTAGTGACCACGAGTTCATCCGGCTTTCCATCTCATCGATAATCGGCTGCCGCGGCTAGCGAATACCCGAAACACTCTGGCTGGAATCTGGCCAAGCTGGACAGGGGAAAACTTGTCGAGCAGCAGCTAGATCGTAGTATCGAGGCTGGTGTTCCGGGGTTTCCCGAGTCCACTGAAACAGCTGAGGTTGAGGCTTATATCGAGACTCTTCCATGAAACTGATAGAACACGCTTTGCAATTCGTCAATGCCTCGGAAAACGACCTTACCGGGGCCGTCGCCAAGCCTTCTGGTGGACGGACGAAATTGGCGAGCTCAGGAGAACTGCACTAATGTGCAGACGTAGAGCGCAGCGAGCTCGAAACCGGCCTGAAGCTATAACTAGGTCGGCAGAGCACAAGGCTGCTAAGAAAGCTCTGAGTGCAGCAATTCGTTTGAGCAAAGCACGATGCTGGCGTGAGCTCTGCCAGGAAAGTGGACTCGGACCCTTGGGGAAGAGGATAACAAACTTGTGCGAAAAAAAGCTAGGAGGAATAGGGAAAAAGCACGGAAATGCCTGCTGGAAATGATTTCGACGATCGTGGAAGCTCTTCTTCCCAAGTCACCCTGTAAGGCGGGAGGAGAGAGTAGCGAGAGACCGGTACCAGACGTTCCCATTTTTACGGAGCAGGAGCTTGTAGCGGCGGTGTCTACCATGCGCAACAAGAAGGCTCCTGGACCTGATGGGCATTCCAGCTGAGGTTTTGAAGATTGTGGCGGCGAGTTATCCGCTCTTGCTGCTGCTGAACATGTTTAATGCATGTTTTGGTAGCGGGTGTGTTCCCGTCGCGCTGGAAGGTTGCTAGGGTTGGCGCTGATCAGCAAAGGCAAAAGTGATCCGAACTCCCCGTCGGCATACAGGCCACTTTGTATGCTAGACACCGCGGGGGAAGCTCTATGAAAGGTTGCTGAAAACCCAGGTTGCTGTCGTCCATCGAAGCCGCCGGGAGATCTCTCTCCCCGGCAGCATGGCTTTTCGAAAGCGACACTCAACTCTGAACGCCATTACAGAGGTGATCAGTGCCGTCCAGCAGGCCGAAACAGCTTGTCACCAGGCTCGGCCGATTGTGCTGTTGGTTACACTTTGACGTAAAAAACGCGTTTAACTCTGCTCGGTGGGAGGACATGCTAGAGGCGTTGCAGCGGGACTTCAGTGTGCCCGACTATCTCCTGGTCATTGTGCAGGACTACCTGAAGAACCGACGGCTATTGTATGAAACCAAAGACGGAAGGAGAACAAAAGAGGTCTCACTGCCGGTGCGGCTCAAGGGTCTATTCTCGGCCCCAGACCTATGGAATGTTTCATACGATGGTTTTGCTTCGCCTCGAGATGCCCCACGACGTCTACCTCGTGGGTTATGCTGATGACGTGGCTGCAGTCATCACGGCGAGGACGCCGGGACTTGGCACAGTTACGCCTTAATCAGGTAATGATTCGGGTCAATGCCTGGATGACGAGCCATGGACTTGAGCTGGCGGTCTCCAAGACCGAAATCGTTTATGCTCACTCGACGGAGAATCCCCACTCTGATCTCTATGAATGTGGGGGGTGTCGAGGTTCGGACAAGGACTGCGGCGAAGTACCTGGGTGTGTGTTACTCGACTGCCGTCTTCGGTATTGGGAGCACATTCAGGCGGTGTGTGACAAAGCCTCTAAGGTGGTTAGTGTTATGTCTCTCGGCAGGCTGATGGCTAACGTAGGAAGCCCTAGGTCAAGTAAGTAAGAGACGCCTCCTCATGTCTACTGTAAACTCAAACCCTTCTGTATGGCGCAGAGGTTTGGGCGGGTGTCATGAGATAAGGCGATACAGTCAAAAGCTGTTATCGGTACAGAGAAGAGCGGCACTTAGGGTCGGCCTGCGCCTATCGCACCGTTTCCGGTTCATGCCGTGGTGGCGGTCGTGGCTGGGGTGATTCCTATTGACCTGCTGGCCATCGAGAGACAGACCGTCTTCCGGGAGCTGCCGAGCGGCGGGTAGAAAGGATGCCTTGGCTGCTGCCAGGGCGGAGACTCTGCAGGTTTGGCAGCGGAGGTGGACGGAAGGATTGGACGGCCGCTGGACCTTCCGTCTCATTCGAGAGCTTCAATCCTGGATAGATCGTGGCCACGGGGGAGATAGATTTCTACCTGTGTCAGTTCCTGACGGGGCACGGTTACTTTAGGAAGTACCTCTACAGGATGGGAAAAGTCAGGTCGCCTCGGTGTGCTTACTGCCCAGAGGAAGATGATGATGTTTCATCACACCTTCTTCGCTTGCGGGCGCTTCACCGAGGCCAGGCAAAACGCTCGCCACCACAGTTGGTGATGTTACGGCAGAGAGACCATTGTGGAGATGATGCTGCAGAATGAGGACGCCTGGAATGCAGTCACCACTCACGTACATGCGATCCTTCATCAGAAGCGTGAAGACGGATGCCTGGCTGACCCCTAGCTTCCGAAACAAGTAGTTTTGTCCTGGTTGAGACATAAGACACACGGACCAGGCAAGATGTCATCCGAAAGGGTTCCGGCCTGGGCTCTCCGTGGCCCGTAGGGTTTTTAGTGGGTAGTCCGCAAGGGAGTCCCACACTCTGTGCGCAAATGCATTCCCCCTACGTAAAAAAAAAAAAAAAAAAAAAAAAAGCTTCTTCCAAACATGGAACTGAACCAGATCAAATAAACTGTTTAGTTAATTACATTTTACACGGCATATTTCAAGGCCGGTGTAAGCTGGTGATTCTACAAAGCAAATAAGAAAATAGCAAGACAATGTTTTAAGAATCGCAAATTTGTTTAACATTCTTAAGTAATGTTAACGTAACAGCATTACTATTTAGCGAAAAGTACACTTTGATCTTCACTTTGTTGATTTCCCTTTTAAAAGTTTAAAAACAGATTTAAAAATAATTATTGTTATCTTGGCTGGAAAATTCAGGGTTGTTATAATTGTTCGTTAAAGTTGTTCCCCAATGATAAAACTTAACTGAAACGTATTTTCAACCTAAGATCGTGCAACGCGCTTTCTTCAATGACGTTGAACTCGAAACAAAAATTGTACGTTTCCTTTGTACAAAGAATAAGTATAATGAGAAGATGTTTCCACAAAATATGCTTAAATATTGCTTACAACACTTCGAATTTTATTCTCTATATTTTATAATTTTTTTAATACAAGGAGTAAATATAAATAGTTTTACATCACTTAAAATTAAATACAAAATTATTAAAAGGTTTTTGTTTGTATTCGGAAATTTTGCCGCCTATTAATTATAATTAACATGTTTTCTTTTCTATAGTGTTTTTTATAAAACTATTCTGATATAAAAATCAGAATAATTCTTTACAAATTTCTGAGGAACACCTCAATTTAATATTTTTATCGGCTTAATCGAATCTCACGAAAATCAGTCAAATAATTATTAAGTTCTCATATTCTAAATAAAAAGGACGAAATAGGCACTGTGAGTTAATTTAAGTTTCACTTTATCAAGTTAATAAGTATTTAAAAAACAATAATCTTGAATTGTATTTTAGGTCCATATATCGTTTTTTATTATCAACATTAAGTTTGTTTTTAGTGGATAAATGTTTTGTTACATATCCCAATTTATTACAAACGTTAACTCCTGTGTTACATTAGTTTGTATGTTATTACTCTATTCAGACTATATTTATCCATTTAATTAATCTATTATTAATCCAGTGATACATTTAATCCATTTTAAATTTTATCAAATATAGCGTAAGATTTCAAATAACAAAAATTATAATTTGAAGAAGTTTTTATATCAATCAATGCATTAGTATTGACACACATAAAACTGGAAACTTTGTTTATATAATGGTTCATAAGATTTAATTATGCTCAGGCGGTTTCTGGTAGCATTAACAGTGAGTGACAGCATGATTAAAGAACAGGACACATATCGTTTGCTCCGAGCAGTCCACTCCGTCCTGGGTGTTAGGTGGGGTTCAGTCGAAACGTCCTGAGTCAAACGTGAAGCAATTAAACAAGGAATAATTTTGTTGGCAGTCCAGAGGGTGGGGGGCGCTGGACACACAGGAGACAAGACAATCAATACATCGTCAGGAAGGAGCGGAGGCAACGGTCCCGGTAAACGTGAACGTGAACGTGAACGAGCCAGGGACAATTATTTGGCTGCTAATCAGCCTTCAGACTGTTTTTGGACGGGGGGAGGAGGAAGTAGGTGCCGGTGCCGTACCTGCCGAACTGCCGGATATAGCGTCCCCTAAGGAGTGCTCTCCGAGCCGTGTCTAATATCTCTTGATGTGTGATTTTAACGTGAGTCGCACACGAATTGAGTGTTTTTGTTTGGCTTGAATAACGTGGATTTGGAGAATATTGCGCCACTTATCGATATCTCTATTGCGCCAAACTTCGCTTCCTTTGCGTCTTTATTCTTTTATGATTTGTGAGATTACAGATGCATACAATTTATATTTTCCGTGCTCTGCGTAGCAATTTCTGACTTCAAATAACTCTTCAGAGTTAATTGTGCATATTTATTATTCATTTGTTTTACAAATGTTTACAAAATATTTTCCTTTAAATACATCGGGAACCAGTTTTATCGTATTAAATAAGTATTTTGACATTTATTTTAACGTTTTGATGTTTTTTAGAATATACAATTTTGCTTAACCAAGTAAAACTGTTATTTGTGGCAATAGCCTTTTGTTTCCTGCCCTCAAAAACTACATGGCCTTAGACCACAAAGTTTTTAACAATTTGGTCCTTTTCAGTTTGGTTTTTACGTTTTTATGCATTTTGAATTGTAATCATATAATATTATAATATTATGATAAGACAAATATAAGTGTTTAGCAATATATGTAATTCTTCAATCTTTAAACACTTCGGATCACAGAATTTCTTGTCTTGTATGAATACAAAGAGATTATTTAGTCCTATTTTGGATTATTAATACATGGTTACTTTTAGCCAAAGCAAAGTCGGAAAAATCCGTTACATATATTTTGTTTCCCCTTCTTCTAATACCATACAGTCGTACAAGAAGTACGAGAAGTAATCATCTCATAATAAAAGCTAAATTAAAGACATTTTTCCGTTTCTTTACTGAAGTTACTTAAAAACCATCAGCATTCATTTGACTGTAACATGGAACTGGTAGCAACTGTAATGTTTTTAATTACTTTTGTACTTTTTAAAATCATGTCCATGGTTGTTTATGTCATCCAAGAAAGATCATAAAGGCGAATAGATCTTATAAAAATCTGCCTAGATGTTTTAACAGAGCTGTATTAAGAGATAACCTCAGTCATAATGTTGTCTGAATTTTTATATCCTGTAATATCACTTAAATTAATAAAATAAAACAGTAACTTGTTGTAGATTTTTTCTGTACTAATCGTTTTTATATTAATTAGACACCTATATTTATCAGCCTTGCTTTTAGTATTGATAAAATATCATTAAAAACGATCAAAGTTCCTATACAAAGTGTTTTGAAAGTCTCACTCCATAAGATGTTTTATAAATCTGAGTAAATAGTTTCCTTTGAAAAAAGAGTATACGATAAACCGTGGAATTTTATATGTACTAAACATTTAAACTCCTTTCCCGGAAACGGAGTGGTTTTGAGTAAGTATTACCTTTTAAATAGACACTCCTATCAAGTAACATTTCGTTTTTAAGGTACTGAGGTATTTAGAAGAATGGCGCAGAGTAGATATCTAAAACGGTACCCTATTTAATGTGATATCCAATTCAAGTTACCCCTAAAACCAACTAGTTTACGTTACGTTTTGTAGAGCCCGTGTGGTTAACGCGTTCACGGCAGATCTATACTGAGTGAGGCCAGCTAGTCTCCCTCCTATTTTGCGCCGTAAGGTGTCTGCAGTAGTCAACGTGTTAAACTACTTGATAGTAACTGTCTAGCCCGTGTAGTTAACACCTTCACGGCTGTTCTATACTGAGTGAGGCCAGCTAGTCTCCCTGCTATTTTGCGCCGCAAGGTGTCTGCAGTAGTCAACGTGTTAAACTACTTGATAGTAACTGTCTAGCCCGTGTAGTTAACACCTTCACGGCGGTTCTATACTGAGTGAGGCCAGCTAGTCTCCCTGCTATTTTGCGCCGCAAGGTGTCTGCAGTAGTCAACGTGTTAAACTACTTGATAGTAACTGTCTAGCCCGTGTAGTTAACACCTTCACGGCGGTTCTATACTGAGTGAGGCCAGCTAGTCTCCCTGCTATTTTGCGCCGCAAGGTGTCTGCAGTAGTCAACGTGTTAAACTACTTGATAGTAACTGTCTAGCCCGTGTAGTTAACACCTTCACGGCGGTTCTATACTGAGTGAGGCCAGCTAGTCTCCCTGCTATTTTGCGCCGCAAGGTGTCTGCAGTAGTCAACGTGTTAAACTACTTGATAGTAACTGTCTAATTATAATACACGTAGCTAAGCAATATTATAAAAATAAATAGCATGAATCGTTAAAAAAATTAACACTGCATATCACGTTTTGCTATCTCTTACAGAAGTCCAGTACCTGTTTTACAATTAAAATAATTGTAGTTAAATAATAGGGAATTAGAAATTTTAACACATTACGTATAAGTAACCAATGTTAAATGTAGAAAAGTAGCAGAAAAACTTATAAATGGGGATTTATCAGCAGTAAGAAGCCGTATATGTGAAAAAAAACACATCACAACAAATCACAAATTTTTAATTTAAGAAGCTCTAAAAATTGTATTGGATAGGAAGAGGGATTTTATCCATTTTATTTGTATATATTAATTAAGGAATGATATATAGTTAAAAATGTGATAACATTTAATTATATATCATAACGCTCATTAGTCCCCTACAATGACAACTGCTACCCAGGAACTAGCAGATTCAATGACCAGACACCCCCTACCTGGAAAACACCGAAACAAACATGTCAATTAATTATTTGTACCACCTATAGGGCTCGGTCACAAATACCTGTAAATAGTAACCCAAGATACCTGTGATAGGTCTTTGTGGGAGGCTTTGGAAACATGCACTTAGGAAATATACTACGACAGTAACTAAGACTCAGGGATACTTTTATATGACGTAAACATTATTACATGTATCAATAAAACGTTGTCAGTCATTATTAGAATAAATATATTTAGCCATTTAGTCCACTATCCGCTACTTAATGAAAGACCTAATGTTGTCAAGTATGCGGATTTAAATTATTCTTCATGTCTGTTATGGGATAAGGACATGACGAACATGACTCCAGGTTCCAAGAGTCAAGTCTGTGACAGCGTCATATTTCAGACGCTGCACTAAGAGGAAGGTAAACTGGAGCTAAACTCAACATTCGCATTGAATCAACCCATCCCATCGTAGCTACTTTTTGTGCATACCAGATGAAAAATCCTAAAATCAGCACCTCATCTTAAAATGGACTGGAAATTTAATTCTTGTGAGAGATTAATTTTGGACATTAACTTTCCAATCAGACAGAAAGCAGCATTCTAGCACTTTGAATTATCCCATGTAAAGTTTTCAATAACAGGCTGTACAGGCTTGTATATAGTATTATACAATATTGTCCATTTTACATGGTTGTGATAATATTATAGAAATATCAATAGACTTTAAGTTGACCCACTGTTAATTACAACAATTACAAACGCATGTAGAAACTAATAAAAGAAGAGAATGAAATTTCAAAATGATGTTTTCGTTAGAAACCGCAATATTGTACGTCATGAAAACTCTAATTAACTCAATCTTTTAATATCAATTATACTTACATTTTTAATTATAATTGACATTAAAGGGTTAGGCTTTCGTGTTATATTTTAAGTGATGGAGTATCTTCGAATTTTAAATCCAACCGTCTCTATCTTCCTATAAGAATTTTTACCCTTATCTTAGAAAAAGCTATACACGCATCATATAACAACATATAATTTTCTATATCCGTAATACATTTAGATTACCAAATTACGGGGAAAGCATTATCAACACTAAATCAGTTTCCATATATGGGAAACGGATTTCATAATAGATAACGTTAATTTTATTAGTCTACCCAATTTCTGATGAATCATTATCAACACTACATTACTTCCCGCATCTATGGTTGGACTACTAACCTGCTGGTGAACGATCAACAGTAAATCTCCTTTAATATCTGTAAATTTAAGGTAACACATCTACTTGACATCAACACTACATTACCTTTCGCATCAATGGTTGGACTACTAACCTGCTGGTGGACGATCAACAGTAAAAATCTCCTTTAATATCTGTAAATTTAAGGTAACACATCTACTTGACATCAACACTACATTACTTTTCGTATCAATGGTTGGACTACTAACCTGCTGGTGAACGATCAACAGTAAAAATCTCCTTTAATATCTGTAAATTTAAGGTAACACATCTACTTGACGTCAACACTACATTACTTTTCGTATCAATGGTTGGACTACTAACCTGCTGGTGAACGATCAACAGTAAATCTCCTTTAATATCTGTAAATTTAAGGTAACACATCTACTTGACATACTACATCTACTTGACATCTACATTACCTTCCGCATCAATGGTTGGACTACTAACCTGCTGGTGGACGATCAACAGTAAAAATCTCCTTTAATATCTGTAAATTTAAGGTAACACATCTACTTGACGTCAACACTACATTACCTTCCGCATCAATGGTTGGACTACTAACCTGCTGGTGGACGATCAACAGTAAAAATCTCCTTTAATATCTGTAAATTTAAGGTAACACATCTACTTGACGTCAACACTACATTACTTTTCGTATCTATGGTTGGACTACTAACCTGCTGGTGAACGATCAACAGTAAAAATCTCCTTTAATATGTGTAAATTTAAGGTAACACATCTACTTGACATCCAACTTTTAACTTTTCACATCAAAGCAGTGAAACAGCAGTCAACACCAAATAAATTATGAAAATCCTGATTACACTTTTTAAAGGAGAGACCGATCCCCTGTTAAGCCTTATTATGTTCGTCCTCATGGGCCACTGGCCTGTGCGAGGATCTTATAAAACAGAATAATGGGGAGAGTCGATACAGTACGAGGTCGATGGTACTGATAAAAAATGCAACGGTCACAGACAGGATTCGAACCTGCGCTATCTCTAACTCAGACTCAAAGTCTAACGTCTTAGACCACTCGGACATCGGCACTCCCATCGAGAAACTGCTGGCAAAAGATTTTCAGCACCATAACTACACATAACACTTTAATTATCCAAAAACATGTGGTGAATCATTGTCATGATAAAAAATCTTATATATTCATAACTGCATTTTAAGTTTCGACGATCTGGTGGCAAAGCGTTATCGAAAACCTTTTTAATCTATAATTCTACTTTAATAATCGAAAAGTCATTCGCAAAACATTGCCAACAAAACATCAATTTCTAATCACATACCTTCTAAGTGAGTAGGGGTAACGAATTTGAATATTATAATTGTAATTGAAGTTCTTTGGTATTACAATTGATAAAGTTATCTTTAAATTGATTTTAATAATAACTAGGAATTGGTTGGTATTTATTTCGGTTTTAATTTACCTCATGATATTTAGTAGGTTTAATAACTCTATACTTTCATGCTTCAAAATTAATTGAGAGACGATACCTCAAGCTGATGTGAGTGTCATGTTTGGTTGTGTAATTTAAAACTATCTAATTTATACACACTGGTTGTCTTAAAAGTTCCAACCCCATCCCCCAATTTACGCTCTTATGAATAGATGTGGAATTATTCACTCTGGAGCATGTTTATATGACCAGCTGAGGATTTTTACTGTGTGCGAAAATGTTGGACCTCCCACCTCCAAAATGGGGTAGTTTGGGGATAAGACAAAATATTTAAATAGAAACCCCTAGCAAATGATAAATCATTTTAAAGGTATTATAAAAAGAAATACAATGGCAAAAACTAGAGGTCTCTAATGTTACTTTATCATTTGGTGGTTAAAGTTTGAATTGTGTTATAAAACCCCATTACTTGTGAATAATTGTGTAACGAAATGAAAAAGCAGAAATCTTGAAATCTCACATAATTTTCAATCAGATGATATGCTATCATTTACTTCTTGACAAAAATAAAGCCTGGGTTCAAAATCGTGTCTCACATTTTGTAAGATTTCAGGTGTGATGAGGTGGCAGGTGTCTTTGATCCTTAGACCAACTTAGACTGACACATTTAAATCAGTCACTTAGGTTTGTGTTCAGATCTTTGATTTAGATTGTGAGATTTAACCAGGAACTTGTAAAATACTTTGTTTTACCGATAACGTGAGCATCAGATATATAATAAAACTGATAACGATTGCGTGTTACTACAGTTCACAACCAATATCAAGCTCAAAACCACTATTTATAACAAACGTACTGGGTTATTTTCGTTAAAGTACTACCTTCGCACTCACAATACTTCTTGTATTTTGGTTTATTTCAAAAGGAAGATTCGTACTCTAGAGTTTTGACATTTTTCTAAAAGATACTATTTTTAAGGATGGTTTTCGTTCGTTTTTCGGTGCTGTACGGCGCTGATGGCAGGAGGCAATAGTGTCAGCGGCTGTTCAACCGGAAGCGATCGTCAATAAAGATTGAGATAAAGACTCTACCTTACTTCACGCCGTTAAAATGGACCAGACCACTATAAATGAGCCTTGGACAACAATCTGGATGCATAATAAGTATTTCAAAGTGATCGAAATAAGAATACAACATTAAGAAACTGCGAGGAAATAATGTGAAAAGGAAAGTGTATGTTTCAAATAAGAAAAATAAAATTTTTACTAGAGCTTTTTTCTTATAAACTTTACAATTGGACAATGCATTTTCGTATTATGTTCATATGCCTGAATTATAAAGTAACGCTTTAGAATAGAATTTCGGATTTATAAATTATTCATTCCAATAAAAACAATAGCTGAAGTACCGAACTGGCACAAAATAAAGGAAATGCTGATATCTGTGACGAAGGACGTAGAGTTTATTTTTGTCCATAACTCGGGCTGAATGAAATAATGATGGACAATTACAGCCTCATTTAATCTGTTTGCTCACCTGACTACGCTAATTAACAAGGAACTACAACAAGTACAATTGACAAAAATGTTGAGAACCCACTAGCACAATTAGTGTTAGTGAGGAGTAACACTGGTTTGCTGTTTCCAGTAGCACAAATTGAAAGATTAAACGTTTTTATTTCTCCAACGAATAGTAGTACAAGCCTACTATTGCAAACTTAATTTAAATACATGTTGTATTATAACCCTGAACATTAGGTGAGCAAAGTGCATTTATGGACTTCTGGTATATGAAAATTACACTTAATCTTATAAACAATAATTTAGGGCTGAAAATTGGTGAGGATTCGGCTTTGAGCCTTATGAGGAACATCTAAAGTTTCCCACAGCTCTCTGCTGGTTTTACAAAATTTCTTGAATTTAATTTTTTAGCATTAATAAAACAACAATACTTATTTTTAATTTGGTCAGCGAACGCTCACGTCAATGGGTGCTTGGGGATTATACATGTTTAGATCAGTTACAAATATTAAAATTGGATATATCCAGCAATAATGTGAAACTAAACTAAATTTACAACTACTAAATGGTATTGGCTTCAAGGAGCTCAATAATAGTATAATACTCGTCCTTGCTGTCAGTTAGGTATGTGAAAGACCAATTCGCACGCCATGCCATCAGTAGCAAAGCTCTGCCACAATTCGGGCATAATTGGTATCTCCATTTAGTAAGGAAAATACCTTCTCTTGAACGGCTTAGCATCAGGATAAGTCGAAGTAAGGACAAATGTTTTCCTCGCCTACCCAGGATTGTTAACTGTTGGCTGGTTCATATCTGGCAGTAAAACCTATTCTTTGTGTTTTTTCTCTTAGGACAGGAAGCTGAGAAATTGTACTAAGTCCTCCTGTCAAGTTCCATGAGCAAAGATTTTGGGTATCAATCTCAGTCATGTCTCCTTGAAAGAAAGCTCTGTACCAGCCTCTCCATTCAAAGAAGGCAAGGGATGGCACACCCTGATGTCTAGGCTAGCAACAGCCCACTTAGAGAGCCCAACCATCTTCAACAGTCATCTACCGCAATGGACTAGACATATCGATCTACCCTTCCACCCTAGTATCAAAACTTTTGCGGTTAGTAATATGTCGCTCCAGGACATCCATAAGGTTGCCCAGTTTTAAGTGTCACATCCTTTTATGCTGTACCCAGTGTATGTTCAACTGGAAGGTATAAACCAGCCAGAAGTGAACCCTACCGGGTATTGGGTAGAACATTGGGTATAGTAAAAACCGATGTGTCACTTAGATCTGGGCAAGCCAACGAATGTCCCGAAGTGACATATCACTTACCGCAAATGTCAGGATATCGTGGTAAAAATGGTTATCCCTGTGGGTTACTTGAAAATTGCTGAATGATATTGTCTAATAAGGTTTTAGATACGTTATAGTATGCTTCAGTCATTAGAGTCCACAGTTACATTTCGTCTCGCTGCGTACATATATTGTTTTATAGGTCCTGTGAGTTAATCTATAGTTTAAGACAAGGTAACCTCTGGACCACCACTAATGGTCTCAGTGGCGCCTTGTGGCCACCAATCTAAGGGTTAGGTTGTTTGTTGTTTGACCACAAGTTTTCTTGCTGTACCGATGTACCCATTCGCATAATTAACGTAAAAATCCGAGAATACATAACGATATAGAACAGCGTGCAAACTTAATATTATAACTTATATTTTGGTTTAGTTTTCAGTAAAATGCATATTATTGGATTAGCTTTAAAAAAAATTAGATAGAGGTTGTGATAGACAGGAAAAGAGTTGGATTTGTGTAAGAGTTATTGGAGCCTGAATTCCATCCAATAAAGAAAAATTAACTCTGCATAGCATTTATGGATGTGCGTAATACGATATATTGATACTTTTAAATGGAAAAAGCACCACCTGTGCAATACAAAAATAAAAATGCACGTAAAAACAGTTTTCAGTTTTAATAAAAATCAGTAACGTTGTACTTTTTAAAATGTCACTCCGTTTTCTGGTGCTTCGGTTTGCACTATATCTTAGAGTAATTGAGTAAAGATCAAACTTTATTTAAAAATCTTTTAATCCTCAAATACATCTTGACCTCTAAGCTTCATTTATAACTGTTTTATTGTTCTGAATATTTAACACTGCCATGAACTCGAAAGATGAAACGTATTGAATTTACAGTCTGACCATTATACTTCAATATGCCTACAACGTAATTCTAAAAGTTAACATATTAAATATTGCAGTAGAAGATATCAAGCAAATGAAACGTTTGCCGAAAACTATAGAATCATTTCTAAATGGAATACGGGTAAAGGTTTTGGTAGATTATTAGTGGATAACCCAATGAATGTCACTTGTAACACATTAATATCAATAATTTAATAACATCATTAAAACAAATAATAGTTAGTTTAATATATTTATTTATTTTATGGAATCGCAACTTACAATAACGTCAATACTAAGTATTTTTAATTTATTGTAATATATCATATATTTATATCATTCATAAATAAATTATGTATGGAACGTATTATGAGCAAAGACAATGTTTCATAACAGCCTTTGCGTCGTTGTTCGAAACAGAGTAACCACAATGTTGATAAACTATGTAATCTAAAACAGTAAATATAACAATAACAAAGGCAGCAAAACAATTTAATAGCATAAGGAGCATTAACATACGTAAACTTAATAACATAGAGGCAACATACAGGTATATTGTAGGCCTACTTTAAGTTTGTAAAGATTTAGTACAAAAACCCATCTCAAAATTTGTTTTTATTGTTGGCATCATTGCTCACAAATGATAAAACCAGCTTAGTTATGTTCTTTTTAAAGTTTTACCAGAATTGTATTCGGGATTCAAATTTTTGAAGATTTTCTTATTTTAATGGATTTTACTGTCGAAATTGCAGCTGTGACAACTTACGGTACAGAGAGTGAAGTGCTGTCTCTTAGAAAAGTACTGAATTGTTCCTGGTTGTAAATAACGGAATGAAATCATAGGATGAACTCAAAACAGAAAAAGTCGAAAGTTACCAAGAAAATTTGAAAAAAGGTGGTAGGAAAAAATTTGAACCCTTCCCAATGAAAAAAGAGATTGGAGTATAAGGCCTCAGAGTGCGAATATAATACTTCATACAAAGCTGGGAAGCATTACGACGCTGGGATGCACTAAAACTTGCATTTCTATTTCTAATACTAACAAGGTAAAAGTAAAAGTAAAGTAAAGTCTTATTTTATAAGGCGAAGTTAGGGCTAAGAAGCCTTAAAAAAGGTAGATGTACGCAACACCACGTGTCGTAACAGGCTTCTCTGACATTGCATAAAAAATGTCAAAATTATAGCTCTTTTCATTCTCAAGGTATGTAGACAGATAGACAGAAAGACAACCATACAAAAAAGAAGATGCAGGAAAATGGTGCATCATAGAACTCACTCTTTTATAAATGGAATTCCATTTAAAATCCTTGTATACATTTTCATCTCGACATATCTTGCCCCATGATAAATACAGATTTATCGTCATTAAATTGGTTTCCATATCAAAGTTTAAATAATAAAATTCTACACTCCTTGTCACTTTAAAACAATGTTTTATGTGTTTTGGGATGGTTAAGCCAATAATTATATCTTAATTAGTTTTGTTCTAAAAAATTAGTTTTCTACCATCAAGGTACACATATCTCATGAAACACAAGTAAGGATTGTAAATGAAAACCTTTTCCAATTTCATTTGTTTAATTTTATACCTTTTGAAATGCTTTGGTAATTAAAATATATTGTAACATATTTTCCAAATATTATAATATTCCTTTGTAATTTTAAAAATATTGTCTATTTCCAGTTAAAGGCACTCCAGAATACAACTTAACAATTATAAAAAGCCATAATCCCACGCGCGCGCGCGCGCGCGCGCACACACACACACACACACACACACACACACACACACACACACACACACACACACACACACACACACACACACACACACATATATATATATATATATACATACACACACATATATATATATATATACGAGATGTATGTATCTTGATTGAGACTAATAACATAGCAAGATAGGACCGGTCGATCGTTAAACCCCTCCTCCCCTAAAGTGATTTACAAATATTCAGAAACCAACTTGATATTTTATTGTATTGAACGTACGTTATCCATATTATATTTGGTTGTTCCAATAAGATAATATATTTTCCAATAATCTCCCACAAAGACGTTAGGCCTACTACTAGGGAAAGTTAACTGTAGGAGTAGATGTATTTTTTTCTTTCGTTTTAGTACCAATATCATTTTTATTCACATTATGATGAATGTCAATTTTAGATTGATTTGATAATCAGCTGTGTGGTAATCTCATTGTGCCGTCTAATCAGAGCGTTTAGTAAAAGGATTTTAGTAATTACACGAAATTTATCAGCCCAAATTATATGCACTATTATTTTACCTAGATCTCTATTACAGGCAATTTCAACTGGATCTGTTCCCGTGTGCTTGTTGTGCGTTTACTCTTTTATTACAGTCAGCATTTTGTTCCATTCAATATTCCTTATGTATTTATAATCTTTTGTGTTTCATGTTTTCATAAATCTGAACGGTACCTTTATTTATCATGAACTGAAATTAAAATTATTGTTTTCTTTTTCATATCGGTAATTTGGATGAAATTGTATTTTTCTTCTTATTAATCTACTTAAATATTATGTCAAATGAATTTTTCCCGTATAAGATCCTTCTACAGTTCACAATCTTTTAGTATTAAAAATAAACCCACGAAATACATGTATACAAATATTTACTGTTATTATTGTCACTACAACTTTATTGTTACTCATAAAACACGTGCGTTATCGACGTTTCTATTTCCCACTTTTGGAAATGTATTATTTGCTGTCACAACTTACGAAATTAGCGACAATTTATCTGATGTATCAATGGCTACGTCTGTATTATAAACTATAATTAAATAACAAGACTTATGACTCTCAAATTGTTGTAACAATTTAAAAATTATCGTTACGAAAGAACCGAGATGCACAACTTTGACAATATCATTTTTAGGGTTAAGAAGTGCGGTAAAGTACCGGTAAAAAGGTAGTACCTGGCCACCATAGCACTGTATCGGGTCCGTGCGGATTAGATATGTAAGAGGCAAGACGACTATCGACGAGTCGCACACATTTCATAATATCATGTTAAGGGTTAAGACGTTCAGTGAAGTACCGGTGAAAAGGTAGTACCGGGCCACAATAGCACTGTATCGGGTCCGTGCGGATTCGATATGTAAGAGGCAAGACGACTATCGACGAGTCGCACACATTTCACAAAATATCATGTTAAGGGTTAAGACGTTCAGTGAAGTACCGGTAAAAAGGTAGTACCTGTCCACCATAGCACTGTATCGGGTCCGTGCGGATTAGATATGTAAGAGGCAAGACGACTATCGACGAGTCGCACACATTTCACAATATCATGTTAAGGGTTAAGACGTTCAGTGAAGTACCGGTAAAAAGGTAGTACCTGTCCACCATAGCACTGTATCGGGTCCGTGCGGATTAGATATGTAAGAGGCAAGACGACTATCGACGAGTCGCACACATTTCATAATATCATGTTAAGGGTTAAGACGTTCAGTGAAGTACCGGTAAAAAGGTAGTACCGGGCCACCATAGCACTGTATCGGGTCCGTGCGGATTAGATATGTAAGAGGCAAGACGACTATCGACGAGTCGCACACATTTCATAATATCATGTTAAGGGTTAAGACGTTCAGTGAAGTACCGGTAAAAAGGTAGTACCGGGCCACCATAGCACTGTATCGGGTCCGTGCGGATTAGATATGTAAGAGGCAAGACGACTATCGACGAGTCGCACACATTTCATAATATCATGTTAAGGGTTAAGACGTTCAGTGAAGTACCGGTAAAAAGGTAGTACCGGGCCACCATAGCACTGTATCGGGTCCGTGCGGATTAGATATGTAAGAGGCAAGACGACTATCGACGAGTCGCACACATTTCATAATATCATGTTAAGAGTTAAGACGTTCAGTGAAGTACCGGTGAAAAGGTAGTACCGGGCCACCATAGCACTGTATCGGGTCCGTGCGGATTAGATATGTAAGAGGCAAGACGACTATCGACGAGTCGCACACATTTCATAATATCATGTTAAGGGTTAAGACGTTCAGTGAAGTACCGGTAAAAAGGTAGTACCGGGCCACAACAGCACTGTATCGGGTCCATGCGGATTAGATATGTAAGAGGCAAGACGACTATCAACGAGTCGCACACATTTCATAATATCATGTTAAGGGTTAAGACGTTCAGTGAAGTACCGGTGAAAAGGTAGTACCGGGCCACAACAGCACTGTATCGGGTCCGTGCGGATTAGATATGTAAGAGGCAAGACGACTATCAACGAGTCGCACACATTTCATAATATCATGTTAAGGGTTAAGACGTTCAGTGAAGTACCGGTGAAAAGGTAGTACCGGGCCACAACAGCACTGTATCGGGTCCATGCGGATTAGATATGTAAGAGGCAAGACGACTATCGACGAGTCGCACACATTTCACAAAATATCATGTTAAGGGTTAAGACGTTTCAGTGAAGTACCGGTAAAAAGGTAGTACCTGTCCACCATAGCACTGTATCGGGTCCGTGCGGATTAGATATGTAAGAGGCAAGACGACTATCAACGAGTCGCACACATTTCATAATATCATGTTAAGGGTTAAGACGTTCAGTGAAGTACCGGTGAAAAG
Organism: Homalodisca vitripennis; assembly: GCF_021130785.1. Taxonomy (NCBI): domain Eukaryota; kingdom Metazoa; phylum Arthropoda; class Insecta; order Hemiptera; family Cicadellidae; genus Homalodisca; species Homalodisca vitripennis. Next base: position 91,286,364 of record NC_060215.1, read on the forward strand.
GTAGTACCGGGCCACAATAGCACTGTATCGGGTCCGTGCGGATTAGATATGTAAGAGGCAAGACGACTATCAACGAGTCGCACACATATCATAATATCATGTTAAGGGTTAAGACGTTCAGTGAAGTACCGGTGAAAAGGTAGTACCGGGCCACAATAGCACTGTATCGGGTCCGTGCGGATTAGATATGTAAGAGGCAAGACGACTATCAACGAGTCGCACACATTTCATAATATCATGTTAAGGGTTAAGACGTTCAGTGAAGTACCGGTGAAAAGGTAGTACCGGGCCACAATAGCACTGTATCGGGTCCGTGCGGATTAGATATGTAAGAGGCAAGACGACTATCAACGAGTCGCACACATTTCATAATATCATGTTAAGGGTTAAGACGTTTAGTGAAGTACCGGTGAAAAGGTAGTACCGGGCCACAATAGCACTGTATCGGGTCCGTGCGGATTAGATATGTAAGAGGCAAGACGACTATCGACGAGTTCCACAAATATCACAATATCATTTTTAGGGTTAAGAAGTGCGGTAAAGTACCGGTAAAAAGGTAGTACCTGGCCACCATAGCACTGTATCGGGTCCGTGCGGATTAGATATGTAAGAGACAAGACGACTATCTACGAGTTGCACAAATATCACAATATCATGTTAAGGGTTAAGACGTTTAGTGAAGTACCGGTGAAAAGGTAGCCCCGGGCCACAATAGCACTGTATTGGGTCCGTGCGGATTAGATATGTAAGAGGCAAGACGAGTATCGACGAGTCGCAAGTGGAATGTGGGGGACCCAGCCCAATATTTGCCATCTGCGTGCTTATCAAAGCAAACCGGTGTTCTTAGCTGAAAAATCTTTAAAAACCCGGCTTACTTAACGATCGTGTATCTTTTCTTATTTTAATACTAAAAAATAGTCAAATTGAATTTTTACTGAGAAGTGTTAATTGAGGATCGATATCCGAATTATTTGTCAACCGAAGGAGCACTGAGATCGGTTGAAAACAACAAGGTTTTGATATATCAGACATAAGAGTCGGGTCGGTGGGGGTGGGGTCGGTGGGAGGCGGGAAGAAGCGTCGAGGCGCGCGGAGACTACGGCGCCGGTCGCGACCCGAAAATGCCTCTTTTTGCGCAACCCACTGCTCTCTCAGCTAGAAAAGAAATAATCAATGGATAGCAAGCTACAATGTGCCGCGGCCAGTATTGCTTTGTTATGGAAGGACGAGGGCGCACTCCGTGAACACCAGGTAAGTGACACAGTGCTTATCTACTACTACTAGTGTAGGCGAGACTGTACGGTACGCTGCAATGTCTTGATATGTATACTACGTTCCTGGGAACATTTCGACATCGCAGCACTGCCACTGTGTCTCAAGAAAATCTCCTTGACACTTGTCTTTCCTTTGTAATGCGTACCTTGAACCGAGCCATCTTGTCATCTCATTCTGTCCCCCATCGTCCGTTCGTTCACCATCTCATTAACTGTTTGCTAAAGTGTTAAGAGTTCACGTAGATTTCTTGAACGCATCTTGAACTCCAATACGCTCAAACCTTCAATTTTATTTGGTGTATCCCTCAATGTTTATCATTCATTTTGTGATTAAATAAAATAGAGTTCGCTAAATGTGTATTATCTTGCATTACTATAAACACTATTGTAATGTTTATTTGTGTACTGTAATAGACTGACACTGACTGTATACGTTTCTAATATGTGTGACGGCGTTTTCTTAATGCATTTATCTAGTCTAGGAGTATCGGCCCCGTATTGATTATTTTAACTTTGTTGTTATCAAAATTGTTTAAAGTGTGCCTGGGTTCCCGCGCTTGTACATGCCGACTATGTGCGTTTGCTCGCCTAGGCAGCCGTGCGCACCTCTCACATATCTCTCCCTGACTTCCGGAGTTATGCTTGTGTCTGTCACACCTAATTGTTGATTCTGTAATAATGACATTTCACTATTTGCAATTACACTCATACGGCTGTTGAAATACTTAAAATATAGTGAAAGACAACTGTGAAAAACTAGGAATAACTGTTTATTATTATTATACATACATAAGTTTACTTTATAACTTCTGTCATAACACATACCTTATTGAGAAATTGACAATATATTATATATTATTAATGTGACTAAATTTACGTACTAAAGTAATCTTTCATTTATTATGGCAGTACAATATACTTATTTCATTTTATTTTAAAATGGATATAATAATTGAATGATTGTAAATCATAATAAGCTATTCATTCTGTATTTCGTTTAGCATTCATTATGGTAAATCAGATTAATAATAATAATATCAGTAAACAAAATTAACCTGTATTTTAATTCTTGTTATGATAATTTTTATGTGGAGTGCCTTTATTGAATAGATAAGTTTTTTTATATTAAATAACAACGTATTGGTAACAATATGAGCAGTTATTTAATCAATATTGAATTCAGAAAAAGTCTTACAAACAGTAATGATGTTTACTTCTAACTTATCAATAACCTTATCAATGTTTTCATTATGTAATGCTTTTATACTATAAATTATTCTCATTTTACGTTAAGAATTTTAAACATGTGTTTAGTAATCTTTTATACTATTAGCAACTAAGTACTTTAAATTGTATTTTCCAACGTTTCAGTATTTAACTTCAAAATGTTAAAGGCTAATACTGGGATTTGAGACGTAACTTCACCCAGTTCAAGCCATTATATCTGTTAATTAAGAAAACATTAGTAGATATTAAATTTTATTTCACCCGCTATAAACACAACATAAATTTGTTGCATGGTCTCACTGGAAAGTAATTAATTGTATCAAATATAAACAGTATTGCTCAACACTAACACCCAACTTTCACTTTTGACCATAATAAAACAATCGTTTGATTGTTTACATTATCCAATTTTGTAACACTTGTTATGTTGGCTCCTTAGAGATATTATGGCATTCTCTGGACACTAGCTTACAACTCACATTTCAATATTTATTAATCGGTTAGATAATACGTTGGTTAGGTCAACTAATAAGGTTAGTTTAAAATTATTTGATTATTAATTGACTTAATCCAAGAGTAAATGTAAATTAGATAGTGACTTTGTTATAACATAATAATATAACTTTACTAAAATTGTAAAAAAATATTTTTTATGTTCACTTTTACAATTTAATATCTTGAAGATATTAGAATGTTGTTTTATACAACATTAACAATTTTGCTAAATATGTAGAATATCATATAAAATGGCGTTATCTGTTACAAAAAACTATGATGGATTATTATTCATATATTATAAAAGTACAGGGGGGTTACTTTCTTAACTTTTTTAAATTTTGGACTATATATAATTTTGTTAATGTCAAATAACAGTTTTAACATGATGCTAGTAAATAGGCTACATCATTATTAAAAGTCCGGATTGTACTTACAACGATTTATACAGTTGTTGTATATTTGATATGATAAAAACTAAATCCTTTGACAAAATATTGAAACAAAATGGTCACACTCTAATTTTTTTGTTTTACTGCTTAGTTAAACAACAAATACTTAAGGCCGTATAATGATTCGTTGACGATTTTGTTTTTAAGTATGCAATTTGTCTATGACCGTATTCATATTTGTTAATAATAGTCTATGGTGAGGCCAGTCACCCTTTAGCCTCGTTTACGTAGTACTAGTTTCTTATTATAAAATAGTAGTCCGCATAAGTTTGAATTTTAAAAAGTCAATACAATACCTGCCCTGGTGAGGATTTTACCAATCAGAATACAGTCAGCTCAATGTGACCTGCACTAACAAAAGAATTCAGATCATAAAACATATTTAATGTGCGCTCATTGAATCCCAGAATATAATTTTTAACTCATTTTGCGACTTGGTAATGCATGTCTCAACCAGTGTTAGTACTAATAATGTGCCGAATTAAATACAGAAATATATTGCAATGTATCAAAGACAACTTGAAGAAATAAGAGTTTTTATAAGACTAGCAATCATAGAAACCAATATCAACACTAACTTGAATAACATAAATTATTTATGAGTATCAGATATAATGAAATGTATTCAACGCTAGTTTTGTGGCGGGTCCGTTGTCGCCGCGGCGCGCCCACGCGCGCGTCTTAGCTTGCGGTAACCTCCTCACGCCGCGCCGCGCCGTGTTTCGCATCATCGTTCAACTATCGGATTTCATAACCTTATTAAACGAATAATGATAATACACCATAATTACTAAACAGAGCAATGAGATAAAAATTCAAGGCAATAACACTGAACAAAAGTTATTAATCCTTACTTGAACAAATCACAACCAACTTCTTACAATTAGAAGGTAATAAATTTAAAGTAAAATCAAGTAACTGATGAGCGTTTTATCTTCTCCGAATTCATATAATTTGAAGATAAATTTAGTGTTAATTCTATAAAAAACATTTACCGTGTTTTTCAAATACCTTGTTTACTAATATCTTTGTCAAATCACAACAATGCTGAATATAGATATGTATTTGGCGCTCGTGAATATGCTATAATTAAAATATATCTACTTTATTGTAATTTTTATTTGAAAATTTCCGTTAACATCATAAGCAAACTGTATTTATCTTGAACATAGTTATAAAATTATCAAATTTATTAATTTAAATCAAAGTTATCTTGTAACTGTAGTATTTTGGATTTTTAGTTCAAAATTAAATTCATAATGTTTTATCTATACTACATAATAGTTTTTTTAATATTGTTAAACATAAACCTTTCAGTAAATTAATATGTTCCGTTTGAAATATGTTTGAACTATTAAAATTAATGCATACATATTTCAATTATTTACTGCTATCCAAGGTTGATATTTTACGTAATCAAATCCTTAATTTACTCAATAGTAAATATGTTTTGTGGGAATAACTTTATTGTAGTAATCGTTTGAGTTTCTTCTGAACTTTTAGTTTATTGTATACATATATGTTTAAGTTTTATCATCTTGTATTTAAAAAGGCAATATTTATTAAGAGCATTTTTCTTATAAATCTGCACCCATGAAACTGGCTACCCGATGGCGTTAAAAAAATATAAATTTAAATTCAATTGAGGAAAATAATCAAAGATTATAAGGGTACAGAAAAAAGTAATATTTTCAAGAATGTTTTAATTTTTATTATATCTAGAACAGATCACTGTGACATGTATAAATATAAACAAATCAATATGACGGTATTTGGAAGCAATTTTAAATGTATTAATTAATTTTTGTACATTAATATTTGTTTATTTATATACAAAATTGATTATTTATTTATATAAAAAATAGTTTATTTATATAAAAAAATTATTTATTTATTTATATACAATATTTTTTATTTAAATAATCTTTAATATCATGTTTAAATAATCACTCTTCTGAATATTGCATTTTTGCGATAAACAGTATAATTTTCAATTACATTTAAAAGATGTGTATGACCGAGGAAAACTTTTTTTATTCCTCAAAATAAATGTTGAGAAAGTCCCCCAAAACCTACCACACTCCTTACTTTTGACGAATTAAAATTTATTTTCAAAACTTAATGATTGTTGTTCATTACTCAAAGTCGTTTTGGCAATTTTTTAATTATTGTTCAGACACTTTCCAAAACGGACATTAATAGTCAATAACTTAGTAATTTTGAATCAGTTATCGAATGATGGTTTTAAATAACCCGAAAATTATAAGTATGGGATCCAACCATCGTTTCTAATTAAGTAAATTCCATAACTCTATTATATATGCAAACACTTGGTTATCTCATTAAAAATAGGAGCTATTAGGAAACAATTAAGCTTGTATTTATATTTTGCCTCCATAATTGGAATATGCTATTTCAATGAAAAAAGCGTGCGTGATTTTACAACCTAACTTGAAAACACATTTACATATAGCCCCGTACATATATAAATATAGCATTCATAAACTTTCATATAAAGAACTTAATGTTTCCTAAAAGTTTATCGTTAAATGCAGGTAAAGCAAAATGATTCGAGATAACTGGATCAAATTTGTTACATTCACAAAGAGGTACAAATAAAATTAAAATATGAAGACATCCGTAGATGGATGGTGAGACATGAGGTATAAGAGGTGCATTTGAGGATAGATGTCAACTCACCGATTTTGATCTTGGTTCTTGCCTCGCTTCATCCGAGGGGGGAGAACTTCAAGCTCGGCCAGGGCCTCCAGGGCTGCAGTGGGATCCACGGAAGAATCCTTACTAGCATCGGGGTAGGAACAAGTGTAGAGTGGAACCATCACGAGGGGTAAGCTTCTGCAATCGGACCATGTCATCTCCGACGGGAGCAACGTGACGCTATACAATGAATACAAGAATAAACGGCATAGAGACCCGGGACGACACTTCTACTAACGCCAGAACGAAGGGATGAGAGACCGCAACCGGGCCATGTGTCCAGAACGGCTCCTACTATACAACGAATATGAGAAAATAAGACGACGGCATTATTTGCCCGAGAGGAAACAAAATGCGAGACTTTGGATTGGCCGCGGCCGGGCCACATCTCCAGAACGGCTACGACGATACAACTAAATATACAGTCAAAAATCGTCAATTACGATCGGTAACTGAGCAATCTAAATTTATTATTTAATACATGTGTTTACACCAGGTGAAACCATTGAGATACCAATGCGCTAGACGGTCTAGAAAACTTAAAAGCGCGATAGCAGAAGTGGGAAAACCAGATTCACTAACTGCCCAGAAGTAGCCACTCCCTAAAAGTTATGTAGCGTTCTATATAGCCTCTTTATTGTAATTTATATGGAATGAGAATGTAAGAGTTAACATGCGTGAATAATTATAAAACCTATATTCTTTCCTTTTTGGTTTTTTGCTTATTTGGTATGAATTATACTATTCTAGAAAATAAGGAAAGTACAGATTTCCGTATGTCTCTGACATACACAGACCTGTCTTGTGTAGTGACATACGGATTCTTACGAGAGAGAACAGGAATAACTACCGAAAAGATCAGTACCGAACGATAGTGCATGACGGCTTACCTTCGCAGGTGGATGATGTATTTGTCAATAATCTCCCTGAATCTTGGAGCGAGCCCAAGCAACTCAATCACTAAAAAGTCGATAGAAGCGTTTCTTGATATCAAAGGCATTTTACCGGAGGAGTTTCTTCATAACAGCTGAAGCGAATAGTTGAGATGTAATATGAAACCGATCAGTGTATGGAGGCATTAATGTCTGCAGGTGAGACTCCTTCCCGGAAGTAAGCCGTGTATCACTATGTAAGCGTCCACCACATTGTCGGCAGAGTTCTTGATTAATTAATAGCCCCAGAGATGTAGATCGTGAGTCCACCATAGCCAACTCTAATAAATAAATATATATATATATATATATATATATATATATATATTATTAATAATAATAAAGGTTAGATTATTATCGATTAGCGTATTACACTATTTTTATATTCACCAGGCTGCTGTGCCTATGACTACTAATATTCGCTAAAGCCTTTCAATGTATTGTGATATCACCCCAATGAAGCTCCCAAATACCCACGAACGTGTACCGAAACAAATAAATATAACAATAAACATTATTATCATATACCAATATAAAAATATTGATTTATTTTTAGAGTATTCAGCTGTCAGTCCGTCCTGCAGACTCCCCGTCATTACAAGTGACCGTTACAATTCTCTGGTCACTACAAGACTCCCATTACCGAGCCCCGTCATCTGAACTTTCTCCCAGCCGCGGCGGATTGTCATATATCATTACAAGTGACCTTTACAATTCTCTGGTCACTACAAGACTCACATTCCCGAGCCCCGTCATCTGAACTTTCTCCCAGCCGCGGCGGATTCTCATTTATATCATTACAAGTGACCGTTAAATTCTCTGGTCACTACAAGACTCACATTCCCGAGCCCCGTCATCTGAACTTTCTCCCAGCCGCGGCGGATTGTCATATATCATTAGAAGTGACCGTTACAATTCTCTGGTCACTACAAGACTCCCATTTCCGAGCCCCGTCATCTGAACTTAGGATCATCTGAACTAGAGATACACGTTACGTCTGTATCACGATTTTGCTCGGCTGATCTCTACCCGGGCAGTGATGAGCCGCCAAACAGCTGAGTGAGCTTATTGAACTTTGAGTCGAGCACCGGTGGTCCAGTCTGGCTTGTGATTGATATATCCTAGTAATACATAGTGACCGAGAGAAAGAGAGGATGTCATGCGCTTAAGTGCCTGTTTTCTCATTTGATGCATCCCATGCAACATTATACGCTGTCAACACAGTAAATTAATACTCCTAATATATTCTGTTCTAGTTTTGGTGATGTCCTGTCTGACCCATGTCTTGGGGTTTACTCTCCCTGATACGTATCATAATGATTTTCCCATGTAATACAACTGACTTTACCCCATCCAGTATTTAACTTGTGCTCACACTTTTCCAGTTATTCTACAGAGAATTTTCGTTATAGCACACGATGCTACCGGAATTCACGGTACACACCGAAACCTCTGCACCGGATGCCGGATCAAAAGCAAACTTTCTACTTGTAAAGGGTTCGAATGTTGAATTACACTGATCAGCGTTAACCCACAATGGGTTCATCGTGGCTTTGCTGGTGACTTGATACTTCCAATGGTCTGAACAGTGGTACCAACCATCATTTCGGGATAATTAGTTACCAGACACACTGACAGTCACTGCGCCAACACTCGTATAAAGTATACCGTACAAGTACATTTATTAAATCAAAATACTATGGATTCATTCTTATATTAATGTCAAGAGCTGTGATGCAGATTAGTAATAATAATAATAAAATCTTTATTGCATCAGACAATATAACATTGTATCGCAATCGTCAAAATATGGCCAACGTTAGAACCACAGTTAATCCAATACAACCATGTATTAATTAATTTAAAACTCAGTGTTTAACAAGGATCCGAATTTATAATTGTACGTAAACATATATCCCCAAACGTTTACGGACTTCCCCTTAAGTTTATACTTTTAATAAAGCGATATTTTTCAATTGGTATAATATTTAAGCAATATTTATAAACACACACACGCGCGCGCGCGCGCGCATGGATTAGAGGTATATATCTGCCAACACAGAAATCCATAACAAAAAAACAAAACAAAAAGGTATATCATATTTATTATATTTGTAATTATATAATATCATACACTGGACATTAATGCAACTCTTAAGAGTTTAAAACACTCTTAAAACCTCAATGTTGTGGTCTGTTGTTCTTTTGTGACTCCTAACAGCACAGTTTTTGCGTAAAACTACTATATTCACATGCGCTGGTGATATAATAATGTACCAATAAAAATAATACAATTTCATAAATTTGGCCAGGGTATTGAAATTTTAATTTTGCAACTGAATATGTTAGTTTAATGATACTATAACATTAATAAACAACATTAATGAAGTTAGATTAATAAATTTTAAAATTAAATAACTAATAAACATTTATGGGCATTTTAGTAAAACTCAATTCCTTGTCATTATACCGGAATATATTATGAGTGCATACTCAAAATAGTATTATATATATATATATATATATATATATATATATATATATATATATTGATTAAAACGTTACAGAATAAAAAATAGTCTATTTTAGCAACTTTCCTTGGTATAAACGAATATAAAACTTATTTCTATATAAATTTCATGAAGTATTAAGTCAAATCCCAGGTTCAGAAGCGTTCAGTGTTTTATGGGTATAAATTACAAAACTCACAATCTCCGTACGTGGTACGATTCTGCACCATCATTTACTCGTACAACGTAGATGGTGTGTAATATCTCCTGCAGATCTGACAGGCTCCCAAATCACATTATTGGTGAAATAATCAAACGTGTTGTAAATATTCAGGCTGTCTTAGTCGGTACGACCATGTTTGTATGTGTTAACACCATGGTACTTCGAAAATATTAAATCCACCTTCCAATCAGTAGAATCCAAATCCAACCGGAATTTGACCATCCTAAGAAATGTGCTCTGAACATCTACATCTTGCCTGTAAATGCTACTGAATGAGGTGGTCAAGTAACAAAACCTAACCAGAACTAAAACTATAGTAGAATAAAATATTGTACATAATTTTGTTAATTAATGCTGCACTTAATTAATAAGTGCTTTTTCCGAAAAATATGAGCTAAATAGGATGTTAAATATCCTGAAAAATATAGTGTGTATTAGACTCAAACGTTAGGCAAAGAAACAACCGAATTTGAAAAAGTGATGCAGTAGCTAAGGTCAGTTAGCATCAAATGTATTCGTAGTGTATTGGCTAGATAATCAAATAACACACAAAGTACATAATATACTATTAATTGCGTAATAATCTAGTATTGTGTTAGTTATATATTATCAAGGAATATCAAAAAGTTGTATTTAGAGAATTCTAAAAAAAATCTTGCAGCTTCTACAACTTTCTAAAGACGAAGTGACCTAGTTACAAATTTAATCTAAATTCTTGTAATTCCTCTTGGAGTATTCAAAAGATCTTTTTTATTTCTTCTACCTTTAGGAAAGTTATGAAAAACAATATTTTATCAAATTAACTTAAGCCTATAACGATCGTTCCATCTTAAATATCGGATTTTTATAGTAGCTGTAGTAAGTACAGCACTAACATGCTATCATTACTACATGAGCACTAACATGAGTTGGCTCTCTGATTCTCTTACTAACTCTATAACAACAAAATTGGAAAGTTTAATGGCTTCATCTCCTGTCCACCTCATTTCAGCATTTAAGTTTCAAGTTTTATGACCTGAAAAGGCATACATGTTCCTGGTTCTGTTACCTTTTTATTTGTAACTTTCATGTAAATAGAAAGTTTGAAAAATGGCATACTATAGCAAGTGCAATAATGTACGCAGCAGTTGTTTTTTAATAAGAATAAAACAGTGTTATTACAATTAAATATTATTTTCCTTTGCAATATAGCACAATAGTATGATTTCATAAGCAACCGCAAAACCTCAATCGCACTCGTTTTAATAAACGATCTTATTAGGAAATCTCTGTATTGCAGTTCTTCTTGTTTTAGGTTTATTTATATTCGTGAATTTATACTAAAGTGATTCAAATTTTACGTTTTTTTATTTTACTATGCATAGTCCTAATTTTTTCACATTTTATATTTACTGATTGCTAATTTTTACTTCATTTTGTACGTATGGAAATATTTTATATTCAATAAACTTTATTCAATTGAGAACTTAGTTTTTACTCTTCAGCTACAAATGTTCGGTTCTTAGATGTTTTGAAACTCTTAGCGTTACTCTGAGCGTTGCGGAAAACAACTCAACTTTCCTGAAAAAGAATTTATCACGTTGACGTATTTTACATAGCAGTCGTAAGTAATTAACATTCATTCATTTCATTTTCATTTATTTATCTCATTTACATATAATACAAACATAATATGATAATAATATACACGAGAAGGTACCCACATGGGCAAAAGCCTGTGTGTGAGAACCGAGTCCATCTTCACTCGAGTTTGCAATCACAATAATACTAATATATATAATGTCAATATTAGAACAAAATTACAATTGTATGATTTAAAGATAACTAAAAATAACTAAATAGTAAACATACTCTGTTTGGATGCATATTAACTAAATTCAAGCAGTGTAAAAAGTAATAATTTAATCAGTTATGATAATGGAACGACATGACAAAGATGCAACAAATTCTAGTATATGAAGTTTTATGGCTATAAGAAGTAAGACAACATACGGGATATGCTTAAAGAGTGCCCAAGAAACCTTATTTTAAGAGCTATAAAAAAAAGGAAAAGAATAGAAAAATAAAAAGATAAACAGAAACGAATCATTTTATTGTTGTCGATTTCTGGAACCTACACTATATCGAAATTAATGCATTCCTTCACAAGAAAAAAAAAACACACACACACACACACACACACGCATGCATACAAAGCTAAACAATAAACTCACACACGCGCACGCGCACGCACGCACACGCACGCAAGCACGCACGCACACACGCGCACGCACACACGCACGCACACACGCCTCAGCGCTCTCGCGCATACATCCGCAACACATACAGACAAAAGCTTAATGCATTAATTAAGAATGCTCGCACATGTCCGTCACCAAGGTATTCACAAACTATATATAAAATATCATCGCAGTAATAATCACTCGGCACGAACAGATCACTCAGAGTAGATAGAAGTGAGTATAGCGTTTGCACCACTCCTCCCCAATGCAATTAACCAGTTCATTAACATTATGATATATTAGCCTACATATGTGTTATATGGTTGTCTCTACATCTTTCACGCCCAATTGTTGTATTTTGCTGGAATACTTTGCGCCTTAGGATTATACTAATATGTCACAATACCTACTAAATCTACTGAACCTACTGTCATGATATCTTCCCTCGCGGTTGGACACTAAAACGTGTTTGCTAACTGACATCAAGCTCTGTGCCAACTTTAACTTTAAGAAAGCACCCAAATAAATATTACAAAATTTCAAACAAACATTCATGTAACTTCTTGTTACTTCATAATAAAATTTAACCCCTCCATTTATGCCTGCTCCTAAACACTTTATTGAACTTTCATGTGAAACTGCCTACATTTCAGAAATGCTTCAAACATGTAATAGAATAGTTCAAGTTTACTTACATTTATAACTTGGGTGTGAGTAACTCCTATTTTAGGCCTTTACCCATAACGCTTTAAAATTAGAACCTAATGAAATAAAATACTTAATATTCCAATAAAGGTTGCACATATTCAGGGTCATCCAAAAGTCAGTGGCTACCTCCGTCATTTCTAGATGGTTTGACCACTAAAAATAAAAATTTGGGGATCTTTTTTTGGAGAACTTTGGCGGCCTCACAGTGGGGTGCACTCCAACTCGAAGTTTTCAAATGGCAACCCCCCCACATGTGACACATCGTTGAAAAGCGAATAAAAAGAAACGTTTTTGCCCGAACCGGAAGTCGCTATTTATCACTGTTCAAAGATTGTGGTCACTAAATGGCGGGAAATGGGGTATTCAGATATTTACAAACGGATTTGCATGAAATTTAGTTTTTATGGGGTTTTAGGGTCAAGAAACGCGTACTTTTATGTTACCTGAAAACCCGTCAGATTTTTCATTCAAATCCGCCGAAAAATTACCGGGCACGAAGGATCCCTTTTTTCTCTTGCTGATACCGCCATCTTGGAAATGAGTGGATAATTAGTAAAACCGATATCAGGTACTCAGGTACGCGTTTCTTTACGCAAAAACCCCACAAATCAAGATTCGTTCCAATCCGTTTATGAATAGCTGAAAACCACCAATTACCACTATTTAGAGGTTACTATCTTAAAAGGTGATAGTAACTTCCGGTTCACGCTACAATGTTTATGTTTTATTCCTTTTCTAACAATGTTTCGCTTGTGCGGGGTTTCCATTTGAAAATTTTGAGTTAGGGTGCGGCTCCCCCCGGAGGCCGCCTTCCGAACATGTTTTGATACGCCAAAAAGTACGTCTCATTAACCAACAAAGATCCCAAAATTTTTAGTTCAATTGGTCAACAGAGGTGACTACTGACTTTTGGATGACCCTTTATGTATGATATCCAACCTCAATGCACTGGCCTTATAAGTTAAAAGGTTCAATCACTGAACTATAATACTGAAATCTCAGAAATCACTCAAATATCAAATACATTCCATGACACTTTACATAGATATTACTGTTGCATAGTAGCTGCTCACTAAAACAAAAGCTCTCCAATTTCATGACTCCAAACACACAGGGCTTTAAATTTAATCATTCGTATGTATTTCTTAAGACAGGAATATCTTTCAATAATAGCTTATCTCTGAAAAATATTAGATTCCGTTCGAAACGGACTTCCTCTAGCTCCTATTTACTGCCAGATAAGGTGTACCAAACGGCAAGTATCAGGTAGTAGTGTATAATTGTTATATAACTAGTCTGGTATTGAGAAAGTATCAAATTCTGTTAGAAAAATAATGAGATCAATGTTTTTTTTAAACTGAAAACTATTGATTTAAAATACAAGAATGACCTAACCTAACATATTCTAACGTAACCTAGTCAAGCACGTCGTAATCTGAACAGCTGTGCTCGAGTAACAGTGGAAGTTTTTTTAAATGTCTTGACAATTTATGAAGTACGCGTTGTTAATGTTTTGCGTTTCGGTTTTGGTAACCTATATTATTATGATAATTTCTTTAAAATGCCTAGTTCCTCACATCGCTGACGGCATATACACTATTGTAATTATAGAATTTGATTTTATTCAATGAGACTGCAATTATGTCACAACTGAGATGTTTCTAATTGGTTTTATCCATTCTAACCACCATTAAAATATATATTTAATGTTGAAGCTCATACTTAAGCCCTTATACACAAATAGAAGTATAGCCTACTTCCATCTCAATACGAGAATGGCTATCAGGAATCTTGTCAACAATATTTATGAAACGTTTGTACTAAGTAATTTGAGTAATACAATTCAAGGGCCGATCGAGGAAACTCCCTTACGTGTTATTTGACAACCAATGCTGTTGTAACCAGACAAATGATGAATTCAACTACATACAGTTCGTTTATAAGTTTGTACTGTAGGGTAAGATTTATTCTATCTCCATATCCCTATATTAAATTGTTATAATATGCAGTCTAGGTCATCAAACATGCTTTTTAAATTCGGAATGTCTTGCTTGGCCACAGCAATGTTTTACACCATATATGTTTCTTTTTCATTCTCACTAGCTGGGACAAAATGCCCTTAGAATATTGTTCTAACCGGTAACCTGACTCAGTTGCATGCATTTGACATTTTGGAGGTTTACCCAAAGTGGCATTACAATGACAGGCATACTTGTTAAAATGGAGTTGTCGTATGGAAATTATTAATAAGTTGTTATTTTACTGTTGATGAAATATTTATAAATTTAATGTTATTTGTTTCTTGCCGGACATATCACTTGTTAACATAAGAACAATACTTGGTTGAAGAATATCTTGTTGTTGCATGTATCGTAGACATTCTATTGTATTTAAATCTGATCAATGCCAATATATTAACCACTATAATATTTTTTGTATCTTCTGCTGTTATTACATTGAATATTTCTAACATTTTTTAATTTTTATTATTTAATTTTCAGAGTTAATTTTATGTATTGCATAGGCTATGATTAATGTAAATATTGTTTAAACACTAAATTCAAGTTATTAATATAGTACTGAACCTTCGCATGCTAACCTTTTTAAACCATTATACCATTATAACTTAGGTTTAGTAAAACTAAATATAGTTTACATCACTTATATAGTTTTACACATAAATCTTTTACTGTATGTTTTGCATAATACAAATTTTATGCATTGAATAGAATAACTGTTCTATGGCATATTCATATTTAATATTTTCGTTGAGGAGTTTTATGCTATTAATAGTTAATGAAATATCAATTCCAGTACAAACTATTTGTGTTGTCTTGCATGCTCCCAATCATTGGTTAGTATTGTTCTCGTGTGTCAGTTAGTTAATGCCTGATACTTTATTTGGAAATTATTGTTTAGAGAAGTTTATAAGAAACTTATAGTCTATAAATAACAAAATCTACCAGTCTGTAAATAACCAGTCTTTTCCCCTCCTGCTTGCAAAAAATAACTACAACAAGTTATTAGTTATTCATTAATAACTTATGTTATAATAATTATTCATTATCTTGTTCAACAATACCATGACAACTTCCATTATAATATTTTAGACGTATAAAATAACAGGGAGTTTTAAAAATCATTATAATCATCATAACGACATTAGTCATAGTATTTTCGGTTCAGATGTCAAATATTTGTTTCTTGGCGTGGTTTAAGGTAACCATAAAGTTTCCAGTTGGTAGCAAAAGATGTTGATATGTAATTGTGGAAATTTCTCAAACTCCACAAATACACATATATCTATATATGAAATGACAAGTAAATGTTTTGAAAAGTTCTGAGGCGTTTTTCATATTTTAACTTTGTATCTAATGATCGAAGGACTACCCTGCCTAACAAGATAGGATAGGTTGTTGTAAAATGTATGTGCCTAATATGTTTTGTTTTGTCTCATAAAGACGTTTTATTTGAAGAACTACTCAAAGTGATATCCAAATGATTTTTGCTGTTCTATCGTGTGTTATTTGTTAATTTACCACTTGACAAGTTTATCAAAAATTATTATTGGACTCCCCCATACTAGTACGCATGTTGTCCAGTTATTACTTCTAAACATAAGTGCCATAATAGACAATCCCACGAAAAAAATGTGAGTTATAAAATTTTTTGGCCGAGAGTTTGTGAATTGTGTGCTGTTTTCGTCCAAATAATTATGAGTAAAAAAGTGGTCGTTGGGTTAATATAGGATGTATTTGCCTGCTTTATTTGTATATTTTAAATTCTTGTATTGAATTGTTTAAAAATAGAAATAAATTTTTTCATAAGAAAATTATCACGAAGTGTGCATTTTCTTCACTTGTAGTTTTCGTTGTCAACATAAAAGTAATACACGAAAATGAAAAATTATACTGAACATTTACTATATTAAATATTTGTTTTTATATATCCTTTTCATGTTATTTTTATAAACATGTTTTTATTTTATAAGAGACAATTGATTATAAAAGGTTTGATTTACCAAATCATATTAATATAATACAATATTACAAATGCAATACAATATACAATACTACAAATAATAGTAATATTTACCAAAATATTACTTCTCTGTTAAGGTACTCGTAGCATCACTTAGAGGCTTACTTAGGATTCAGATTATTACCCATGTTTGTGGATTTGATATGCAACTCAGCATTCACAATGTATAAAAATACGTGAGAAACAGCGCCGCATCGGTGACAACGGGGTATAAACAACTCCCAGCAGATTGTGGAGCCGAAGTGCAGTTATCGCTGGTTCAGGCACGTCTTGCTCCCCTTATCTCTCTATCTGTCTTAATTGCTGTTGTGGGATTCGATTTCCGTCCAATTGCCCAACTAAGGCAGACTTGTTATGGTTTCCATATGCTTAGAATATATTGTTCTACAAGGTTCAACTTGGGTCTCCGGGGTGTACTTGGGAGCGTACGGTGTTCAGGTTGTTTTGAACGTGCATTTTAAATAGCCGTTTGTTGCGAGATAGCTCCATAAGATAAGGGGAATAGAAGGTTACTGAGATGTTCTTGAACTGTTGATTAAATAATAAATAATTAGATCAACCAATTAACAATTTTGGAGGTTTAATGGCTTTTATGGATTCTTCACTGTACTATAAGTGGTTGATTCTTCACTGTAGCTATGTATGTTTTGAAATGATACTATTGCAATGTCAGGTATGTTTAGTCAATAAATGTATTTTTTATATCAATCGACTTTTATAGATCCAAAAAACAACGTATGTGTTCCACAGTTAGAGGACAATCTCAAAGGCAAAGTCAATTATTAAATTTAAATTTTCATGAAGTATTAACTAAAGTTCGCCCTAGTTTAGCAACCATGAAAAATTATCCCACTTCACATTAAAAAATGGCTCAGTATAAAACTAATCCTCTTATTAAAAACAAAGTATAATTGCCGGTTTGGGGGCCTTAAAAAAATCTTTTAACTGTGAGAAGTGACAGTTGTGACAAAATTTGCCGTAAGCCGTGAGAGTACTTGTACAAAAACAAAAAAATAAAATATTTAATGACCAATTATCCTTAACATTTAAAATGTTATGATTTCAAACTTTCTCTGCCAAGCCTGTTTTGTAACGAACCCTACCAAAGTATTTCTATTTACTTAACATGAAATTTTCGTGAATTTTAGTTTGCATTTTTTATTGAAACTGATCACGTGGTTCGTGTTTCAGGAAAGACGAACGCATTGCCGTAGCCGTACCTAGATGAAAAGAGATACTTCAACGAAAAAATAAGGTAGTGTTTTTTAATGTTTTTCAAGTAACGCATATTTGAGAATATGTTCCCTACATATTAAATTTGTGTTCACTAGGTAATCTATAATTATGAGTGTATGTATTAGTACAATGGACTGGTATTATATGTAGAGAAAAGGTTAAAAATTACTATTTGTTTACAGCGTAACTAATGCTGTAGCAAAGAAATTTTATTGTTAATCTATTGATTCAAACTCATAATCATCAATTCTTTTACATAGCAGTTTTTACAAATATCATCAAGTTTCAAAACTAAAACTTAAGGTCAAATATTTAACTTTAATATTTTCCAACTGAATGATAAAAACTTGTACTATTAACAATAAATTCATCTGAGCTATGATAAAGAAAACACTGATAAAAATACATGTTGTAATGTTCTCAGCTTCCGTTTAGGAAGCCTGTAGATTAGAGACCACTAATTCCATACGTCAATTAGTTGTAATTAAATTCAAGTAATCACATTTTAATTTTAATATATCATTTTTAAACTACAGGCAGGGTTTGTTAAATTTTATATTTTATGACATTTTTCTTAATAAAGGTGAAAGAAAGAATAAACTGGCCTAAATACTTTATACGTTCAAACTAGCGTACAATCTAACCACAGTGAAGATTATCATTCATCGCTGGAGGAAATATCTACAAGGAGCAAGAAACAGACATTTTCTATACTTTTACCGATACACAAACTTGTTACATACATGTTACGGACCATTCTGAGGATATTAACGACAGTTTTAGTAATGTTTGTATCGTGAAAATATTTCTCTATTGTTATTGGCAAACAGTTTTCAAAACAAATTATTACCAAAATTAATTAAAACGTGGATTTCATTAAAACAAAAGTATTCTTAAAATAATAAGATCCTAAAACGATCGAAAAGGGCTTTTTATTTATGTCGTTCTCAATGCTTCAGGCTAAAAACAATACAAGGGGAATAATTAATGCTCTCAAAGTGAAAATTATAATGTGCATTTAAAAATGATCTCTAGAGTTCCAGTCGAACCAGAATATCTTCAATTGTATGTCAGTAAGAACTCTCAAACCTTTTTCTTTGTAGAAACGATAATATAAGTAAACTTCAGTACAGACTAATGAGTATAGACATAGCCTATAACAGTAATCGAATAACACGCAGGCCTTTCCTTTACTCGCTCGTCAGATTGCTTCTTAGGCTAAATGAGCATATGCTATGTTTCGATTTCTTTATAGGTTATATACGGAACGCAATGCCTCAATAAAATTCTGAATACTTTGATTAAGTATAAACAGTTAAAAGATAAATTAAAAAAAAAACACACACACAATTGTTTGGATAGTAATTAAAAAATAAGGGAAGAGTAGTTAGAAAAGTTCTCACTTTATGCAAAAATTAAGTTTAGTGAAAAAATCAAAATACATAATTTTCGAGGTTACAACTGGAATATTTCATTTAAATTAAAAATCAATTATGCGAAGGACAAAACCACATCAATTAATACAGGAGAACTTTAAACATCTTATTTGCTGATTTAATATAAAAACACTAAAAAACTAAGTTTGCGAGTTACGTGCTTTATTGGTCTTATCACAAATCAATCAGGTAATACAAGTTACAATGTGGGACACGGGGGTCACCGCTAGATTTTCTTATATGGTACTAACTAAAAAGGCTGACTGAAGGTTTTATCCCTCAATACACGTCGATTGGCCAGTGATATGTGGACACTAAGTAAGTATCATATGGTTAATTTGCATGTATGAATAGTCGATAGAGCGTTGTGGCCCCGCATACTTGATATGCTATAACTCCCAATCCTACAGAATACAAATTCTATTACTTTTTAACAAATTTGTACAAATTAGATACCGACTATTGGGCAGGCTTCAACTCAAAATTTAATAGGTGCCGGGCAGGCAACATGCATCTGCAGTATGAGGGTTACGCAATGTATTTCTAATGCTGATGCTGTACACCTCCTGCTATACAGGAAAATGAAAATCAAAAGAAAACAAATCAATAAATTGAAAATGAATCAGACAACTTGAAGGAATATAAGATAAAAAATGGCGAATTTTACACAGGAAACTCTACATTTATAAAATGTCCCTTCAGGCATTCGATAACGAGTAGTCCAGCAACAGTTAGAAGTGTATCAGATACTCGAATGCATTCAAATTCTGAGCGTTTCTAGTAAAAATCACTAGAAACATTTGAGAATTTAAAGAATTCAATTTTAAGTTAGTGCTTGAGAGATTCGTGCTTGCAAACGTTTGCTGGTTTATGTAAATGTAGATCAGCCTGGGATCTTCTGTTTTGTAATCGGCAATACTAAGCGTTAACGTTTTTTACCGCTTAAAATCTATCGTCTCGGTCAATGGTCAATTTCGTTGCGGATCCACAATTAGTTGAGTTATTTGCTGTTTTGTGATCAAGATAACTTTTAATGGCTATACTATTGGAACATACGAACATGTTTAATTTCGCCTGGAATAAAGCTGTAAGATTCGTATTAGACACAGCTTTATTATAAAATATGATAATTATGAACCAATAAAATTATATACCTGGGTTTATTAATCAAAATAAAACTAACGTAGGCAATTTAAGAAACGTGTACTGTTGTCTTGACTGAGCTCGTGGTAAATCCCATTCGTCATTTTATGATTTCCCGTCTCATTAGGGGAAGTATCCCAGTAGAGAGGTATAACACAATATATCCTCAGCATATAATATGTTGTCTTGACTGAGCTCGTGGTAAATCCCATTCGTCATTTTATGATTTCCCGTCTCATTAGGGGAAGTATCCCAGTAGAGAGGTATAACACAATATATCCTCAGCATATAATATGTTGTCTTGACTGAGCTCGTGGTAAATCCCATTCGTCATTTTATGATTTCCCGTCTCATTAGGGGAAGTATCCCAGTAGAGAGGTATAACACAATATATCCTCAGCATATAATATTATAGTTATTTTTCAACCTGGTGTATTCTTGCTATGATGGGGCTCTTTATATCTTCATGAACACAGTTATTGCCTAGTGCTATAGCAGTCTGACATATTATTATACGGCATCTGTAGTCACCGTGGACCGTTATTGTCCCATAGGAAATTGCTTATTTTAGAAGAAAGGGATCAAATTAAAACATACACTATCAAGTCAGTGGTAATGTTCCATTGTGCAATTTTAAATATCCGAAAACTCATAAGCCACGATTTTTAAAACTACTTCCTCATTAAACCAATAATTAATATAACTATAAATAATTTTAAAATACATGATTTATTAAGTATTGCACGGAAAACCTTAAGTAAGCCTGTTTCGATAAAATGGCAAAACAATTATGTATTAGCAAAAACAACACATTTATTGTGATCCTACTTCACGCATATTTAAGCTGCATTGAAATCACTAGCACAAGTTAAGTGCAATCAAAACCTTTTTGAGCAATGATAATCACATTTAACTCCATGATACTAAACGGAAAATTCAGTTCAAATTAACCTTACCATAGTACAATTGTTTGTAGATCCATAGTCAAAGTTCGTTTGTGTAATCAAGAAACAACCCTAAGATCTTGTTCTTGTTAACCAGTAATTTCATCATTGTACCCCTATGATTTTATGACCCACAATAACTTTTAGTCTGCTCTAAGTGCCGTTTCTAATAATAGTGCCGTCAAGGTGCTAAGAAAAATCAATATTGATTAACTAAAGGCAAGCAGCGAGAGAAATAGAGCACCTCCATAACATGAGCATCAGAACTGTTTCAAGAAGAAGTGGATCTAAATGAAGACTAATTAAACAATCATTCAATACAGATTTTAAACAGTGTTGGAAAATGAGTGAGTTCGAACACTTTTTTATTTGCTCGGGTTTTTAGAAACCATTCTAGAAATCAAGTGACACAAATCAAATCTGGTGATTTCCAAGCTGACTCAGAATCATCTTAAATCAAACAAAATATTGATGTAAATTTATCAAAAATGACATTTTTATAAAGACATGTGAACATAATTATTTCAAACTAAGTCAATTTCACTTTATTCTTTGTATTGTATTACATTGAACATTCATTAGTCGTTAAAATATTTTCTAAATTTTTTCTAAAAAAGAACAATATAATTCACACGACATTAATAGCCCTATCAAATCCACAAAAACCACATGTCGAGTGTAAGCATTTTTTATTCGTAACAAAAATAACAGTTTTACTTACATAATTATATAGCAAAATATCAACACATTCTTTTATTTAAATAGATTCCAGGAGTTAAGGATTTAGAATATTGTACAGTTTAGGATTCGTCAGTAAATAAGGTATTCAAATTTTTTTCTTAAGACGTTAAGATCTGGTCTTATATTTGATTAGTCAGGTCACACATTTAACACGTTTGGATTGCTTGAAGAGCACATAAGATGCAATACAATGACAGTGCAGAAAATGTCGATCCTTCGCTTTTAACGTAGTTAGTTTATACGAGTTACGGACGTTATTTAGTTTCATATTCTCACTTTCTGTACCATTTTGAATTTCCTTCTTGAAAATAAATTTTAAATATTATAAATCTGAATTTTGTATTAATGTATTAAGAAATCCTACAGAAAGATTTTACAACTATTTAAATCACTGTTTGCACAAAATAACGTAATTTGTTCTCTGATTTTACAATCTCGTAACTGTCAATCAATATTAATCATGATATGGCTGTACACGCAAGTGTAGGGAGTTCGTGACCATAAGAAATAGAATCACAAAGATATGTACCACACACAAAGTGCGATTTTTTTATAACAAAAAAACTATCAAAGGATAGCGGATTTGATTTGCACTGTTGATGCGATACAGATTAGATGTTTAAAACCTGTATAATATGAATTATACAGGTCTATGAAGACTGAACCAATAAAATAGGACGATATAAGTGACCAGAGGTTGGAAAGTAAGAACATAGACTGTACTGTATTAGGTTTACAGATGTATACTTTAATTGACATGGGCCTCCATCTTATTACATAATAAATTAGTTCACTAAGAAAACTACGAGCACTAATTTTAGAATTTAAACTATATTAAAGTATTTCTTCACACTAACCTAAAATAGTTTAAGTAATCGTTTGTCTCATTGGAACTATTCAATGAAATATTATGACATATTGCATATAAGTACGAGTTGGTGCTTATAAAAACTGTTTCATTCTCATACTTCAGGGCCCTGACACATTTGTTTAAAATTCATCTATTCTAAAATGGGTGAGAATGGAACAATTCAGCAACCATCACGTAAAAGCGTTTTTGGTATACCATGTAAAAATCAACAACCCTACATGCCTTGGCATGATATGACTATGACGTCTTTGAAATTCGACAGGAAATTGCGTGTGAAGCCGCGGGTTGCTATTGACTAAGGTGCCAATAACATGATTATATTGTCTAAAAAATGTTACAGCACTACTTTCAAGTTACGGCAAGTTTATTGCAGATGAATCAGGAGTACACGACATAAAGATGCTTCTGTAGATCATCCATACTGACAAACCTTGTTGTCTTGAACATGTTTAGGGCATCCACACGTAAAAAAGTTATACTGCTTTATCCGCTTTCATCTACAAAGATTAAAAATCGAGGGCCGTAATATGAGCCCTATAGGATCAGAAAAACCATGAAAATATAAAGATGTAAACAAAACAATCGAGTATTAAAACAAGATTGGAACGGCAGTACAGTTTTTATCAAATCCATAGTTCATGAATGAGCACAATCAACTTCTACATAATTTTTGGCTAAATCTATCGTATCTACTTCATTCTTTGTATTAATTTCTGAGAAACATACAGAAACAGCTTGGGTTAAATAAGTGATGGTTTGAATAAATGTTATAGAAATGTTATCTCAATCAATTTTGCAGGAGTGGGATAAAACGGTCATAGCAATAATTAATTGTTGCTTAATTTCCTGCTGGTTTTTTATTTATGGGAGAAACCCTTACTATTTTCCATACCACAGAATAGTTTAGATTTTAAAAGTACGTTAAAATTAAATAAAAAAAAAGCTTTCCAGTTCCAATAATTTGCAGTTTTAATAGTAATCTGAGTATAATTTTATTGTAAGACACTCTTAATGTCATCATTTATATGGAATTCTACAAGTTCAAAATGTATATATATATATATATATATATATATATATATATATATATATATAAATTAGTTCTAAAAGTTTAAAATTGAAATAAATGAAATTTTGAAACTCTGAAACTCTGGCTTGCACGCATGGAAGTACAAAGTTCAAACTTTAAAATACTAAACTAACAAACCAGTGTACGGACTAGTATACGACACCTATAACAAATAAGTCACAAATATGTGACTTATTTGTTATAGTAGAACACGAGGATGATTAAATGAAAATCGTTAAATAAATTGATTCAACGAGAAGTCAGGTAATAATTAAATATTGAACTCAAGAACTTAAAAGTTCAGTTAAATTTCAAAAATTCATATAGTTATATAATGCTGATTTCATTAAAAATTATAAATGTAAATATAGAATTTCATTAAGCAATGTATTACTGTAAGCGGAACCTACTCATGGTTACTTTATCATAGTGAAATAGGAAAATAGGAAGAGAAAACCAGCCACTTGTTGTAAATTAAGGTTACCTGGAAATAACGTGTTAATATGTTGGATATGTAAAATAAGTGTCGAGTTTACTCATTAAAATATAAGCTACATACAACTATATCCTAACCTAATTACTAGTTTCAAGTAACTTATCCATAACATTACACAGGAATCGTTTTATAAGTGGCCAATGTGTAGTACTTTTATAAAGCTAGGATTACTAAGAATAATCAGAATCCATGGTCCACCCTAAGCAGTTATTTGACATTTTTAAAGAAGTAAATATATTACATCACCGGTTTATCAAAACATAACATAAGAGTAGAAATGTTTCTCGTAACTAAATTAAAATTAAATTAAAAATCGCCGACTCCTAGTGAGAAGAAAGAATTTATCGATTTAATTTTTACTTTCAAAATAAAATCAATGTTAATTTTTACGCAACATTATGAATTCTTAAACAAAATCCTTCTGCTTCAAGACCTTATTTTTTATACTCAAAATTCTCATATCTTTAATATTAAAATTATTAGGTATACACTGTGCACATAATTTGAGACATCTTTTTAATCCAGCCAATTGCTATACAGCAATTTTTTATTAAAATTCACTATTTTGTTTTCACATTATAATAAAATGTGTTTTAAGCTTGATTACTTTTATTTTAAGCCAACAAAGTTCCAGAGAAAACTAAAGAGGTTCTTTGAACTAAATAATGTACTTATACGCATATTTGTGTGCGTATTCGGATCCTATTACACTAGACAAAACTAGTTGTACGGAGTTAGCAAAAAAAAATAAGCAAATTAACTTTTATTTGGATTATTTAACTGCACCAGTTAAAATCTAGTTGTCTAGTAGATTATGATGCATCTTTCTATCTTTTTTTTGTGTTCGTCCATGCTATTTTGAGACGCAATGCACTAAGAATTTGAAAAAACGTGATAGTGCTCCTTATAAATAAAAAAAAACGTTCGATTACGTTTCTGGGATAATTTTAAAAGCTTACGGGGCAGTCACTGAAAAAAAAAAACAGCATTCATTTTGGAGAGGCAGAGGGTGCGGTTGATCTTTTGGCATCTTTTGACAACCAACAATTCCTACAATAAAACTTGTCGTGGAGTCGCGAGATTTTGAGATCTCATTCCCATAACTCGAATTAAAGAGTTTTTAATGAACAAAAACTTAGAACCCTATATTATACCTATCTATACCAATTCCATTTCCTTAAGATATTTGTGTGGCATTTTTCCTGCAGAATGGTGCACTTTGTGCTTGAAGATCGCAATGTCCACCAAATGTCCTTGAAGTGTCATATGGTGTAACGAAACAAACCTTACAGGTAACAAATATTATTATGGGTATTCGCTAATTAACCCGTCATTATATGAACTACTGGAGTTTTCCGAACTCACACTAACTGAGGAATTGCTCCCACCCAGAAAACTTGAATCTGGGCATTGTATTTTCAAAGGACAAATAATAGGTACACGCAAAGGACATGTAATAGGTACACGCAAAGGACATGTAATAGGTACACGCAAAGGACAAGTAATAGGTACACACAACAAAGATAAAGTGGGAAGGGTTTATCAAGCAGTCATATAGTATAATCGTCTCTTTGCCTCGTAAGGTGGACAACTAAGTTTAATACGACGTTTTAGACACGATCCTAAGCTCACGGAGTAACCTAGTTTTTCTGCACATGAGGTAGCTATGATGAGATGGGTTAAATGCGAATGTTGAGATTAGCTCCATTTCAACTTTCGCTTAGTGCAGTGTCAGAATCTCCACTCAATGACATAGCTGCAAGTTTAATTCATATTAATTATCTATACTGCTTAGTTGATGTGCTCAACACATTGAAAGACATGTGATTATTATTATGCAAGATGGAAATCACCCATAACTGTGATGTTCATTCTACAGTATATGTACTATTTCATAAAATTTGGATTTAGTAGATGGCGCCATTTATTGGTTAACCGAGATATATTACGGCAGGTTTGACATATATTAATTATACCTGAGGTCATAAACTATTCCAACTACTAAGAAATACAAGAATGAGAACGAATTTGTGCATTTAAAAGTTATCAAACTAGAGTAGAAAATGTATAAAGGTATATTGGGAATAATTTGTTCTAATGTTTTTATTGAAAACCCTTTTATTTTGGCTTCATTGTACTGTCTGTCGTTTAATATTAGACTGTATGTTTAATTGTATGCTAAATATACTCCCTATATCTAACGCATTACAATTTAATGTATTTACTTTAATTTATAACTGTGTGATTTTATACAAGATTCTTGAACTTTTTGGGTTCGAAATTGTTTAGTAAACTAAAGCATGAAAAATGGAAATAAATACATCATACATACAATACACACACACATATATATATATATATATATATATATATATACACACACACACATAAAATTATATATGAATGCACATGTATACTCCATTTTATTACGTTTTCTGATTTGTTCTTATAACAAAAGGCAGCTGTATAAAGCTAACCTAGTTTAAATTGTCAGTTTGTAATCTTACAATTCATAAGATAACAGATATTATATAAGTTTTTGAGTTTTCTTAATGATTTGTTTTTATATATAAAAGGCAACCAAGACAGTAATAACATCAAAGATGTTTAACTTGTTGTTAATTTTGTTTTCACGGTAAAAAGGGGAGAATAAACTATTTCTGTTGTTTTCATTAAGAGTACGTTTTATTTAACAGGAATTATTAATAGATAAAAAGTGCACAATAATTTTAAAACTTAATTTTTTTTACTAAACAATATTTTGACGTATCTTAGTCAAAATAATATTTATTTATATACAACTAATAAATACACCTAAATGTGCTGTTATTAATAGAAAATAAGTAATCTATTCTGGAAAACAATTGTTCATTATGACGTAATTAGTACGACAGCTATGACAAAATTTGTGTACACAAGTTATTCGGGTTTCAAATGCGTTAATGATTGATGCCATTGTTGATATTTAAAATTTTTCAAATTAGTTCATTCCATAGGGAGTCTTTAGGAGTTTGGAGTTGAAATTCAAAGAAATGTTTTTAGAAAATTTCCACGTTTATAAAAAAATCCCTGATTTTGAATCAAAACTTAAATTGTGAATTATATAAACACACTGTTCGATATTTTATCAGACGTAAAATATAACAATCAACAGTCTTTGTCCACCGTGTCGACGATAAAACAATAACATTAAGTTTGATCTTCATCAAAATACTATATTTTGAAAGGCCTTCACAATTATGAAAAATCATGAGCTATGGTTACATCTGATAAACTTCTAGGATCTAGCGCATTCTATAACCTATGTTTTACGAAAATGTTCTATTTTAAAATATTGATATTGAATGGAAACCTTTTAATGCCCCATTCTAGGTCAATCTATTTTCTTCGGACTGATTTAATCGATACCTTATTTGTGAAACACATTGTACTGTATATAGTAATTACAGTTTGACTCATTTTGCAAATAAGAAACGTATGATACATACTTACACGTTGACGCAGTTTCAAAATAATAACAAAATCACGTACCACAGATTATGGTGCATAAAGTTACACCGCGAAATTAAATACTCGTAATATTTCCCGGTAAAGAACCTATTCTATTAACCTGAGTTGATAAACACGGTCGGATCGTGCCTGATAAACCTATTACTCATACCATTGTTTATGCACGACTGCCAAGTTAGTTCGTCGTAGACACTCCGATATTGATAAGGTTTTGCTTGATTAACTGGAACAATGCTTGCTTGTCATTAGACCGTAGTCAATAAAACGTACGTTATAACCAGTTTCCAACGTGATAACCGCAGTTGCAGACCACGGCTCATACAGGGCAGTTCACAGGGATATAATGACGCGAGGTAACACATCAAGTATACTTAGTAAGCATTAATTAATCTTAATCTCAATTGCTGTACAACTTTTGTTTTAATGAATTACAATATATTTCATAATAATTATTGCTTTATAACTTCAACTTAACTTGTTATAAGTATAAAATTGAATACAATCCTGTTTTATTTACACCTCAAAATTTAAATTTGTTAAATTAAAGTAATTTATTTTAGGCAATCTATGCCAAAATATTAATTGGCATTGATGACAAAATTGTTCCGTGGTGTCTATACAAGCTTCAGGATATTATAACTGTATTATAAACTGAAACATGAAAGCCTATTTACCATTTGAGAGATATAGACTCTTGTATATTAGAAATATAACAAATGAAAATGGTAACAACCCGCATCTTCAATGCCGTTGCCCGCAATAACATCTGAAGCTGCCAAACTGAACTATTTTATTACGCATAATAGTAAATATTTGATTACACATAATAGTAAATATTTGGTTACACATAATAGCAAATATTTTCAACATATTTATTAATTCAGATTCATCGATGTCGTTTGGTACCTATGCGTAAAATCATCCTTGATGGCCAGTCTTCTTGTACTTTAAAACATACCGATGTTTTTGAATAATATATGTTTTAATTTTTATTCCTTTTACCTGGTAATTTAACATATTACTTTTGAAAAAGTACATTCAAGATGAAATGCCTTTCATTAAGTTTATATCCATAAGAAGTATGTTTTTAAACATTTCAGCTTTTTTAACTCCTAGGAATAATCTTATATTTAACGTCCAAGTAAACACGTACTTGCATTTTCAAGTTTTCAGAATTTTCATAATATAATTTATTTAGAAATTCAGGAGAAAGTACCTAGTTAGTTTGTAATATTTGTAGTACTGTACATGTAGTAATTTTCAAAACTAACGTATATATTTGGAAGGGAGTGCGTTTAATTTGATAATATTTAACTATATTTTGTAATTTAAACATATTTCCACAAGGGTTTTCAAAAATATGAATATCAAATACTAATAGAAATATAAATAGAAATAGATCTAAAACTTCACAAGTATATATAACCAAGTGTGTCTTAAAATTTCGGGCGAAAAATCTGAGAGTAGACTGAAACGTTTTAGAGTAAATTGTTAACTATGAACCATTTAAAAAAGTCTATTTAATCTAAATCCATTTGTTCTGTTTGATAAATCTGTTGCATAAGATAAGTTATCATTTCTAGTATCTTAAATTTAAAAAAAAAAGCTATATGGCGCATTTTACAGGACGGGCGAAATGGCATTGTTCTCGTAAAACTTGTATACAATTGTATATATTAGTGTTTTTATCTGTTCGTCGTTGTCCTTTTCACACTTTAATAAACTGCAATGAAGTAAACAATGCAGTTTATTTAAGGATAATTTAGGTTTTCATAACCTAAATTTATTACAGAGTTTAATTTTTATACGTTGAATAAAAGCTATTTTATCGTAGTTTCAACAGATGCGCATGGTCGTAGAGTAACTTTTCGTTGCTTCTTGCATATTTCCTTCAGTATAACATAGATAACAAAAGTAACGTGTTTATATCGCTTTCCAAGTATTGCTGAGACACGTTATGGCATTAATCTAGGCTTAATCCTCATCTGATGATGTCATAGACTGTTGATCCAATACTCTCGCCTTGTTGGATGATTTCCTCCACCCTGCCTTGGAAAATTGGAGCTTACTACAGGTCACTTTGATTGTGTCAAGCGTCTTAAATTGTATGTGTACCAGGTTTAGTGTAAAAACTTTTTAGAACTTCTATACTCATCCCTTTAGGCAAATTAGTATTGTTCTATAAATAAATTAACTGAGAGGAAACCACTTTTTAAATTCAACTCAATTGTTTTGATTACATCCTATTTTAAGAGCTAATGCCATATATTATTATATCCATGTCATAATTGAGCACCTTTTATACAAAATTATTTAAATAAGTAAATCCCATTTCATATAATATATGTGTCGTACAATTATCATCCGAGTTTCGTTAAATGCTTGCTTAATAAACGGTATAAATTAAAAGTTGGGAGAGGGTATATATAAATGTAAAGTTTATTGTAAGTGATGTTTACCGTCTTGTACCGAAATGGTAGGTAATAACCAAGATTAAATTTGTAAATTGCTTAAATCTATTAAATTTAAAACAAAATCAAAAACAAAAATCAGTCTTTACAGTGTGAATTATTATTATTATTATTATACGAAATAACTCTCATGGTGTAAGCTATTAAGTAGTATGTTAAAAATTTAATCCAGAGCTAACGAAGATTTTATACTGTTACAATACTAAATAACAAATTATTAAAATGATAATATGCTCTATGTCCTGAAATAGTGACATTAAAAATATTATAGGCAAGATTTATTTAATAATTAAATTTTATTCAATATAAAATTAACATTTATTATTAACAGAAAGGTCTGTTTGTTTAATCTTATAACGAAACTACTCAATCCCAAAAACAGCCACCGTTGTGTATACGTATAATTTTATTGTTGACTGCGTTAGATTTTGTTTATATGTTTTTTTTTTTTTTTCATTTGATCACAATTTAGTTGTTGTCATTTTGAAATGATATGTTCCTATTTTACGTCTCACCCATTTTTGGACAAGGAAAGAACTAAATTTTTTTAACTGCATGCATTCTAATGAGCATGCGTAACCTTGCACACACTTACACTTCAAGGATATGTACAAGACTACAGGATCAAGTTAAGTTGTCGCTGTCACTACTATTAACTGTTATTTACCGTATGGCAACCAAACACCTGTTCTGACTGTACATACTACACCATACCATCCATATACGCAAAACATTGCTGCTTATCGTTCAATGGTACATAGACTGTTTGCAGTTCCTTTGAATCCTGATTATTTTTAACATCGAAGTCAGCTTAATTAATAACATACATCGCCTCCTCAAATAGTTTTAAAACTAGTGTTATGGACAAATTAATACAGAAACAAAAAAGATTAATAAACAAGAAAAGTTACATTGAAATTAAGGGCCACTCAAAAATTACATGTGTACTGTTTACAGTAATTTACTATTGTAGAGTTTGAGAAAAAAATAAGATAAATGCAATTGAATTGATGTAATAACCAAAATAACATTTCTAATATTTTACTAACCCGAAGCCACATCATGGATATATTTCACAAATCAGATGCGTATGGAATTGAATGATCAGTTTGTCCTGTGTTGTTATGCAGGTCAAACTAGTAGATCTCGTATAAAACGCAATGAACATAAAACGCAATCCTTGAAGGTTATGGAGATACGCAAACAATAGGTCACAGCTTAGCTGATAACGCAGTTAATAGTAGCTACATCGGTGACGTAACTTCATCCTGCAGTCTACACACACATGTTGTGCGGGCCGGGTAGACCTACTTGTTATTGTTTGTTTGTGTCGTGTGTGATGATGTATGTATTTTGCTGCTATCCCCTGATGACAGTATCTTTATATAGAAACACATAAGTGATATTAATCTTCGCCTGAACGACAAGGTATGTTTTATTCCATAGTTGATATAAATAAACGGACACCCTGAATAACACAATACAACTCTTGTGTTGTAATCGATAAACATTTCTCTTCTTTCTGGTATTGTTTGTTCATAAAAATACATCCCAAACTGTTAGGTGTGATGAAGAACACTTTCTCCTGATAACAGAAATAAGAAAAATCGTAAGTGTTCTCCAAAGATTTATCAATTAACTAATGTTCAAATTGATACAATAACACACTTCCACACTTTCTCCTGATAAAAAAAATAAGAAAAGTCGTAAGTGTTCTACAAAGGCTTATCAATGAACTAATGCTCAAATTGACATAACTGATAAATATTATGCATAGAATATTCATATGGTGATAAGTAGGAAAAAAATATTGTTACCCAATGTTTTATCGGGTCCAACAGAATACTCCGTAACCCGTATTGTAAAGTGCTCACCACAGACCAAAGTGTAATGTGCACTTAAATGTCATAATGACAATCAGTTTTCCAAGGACAATAATTTAGAGAAGATGGCTAGGAAGGAGCACGTGTGGACTAATGGATGGTAAAATATTTTTGAACACAAGACAGCAATAGGTCTCAAGTTTCATCCCCTGACTGAATCAATACATTTATTAGTTTTAATAGGAGAAGGTCAATTTACAATATATACATATGCTGTTTGACATTTCATTTTAGGTTCGGTATTTAACTTACATCCACAAATCCATAAAAAGGCTTTATAATATTTATCTTGAATAAAGCTAACGTTTAGGAAACATTTCGTTGTGAAAACGATGCAAAGAGTCCGTTTTGAGCTTCTTTTACTGTCTTTTTTGGATGGATTTTTTTCAGACGAACGTTGATTCCAGATTCCAAGAGTCTAGTTTGTGACAGCGTTAAATTGCAGACGCTGTACTAAGCGGGAGATGAAATTAATATGCGTATTGTATCATCCCTTCCCACCATAGTCAACTCGGTTGCTCCATCCTGCTTTGAGATCGTGTCTAAAACATCGTTAAAACATCGTATTCTACTCAGTTGAGCACCTTATTTGACACTGAGAACACCTCTTCTTCTAGATTAATTTGTTTTGTAGTCTAGGTGTGTTTTGATCAAGGAGTCAAATCAAATGACAGCGTCATATTTCAGACGCTGCTGCACTAAGCCGAAGGTGAAATGGAGCTAAACCCAATATTGGTATTTCGATACATTTTGGAGAGAATATAAATTTCACAAACATCGTTATCGTATTATAATTTCGGATCAAGAGTGGGAAAGAATATACACATCGCTTACCAGGTTACAATTTATTTGATCCTTCGTCTGAGTCTGATATGAACCAACGATTGGGCGCATTGTCGTTTCCTTGGATTCTGCCGGAGCGTTGCACGCAAACACTGTTTCTACAGAAATATTAAATTCCATTTTCAGTGTTAATAACAATGATCATATTCACAATTTATTTCTTTACATAAATGATTAACTAAATAATTTCAAAAATTCAAATCCAGGTTTCCGAGAATATTTTACAAAACTATTCCACAATAAAAACCGCCCATCAAATTATATATATATATATATATATATTTAATTATGTGCTTCTTTAAGAATGTTTTCGGTGAACAATATGAAACTTTAATAACACGAAGTATCTTGATCGAATTAATTACTGCAAAGACGTACATCTTCACGTACACTACTTCTACTACTACTTTGATTACTACTTTATTACTTCTTAATATGTTTAGATTTGTAAAAATAAACTTCTTGAACTGTAAAAGTTGTGAAAACTTTGTGTGTGGTGTTCACCCTTGTTTAAAACTAATAAAACACATATTTTTGACCAGAAAACTATGTTTAAGAACATGAGATTTCAAAATATCGTCTGGGGGAGAGCCTGGACCCCCGGTATTTGTTCTGCCTCATCCCCCTGAAGAAATAGTTCGTTTCACAACACCTGAATGAGAAACTGTAGGATTTAGCGTAGGTAACTTGCAATTGTTTTGGTTATAGCATTTCTGTAAGAGCAGAAAACAGATTTAAAAAAATATTTATTTTTATGGTATGTTTACAGTAAACTTACATTATGGAAGGAGAATTTTGGGACGTATTATTTACTTGATCTGCCTAAATAATAAACGATATGCGGAATATAGAGCTTAATCCATATTTTCACATGCTGTCTTTGCCTGTTCTGGTTGTAATAAATTATTAATTGCCCAGTTAAAATGTTATAGATACCTAAAACAAATAACACAGTGACTTATAAATAATAAATCGAAATGTACCATTTTATTATTTTTACCTGTCAGTAAAGCATATTTACTCGACATTTTAAATCTATTTATCGTAAGTACTAATATTTATACAATTGACCAATCTCAAAAATAGAACTTGTTCAAAAAATGTTAACTTGATTTGTTGCAACCATTAATATTCATATAACCATACATGTGTAAGTATATAAATTGTTGAATTTGGGTCTTGGTTTGTGTGACATTAGAGAATGTACAATATATAATATCTGGACTTACATAATCATAGAGACTAGTTCAATGTTATATTATATGGAACAATATCTAAAGTTTAATTATATTATAAACTATTTAATAGAAAAATTATTAAGAATAATTTGCTTTTTCAATATGAAAACTACACTATCATAATAATAATTTTATTGAGATTAGCTCAGTATCCAATTAAGATTTGTTTATTCTTATTGGTCTGGGTGTGTTGTAAAATATTTTGTCATATATAATGGTAGAAGCTATAATTAACCTGTAGCATTAGTTGTGATAAATCAGAGGCTTGCATTACGCATAATGTAAGAAATAATAACATTTATTGAAGGAGAGGTCCATCCTCTTTTAAGACTTTGCGAGGATCTTATCAAACAGAACAGGGGGAGTGTCGATACAGTATAAGTTTGATGGTAGGTTACTGATAAGTGCTACGGTCAAATACAGGATTTGAACCTGCGCTATCTCTAACTCAGATGTCTTAGACCGCTCGGCTACCGGCACTACCGATTATAGATTAATAACAACGAGATTGTTAAGCCATGCAGTGTTAATACATCGTACCTAAAGGTGCAGTATCAATATTCAGTAATAATGCATTTTGTTAAAATGTATAAGTATCACAAAAGTAACTCCCCACCTAACTTTTGAACGGCTGAAAATGTTCTAATCTCCTTAGTGGATACGTAGTATAACACCACGTGAAGGCGTTTTAAAAATACCGTTTCTACCAAATAAGGGAGAACTCAAAAATTCTAAGCAGGATAACATATCGAGCTATCCTGTTTAAATTAAAAGGCAATTAAGTATTGGTTTATACTGGGTGTCAAATTATGGACTGTTAAGGATGCTCAAATTTCCTATGGGGATATTTAACAATATTACCTGTAAACGTTTTTAATGGATTTAAATATAACTTCTTCCAAAATGGGAGCGAGGTGGGGGCATTGAAAATTTGTAACGGAATGAGTCATTGAATATTACTTCCAAATTAAAGACGTTTGTTAAACAAGACCAACTAAACTTTTTTTAACATTGAAATTGTACTAGCTTTGGTTTTGTATACAGTTTTTTTATGTAGAACTCCAATTTATGCTACTGTTTACTCTTTTGCACATTGCCGAAAACGCAAATTTATAAAACGTTTTTTATAATAATATCAAGTTTTAACTATAACTGTACGTGATAAGCGGTGTTGTACACAAGACGGGAGATTGACTTATAACATGCACGTCCAAAGTTATCAAATCTAATTAAATTCCTAAAACAAGATGGGTTTTTAATCTTAATTTCACTTTTTTATAAACTTTTACTTGGTATCCCGAAATAAATTGCAAATATTTGAAAGATTTCCAACTGTAAATCTTACCACACGGTACAGTTTTCTAAAATATTATCCACATTGATGTATCTTTAATTTTGTCACATTGAAGTTTGTCATTTCAAGTGGTACTAGTAACAAACTTTGTTTGCCTATTAGTAAAAAAAAAAACATTCAACGGTAGTAAATATTGGTCAAACCATTGGTTAGCCTTGCATAATATCAATAATACCTCTGGCATACAGATAGAATGTCCAAATAATTTCCTAACTAAAGCCCCCTCCCAGTATCGAAAAAATAAGGTAAACTATTTTTTTCATATTAGAACCTGTGTTATTAGCATCAATGTACATTCTTGGATTATTCAAAAATGTAGTGATTATTGTTAATAATTTTCCCACATATGGTTGCAATTTGGTTTGTACAAGATGAATAAGATTCAGATCATGCAAAAGTGATTTCTGTGCAGTCTAAAAGTTTTAATTATTGATGAAATTATATTCCATAAATAAAATCAAAGACCTCCAGAAAGATGAAAATGCTACTAGACAGCATCAGCCCATTATAGAAGAGATTCCATACTCTCCTATACCTCCTGAATCTGTACTGACTGGGGCATAATGGCTTGTTAATCATTTGTTCAAACAGGAATTTAGGAGATTGTCACTTTAGCGCTTGTAATTTTGGTTTTTATAACTTTGCAAACAGCAATGAAGTTATTCTGAAGTTACAATTTTTGTTGTGGAGTCTATAGAGTAATATAAGACTTTTTGTCAGAGACTGCCAACACTTGTAAAATTATAGTAGACCTAAAAAGCAAGCAAAAGGTTTTCTAAGAATATAATACTATATTTTCTATTTCAATGTTCTGTGCCAGTCTGTCTGTTTTCCTTGAAAATTAATAACTCTAAGTGGTCTCAGTAGTATTGCAGCTCGGCATATGTTATACTACTATAGCCTTACTTATTGCTTCCTGTTCTATCCAATCCAATTATTTTCTGGAATCTAAAACTAGAAAAAAGTCATTAATCTTTAATATGTTTTATGCAATTTCCTCCTTCATGGGAAAATAAATCATTGAATCGTTAGTGGAGAAGATGGTTTCTAGGCTTCCGAAGGAATATAGTCAATATATGTATTATAGTCAGAGATAGAGAAACCATAATAACCATGCGCAAACTGATCTCACACGCTATTGACTCGCTTTAGTGTCACTTTCTCATTGATGATGCAGAGATTGAAGGGTGGCTCGATGACGCAGTCCTCATCAGGTAGTACTAGCACACCACTCGAATCTATTCCCGAAGCTAGTTTATTTATACACGAAGATGTTATCATTTTGCAACAATGATAAATATTCGTGTTTGTAAGGATTTCTATAATAGTGCATCAGAGTTATTGTAGAATTATTTTGTATATAGTTTCTTAGGATACATTTGTATCCATTACCAATCCAAATTTTGATCTGCAAAAATGCGCGATCTCATTTTTGACGATATGATGTCCATTGTTACACTGTCAGGTTTGGTTCAGTGCGCCACTGTATAGAGAACTTAATGACAACAGCCATAGTGTAACTATCTGTGACGTGCGTATGTGTGACAGCCGCCTCTATACTTTACTGCCGTTTGCGTCATCTATAAAAACATAACTAATACAGGTCGAGCTCTCTCTATTTTATACTTAGTTTATGGTTTTACATCGGCAGGAATTTAAACAGAAACAAACTAAAATTTATATCAGTTTGAAAGAATGAGGATGATACAATGGGCGCTGGTACCCATAATTATGACACCTGTTTATTCCAACTGTTTCCACTGGTGGGGTGTGTGTACTCGAGGTAGGACTCACTGGTCACGTGTAGCACTTGCAGCTCTGTTGTCCATCTTATTTAACCCATTTGAAGTTCATATGGCGTTTCAGTGAAACTTAATAGAAATTTCCCTGACCAACTGAAGCCAAGTACCCCAATAAACCAAGAGCCCCATGCTCTGGGATATTCAGATCCTGCACCAAAATGATCTTGCACGACGAAAAGATTATATTTATTACTTGGCCTCAAGATTTTTCTTGGGACAGACAAAGCCATTAAAAATTTGATCTCATTATTTGGCCATATTATCCGATTATAGATCACTTACCATAGCTACTCTACTTATCAATGATGTCAATAACAGACAGGTGGTTTGTTGCCAACCGAGATCACGCATTAGAAGTGACCATCATGACCTTGGTGACAACTTTTGTCATATGATCGATAATCCCTTACAAGCAACTCGGCAATGGACATCCGAATGTTGCCTTCCTCTTGTCATTCTTAAACTGGGTAAGAGGCAGTTGATTTCAACGTGCGTGATCTAAATATAATCTCTGTCTGGGATCCCAAGTGAATCAGAGCTCAGCCATGTAGCTAATATTCGGACTCATTCTTTGTTTAAGAAGATGTTACATTGTTAATTAATTATTAAAAAACTTATATAAAATTATGTAGAATTTGTATTTTTCTATCTACCAAATTAACTTTAAAGGAGTCTAAAACTGCATTTTACCTGACAAATGGCTTATATTCTCTTCAGTACTAAGTAGATTTTAAAATATTTTTTTAAAACGCTTTGAGGATCTACATTTTTAACGTTTTTATAAAACTATGTATAATTTGTATTTTTTATCTACCAAATTAATTCTGTAACATACATTTCAAAAGTTGTTACTACATGTTTTAAACTTATTTATTTTCTAGTAAAGAGTATTCGTGTTTAAAATTCGGAAAAGAATAAATAAGAACGTTATTTAAAGCTGTTTTAGATGTAAAATCTTCGTGTTCCTGCTGAATACAGTTACTTCAAAAGCATTAAATTTTCGTTGGGAGGCAGTAAATGTGAATGAAACATTCACTACTAATGTAGTATCTGGTTTTATTCTCAAACTAAATTAGCGAAAAACGCCATTTTGATACTTTTAATTTTGTTAAACTAACAGAGAGATGAAACATTGTTAGTAGTACTGCTAAGTTGGTTTAACAGTGTCTAAAACCATTTACAGACGCCCTATTCTTCTAAAACTAATTTTTCCGGATGAGAAAATGTTATTTAGCCAAAAGTGTGTCCGTGAGACCAAATAAGAGCACTGGCATAGACAGCCGTACAGCCATGTGATTGTATTGAAGGCAGTTAGCTACGGTGCCGTACTTTAGTTACTCCGATCGTGATCAAAAATTGTTACCTGGTTCCATTACGTTAAAGGGTTGCTATTTTACCTGCCGTTTTGGTCATTTCCAAGACTCAGTGCTTTTGTTTGATACCACGGACAGTGTAAAAGTGTAAAAACTTATGCTATGAGCCCCTAAAACTTTTAGGCTGGCATCCTCTCTCCATGTATATATAATATTCCTGGCGTCCCTATAATATATTCATCGTATTCATCAGCACTCTAAGAGCTAATATAGTAATACAGAGCAACATTTTAATCAATACAATTATTTGTCATTATCATTTTACAACCTCAAAGATACGTGACCGTTGTTGGGACACATCAAGCACGAGATAACGTAACACTCATTATTTTAGGAAAAATATTACAATTTTAAAATATACAACAAACTGACAGATATTGGTTTCACCATTATCACAAACTGAATGTATCAGTAATGCAATAACATAGGACTGATTGTTTCAGGTGGTTCTGAAGACATGCGAAGTTAAAACACTGCAAGAATTCAATCGAGAAGCGACATGCAGCAGCTTCAAGAGAGGTTGCAGATGAACTTGATCCAGCAGACTCATTTGGTGTCACAGCAGTCACCAGACACCGTGAAGAGTTCGGATACCCTCCATCAGATGGCCTTCCAGCAGCAGCAGCTGGTGCATCATCTGCAGATGACTCAGCGTCGCTATGTTCTCCAACACGGAATGAATCTTCAGCCAGCAGCACTCAATCCTCCGCCTCAAGGCAAACTAACGCAGACAAACAACGGTGAGTCGTTACAAATTCCACGCAAGTACATTCTCTTAAAATCTTACAATTTTGTATGAATTCAATACACAAGGATGATTATTTTTGTGAAATGTACTCCACAACATTTGCTAACCAAGGATGGATATGTAAATCTGCTGTACTTCACGTTAATATCCCTGGAGCGTTGAATAAAAGCAGCTGTAGTGAAATAACTTCCCAATTTTGTTTTTAACTTCGTGAAACTAATACATTTTCAGTCAGGTTTTAACTCTTTGAAGCGAAATTCTGTCGGTTATATGCGGCAACACTTACTCTACCGTAGAATTGGGTGAAAGAATTTATAATTGGAGGATAAATTACTTAAATTGTATCAAAAGTGCCGACAACAACCTAGTGAACCACATTGGCTTATATTTTATTCATAGTCACTGGTCTTCTTGGCTGGAAATTGTCCACTGATACGTCCAGCCTGCTGAAGTTCCAGGGTTTTGGAAAACAACTGACCAC
Source organism: Homalodisca vitripennis (assembly GCF_021130785.1). Classification (NCBI taxonomy): domain Eukaryota; kingdom Metazoa; phylum Arthropoda; class Insecta; order Hemiptera; family Cicadellidae; genus Homalodisca; species Homalodisca vitripennis. The sequence goes on from NC_060215.1 coordinate 91,326,805, forward strand.
TTTCTTCAACGATTGAAAACTGTATTCAAGTCCCTTAGCAACTTACATAATGAATACTCCACGTCAATAAAGTTTAAAAATACATTTTAAAGCGTATTCATCAAATGAAAACTAATCTTATTTGTTTTTAAAATCTCACAAATAAGGGAAATAGAGTTGAAAGGCGTCTTTGAGTTCGCAGTGGATTCTAATTATCTATAGGCTTCGGCAGCTTTGATGACAATTTTTATGTAGTTTATGATTAGAAGTCTTTGTAATTCTCATTGTAGAACCCTTCTAGCTATTGTTTAGGAGAATCGGAGTTTGTTCTTTAAAAAAGAACCTCTATTAGAGGGTAAAAAATCCAAACATAACAAATGTTTTTATCTTAAATTTTTTTGATACTGTTAATCAACCTCATGAGCGTTCAAAATAGTTCATATAATATAGTTTATTCCTGTTAAATCTAATTAAAAATTCTAATTAAAAAAAAGTGATATTCATGAGTAAATTTACGTTTTGGAAATGTAGGCTGTATTGATATTCAAGAGACAGTTTCCGACGAAAACGTAACGAAGAAGGGTGTACTGATTTGCACCAAGCTTTAGTGTACGATTGGTTTTTGGTTGGATTTTTTATTTGAGAGTCACAGCTATTTGATACAACTTTACTGAAGATACTTTTATCAGAAATAGCAGGCATTTAAGATAGTAATTTTGGGCAGATTTGTAACCAGACCTAAGGGAAAACTGCTGGAAATAAGAATATGAGTTTTTGCAGTGTGTATGCACTACAGCACAAGTTAATTTCATGGCATTAATGAATTGTGAGTTAAGAAAATTGCTGTTTTAAATAAACATGTTTCAATAATATGCATTTATGAATTAAATATTACCAAGAGAAAATAAATTTTTATATCAATACTACATGTCATTTAGTTTTACCATATTACGTGTCAAAATTTTCAGGCATTTTTCTGTAGGCCTGATTCCGAAATATCCCAAATGACAATTTAAAAGCCCTACAGTGCCTTTTCCCCTCTTGAGGAAAGATGTTTTAATGAACTGTAATTGTTAAATTAAAAATAACCTAGCCATAAACCGATTAAATCCTTCAATTTACCTGTCTTTGGGAGTTTTGTATGTCGACGACGTAAAGCTTTGTTGCTTCATAAGCATACCGATATTAATTCTTGTCTGTCTTTTCAATTCATTTGAAATCCAATCGTCTATAGTATATTTACAGCAAAACAGTACTATTTCAGTCCTTAAAAAATAGTTTTATACAAATTTAATAACTTCCACAAACGTTTAGTAAGTACAAACGAGTTTACTAAAGGTTGAATGAAGAAGGCCAGATACAACTCTGAAGGCCAGTACAACTCTGTTTGGTGGTTGCCGATTTCCAAGGACATCGTACTCTCAAATTAACATAAACACAAAACATTACTGTAAGTAAGCTAACATACTCTAGAACCCTGTTGTTAAAGTGTTGTTACGCCAACGCTTTAAACGTGGGTTATGGTGCCATATATTTTCAAAGTAAATCTTATTTCACCTCAAGGATAAACAGACAAACACGTCACAAGTGTCACATACAGATATCGTGATATGTTACACAAACAGTACACATACGTATAACTGTTTACCTGTATGACTGTTGAAGCGGGAAAACTTAACTTAACTTGTCGGTACGTTCACCTTAATAAACAACAATAAACCTCCGCTCCATCTACTACATGGGATTGTTTAAACTATTGGTTGAAACGAGAACAAAATAAAGCAATCATGACAGTATATAACCTTATCATTCACAAAGCTAACATTCATTGGCGACCGCTAAGGGAAAAGAGAAACAAAAACACGACCAATTGTTGTTTTGGTCTCTCGCAGAGAATAAACAGTGTCGTAAAATAATGTCCACCCCCTCCCCCTAAAGTTCTTCCCCCACAGTCCTCCCTCGAGGCGATTCCTTTTACAGCTTAGCCTCCCCTCCTTTGCCCTACACAGTGGTTATTCATTACTGCTAACCGTGCCTCGCAATGAAAACAACATACAATCAGTACGTTTAATTTAATCAATAGTACAATTCCCATAAAGTTTAGTGACAAGCCTTCTCAAGCATCTATAGGCAATTTAAAACTCTTTTAACACTTTTAAAATTTGAGATCGCTTCCCATAAATCGTGTGTCGTGATTATAATACTGTATTCTCATTGATTCCTAACTCACACTCTTGAATTTCCGCCTTTGCAGATTATTTAAATATTGGGATTTATATTTGGCACGTGCGTAGGCATAACGCTGAGAGCAACTTGACCGTTGTTCTACTTTCAATTTTAAAAGTTCTGTTATAGCCTTTACCTCACAAATTAATGCAACTTTCTCCTAAAATAGAGTAGGCCTATGTAATTGACGCTGTAGCGTTGTACCTACTGGAGCCATATATTTATTGTTAGATATATAGTCGTACCACAGTTTAAAAATGTTGTAATTAAAAAACGTGAACTACAGATGCACATATATTGCACAATGATATGGAAACAATGTAACTTCAATATATCATTACCAAATACCAACACAGTCAGCAGTCAGTTACATACATAACAACGTATAATCAGAGATGGTATCATAATTCTTGCCGTGTACAACAAATGTGAAATATATACCATCACTTCATATTTCACTATTTATCGCCCGTACGAATAAACAATGAGTTAATCAAATTAAAGATTCAGTTGTTATTTCCAATAGACACCAACAAGTTTTATAAATGTGTATATTAAAACAGATGCACCTGTAATGAACGTAAAGGTATTTGCTGAACATTATTTAAACCAACTTTGGTCAGTCATCCATTTTATATTCATCACAATTAGTATTTCTTGTATGTAACACTCTTGTGCTTCACTATGGTATATGATGGTTGCCATTACACATGCTCATCGTATAACTGTTGCCAGTACCACTGACTATTGCCGTGTACACAGGAGGGGATATGAACGCGCTATGGAACAGTCTCAATCCTACCGCCCCCGAGCCTGCCCAGGATAAACCTCCCGGGGACAAGGGGATTGGAGGCATCAACGGTGAGTTTTACACCTTGTAAACGATAATAATCTTGCTGTTTGTTTCTAGTTTATACAATACATCGATTTATTTATTTATTTGTTTACATTCCCACGGTATAACTATTTTGCAAAATTACAATACTTTAATTGTAATTTTAATTTTACTTTGATTTGTTTAGGATGTTCAATGTTTATGATTCTTTACACCCTAAAGTATTGAAATGCACTAAAATCATTTGGTTTATTACACGGCACAACAAAATTGCATAGACCTCGGCGGGTTTGTCTGATGTCTGGTAATTTGTATGTATCTATATTGTATACATACATGCAGGCAGACATGTTCACGAATCAATTATGTAGAACTCATGTTATCGTAAACCTGATCAATTATGAAAAGTCTGAGTACGAAATAAAAGCTAATGGAATTTATACAAGTGATCGGTAAAAAATATGTTGTCATTCGACTGTGCAGAAGTTTTGTAGCATTATGTAGTTATGAGACACATTTATGACCTACATTTTCTGGAAATATACAGTTATGAGTTATAAATTGGCGTATTGCCGAAATATTTCATCTGAAATTGCACAAAATTCCTCAATCCCATTTTACAATGTAAAGCAGCTTCTAAAATTCTGACTTATGATTTAGAAAACATTTTGCTATAGAAAGCCTTTAATCAGGCAAGATAGTCCTTTGACTTGTCTGGTTGGATGTAGAAGATATCATGAGAGTAAAAAGGTAAGGACTCCGAGTAAGTCTTTTTTTGCACGCGCTGCAGCTGGTTCATTGTCTATTGGCTGTCTGGTCTCACCAATCATACTATAGCTTTATGTGTTTCACGTGATAACGATGCCCATTATTTACAATTGGAGAATGAATTTCCTATCCAGTTGTTATTCACATTCCTACTTTGAAGACATGCTTATCAGATTATGTTTGTTAATTATGTTAATCCTAGTATATAAGATTTTCTTACATATACCTGTTATGAACTAGACACTTACAGGACACTGCACTTTCTTCAAAACTGAGAATACTAGAAATTACGGACAAAAATATTTTAAAATAAAATAATCTTATACATAACACGAGTCAGGCATGTATGAGTGGATAGTGGTTATTGTTGTTTCAGTGTCCGCAAACTGAATAAAAAGACTGAAAATTACAGGAAAGATATAAGTAGAATAATCTTCTTATATGTGTACTGTTCATAAGAGCATACTGAATTCTATAAAGTCATAAACATTCTTTTAATGTAAGGTAAAATTTATTAATATAACTTGGTTAAAGTTGTTCAAATTAAAGAGTATAGAACGTCCAACTTGAATTTCTTCGGAAACTCAAAGAGAACACAGTAGGAAATGCACTAATATTTTGAATATTTGACAAAGACTATGCGTTCAACACTTCACGTGCCGACTTCTGACCCAGCAATTTTAGAGATCACTCCCTCATTACTACCGTAACACGTCAGTGACAGTGTTTTAGTGCACTAGCAAGAAGAAAAATGCCTGGTGAAAGAAGAAGCTTGGTTTGCAGAAAGTAACAATTTAATGAGTTAAACTCACCTAAATACACCATAGCGTTTACAAATTAATTAATAAATTGACAATATTAATATGAATAGTTAAGCAGTTACACTGTCATATCAAACATAGTAAAATAGTAGGGAAACACGTTTTAGCAGTGTGAACAGAACCGGTTGTAGCAATATCATAAACCATAACACATGAGGATGTACATCTATAAAGTAAAATTTTACTTAAAATACAAATAGTATTATTTCTAATAAACTATAAGCTATAGTCGACTTTGTTGTACCTATATAAAATTATACTTCAAACGTTTTACTTATGTTTATCCATTGGGGACTGTCACGGTAATATTTTACACATAATGCTACTTCCTGTGTACTATTTCTAAAAGTTTCTATATAAACACTAATATCAGTTTATTTACTTTCTCTATTAAGTAAATAATTTTAGGTTGAAATCAAAATCGTACAGTATATTTCAGATACTTCAATATTTTATTATTTTCACGGACTTCATGCCGAAGAACAGGTTTAATTGGAATTCGTTTTATTTAGAGACCTCAACGACCGTTTTCAGAATGTTAACACAATTTCTGTCTTCTAGTCATTTATCAATTGTTATTCAATTATAAGAGCATCAACAAAAAACAGTTTTAAATCCACACTGCAAAGGCAGAATTACGATATTCCACCGACACATTATAATATATTGTAAATGTTTACCCCTGAAAACGGCAGACAAACACAGACTAATAAGGCTGTGTGTTTGTGTTCGCCGTTGGACGCCCGGTTGCTACGCTCTGTTTACTTTCCATTATCTTATCAAGCGCCGCCATTCTTCTCGCAGATGTGGAGATGCTCCAACAGACAACACCGTTCCTCCACTTTAATTTTTGTGTTTTTCGTTGTTGGTAGGTCCATCCTCTACCTGTTTAACAACAACACTCGTTTATCAATCGATACCCACCTACCTGTCTTCTCCATCATTTCTCAGATAACGTATCTCAGAACGAGTACATTAACATATAGGTGTTATACAGTCAGTACAAACTTCTTAGGCCTAGTGGCTGTGACGGGTTTATGTATTAATGGAGATACGATGCTGCCAGACCATTGTGTATGTCCGGCGTTCGTGTCGAATTAAAAATAAATTTTGTAAATACTTCAAATAAATTATATGTTTTGTGTTATATTAAGGCAAAATGGAAATATAAAGAGGGTTGATTATAAATAACTGAATACTTCTTATTTCAACACTTAGTCAATTCCAAGGCATTGAAATTAAATTCATTTAGCAATGGCATGCAATGTTAAATTAAACCCAATTTCAAACAATGAAAATGTCATTAGTTAATTAACTATTCCCAATGAATTCAGTACAAAGTGAATGAAAACCAAAGCTATGTTTTCAAATAATTAACTAAAATCTAATATTTTAGTATTGTTTATCAAAATATTTTACTGCCAAAACGCTTCAGTACTGTGTTTTGAATAGGTTTAGTTCCGATAATATCAAATTTATAGATATTGTGCTGGTAAATTTACTGGTTCAATCCCAAACAAGCTGACTATTATACAGTCAGCCTATTATTAATTATATTTACTCTTCTGATTACAATGAATTTTTCAATATTCTTAAGTATACCATCCAACAATTATGATACTTCAAAAGTAGAGTTTTCTATCACCCAATGTGAACTCTTAAAGCATGGTGAAAATGCGCCCCATCAGTAAAAATCAAATGATCCTATCTCTCATTTTAATACATTTCGGTCAGATGAACGTCACAATACGTGGTCTTATTGGCTATACACAACCTGGTTAATACAAACTAAATATTAACATAGCACTGGCTCTATTTGTTAGTTCGATTCAAAAATCTTCCAGGTAGCCCGCAGTAACCGAACTGTAAGCTGCTGCCTCATACAATTCCAGCTCAACACAAAATTAGACTTTTTAGTTCATAACATAACACATACTGTACTAGTAAACACACATTTAGATAAATTGACATCGCTACCTACATATCTTTGTTTGAAAATCATTTTCTTTTATAACGAGGCACGGCGTATGTGAACTACGCACGTCCTAGTTGTTGATATATTTGCAACCATATTGCTTGCAACATATTTTATTACTTATAATATTCTCAACTATGTGTTTATTTTTAAGATTTTTAAATTATAATAACTACATGAAATGAAACACGATCGATTTAAATGCCTGAAACATTTAAAACAATAGACCCGTCGCTTGAGGGTATACGGCTCAACATTGTAAGGGTCACGACAATCATCTACACTTAGGTTATTTACCCTCAACAACACTGTATTATCTCAACAATTATCCTCGTGGTGAAGGTTGGATGTGAGGTTTTTTTTTAAACAAGTTTAACCTTATTCTACAAAAATTTTCAGAATGTGGAAATAGCCGAAACAAAAATATATACAAACAAAACGTTTTATTTAATTACTGACCCTCTTTAGAACATCATTCTGATAGAACCTACGATGCATGGATAAAAAACATCTCCCTGAAACTGCTGTAAAACATGTAGCGTTAACAATACACAGTCGCGTGATCGCTGGTATCTGACAAGAGACTCCACGAAATCTAACAACGTACGTATACCCTAGAATTTAATTTTCTTTGCGGACAGTATGGAATTAGTTCAACTGATATTCAAACTATCTGAGAATATAGCCGAGACTAATCTCAAACTGTATTGCTTGAAGCTTTGAATGGGCTCTTTTGATTGTATACAGAAGACTTCAGCTAGGGCTAAAATCGTCTAGGAAAACAAGGACTCCCTTCATGTCAAGGACGTTCGTAACCTTGAATATAACCGAACTGAACTGTTTTTAACAGCGCAGTTGTAGTTTTGAATAAGTCTAAGGCTCCCAAAGAGAAACGGGAATACAAAGAAACTCTACTTTTCATCAAGCCAGACTCTAGTAATGATCCCCAGTTTGGGAGGGGGTGTCCTCAGAATATTGATGATACAGTATATATTTTCTGTGTGATTTACACTTTAAACAACTAGATCTGCAATAATAAACAACTTGTAGGTTCTGTTATCTGCTGTTGTTGTTGCTAGACTCTGTCAACATAATCGCGTCCTTCAACACCACCGCTGGTCAGAATTATAATTTCATGAGACTGGTGTCACTATCCATGAAATGGTCATCAGCGTTCTAATGCTAGTCTAGGCCAATCTGACGACGAAAACTTTGTCGGTGATAAAAATAGTGTTCAAGTTCTTAAAAACATAAGTTTCTGCTGTTGGATAATTTAACTTAAACTCGTTGAAGAATGATTGATGCCCTCTTTAATTATTCTTAGTTTTATTAACTGCTAAACTATTATGTAAATAGTTTACATACTTCAATTTCACAATATGCAAACATTTGTTAAGAAATAAAAATAAATTGTATATTCAACTATTGTTTTTATACAGTATAAATGACTAACAGTTGAAAATTACCCAAAAGTTATGTGAAATATCATAATTTAATAGAATTGTTTGCTAAAATCAAAGTAACTCTTACTGCATCAAGGTCCCCACTGATGTCTACATTCGATCATCCATCAGACTATTGTGATAATGAACATGCTTTAGATTGCAAAAAATACGGTGTTTTTCACCTCTTTAATTAATAATTGGCTCGACATTCATTATGCATGCTCAATTTCACTGGAAGAGATCTGCGTCTGCACTGTCGCCTGTGACGTTTCGCTGCTGTCTCACACGTTTGTGTTGGGTCGCACTAACCGGCAACGTCATCGCGACAGAAACAGCAGCTGGCACGCGCTTATGTCTCACCGTGTATTTGCGAAGTTCGCTGTCACTGGAGTCGTGTCGGTCACTGGAGAATTTTGTCGCCCAGTTAATGGGATGGTCGGTCTTCCTAAGAGTAAATAATTAAATTTATTGGTTTAACAGTATAAAATGTACTAGCTACAGAGTTACTCGTAAATCTGTTTATGACACAGAATTGCAGTCAAGTCTAAAAGAGATTAATATGCGAGACTGTTTCTGGTATTGGCTGGACGCCCAGTTCCTGCGTCCCTGTTTACATTCCATTATCTTATCGAGCGCCTCCAATTCTTCTCGCAATCGGAGATGCTTTCTCAGATAATCCTTAAGGAAACATTTTTATCCGGCGCAGACATGAAATCTAAAAAGGCTTTTTGTCCAGATTAGGTCAGCATATTGACAGAACAAGGTCAAGAAGTTCAGCCCAGAACAGCAGCTACACAATTTCTGTAACAACATATTGCAATCATCAATACATTTAATATTCAAACCAATAACAAATAAGTAAAAAATCAAGCAGGGCAAGGGAAAGACATAGTCAAAGGTAAACCGAGACTTCTTCAAGGTGGTCATTGACTTCATGTAAGAAGACTGACCACTGTGAAAAAGTCAAGAAATTGTCATTTTATTTTTAAAGTTAAGAATATTTTTGCACAGTAATACGTCTAATAAGACGTTAAGTTTCGAGAGTTGTTCATAATTAGTGGAATAGTCATAACTTATATTTCATCAATAAATACTGTGTAGTATAAATTCAATATTACTTTTACGTAACTCAACTTCAAGTTCAGATTTTGTTGTGTTTTTATTATAATGTTTTATTTTGAGAAAATGTACAAAAATTGGCAACTTTACGTCAATCGGAATCCGATTATTATTCGTAAATAACTAAAGTTGTATGAAATTCTTCAAAACATGACTAACTTTAACAGTACTTTTCATTAAAAAACAACAAAACAAACACTTGTATTCTGTGCTATATTTGTACTATATTAAATAATATCACTCTTGAATACGAGTAGACTAATATACTTTTGGAATACTATGCCCTTGACTATGTGATTTACTGTCTGGAGTCAGAATTGCAGTAGCCTTATTCTGTTTGATAAGATACTCGCACAGGCCCGCGAGCCCGGGCAGAATGAGATTTAAAAGATGAGTGGCCTCCCCTTAGTATGTGTCAAATTTTGTTATAAACTCAAAAATCCTAACTGTTTATAGATATACCGGCTGTATAATGGTATAAAACAATTGTAAATAGTATTCTACATTGTTAACGAAAACTAAGAACCGATTATATATACATATATATATATATATATATATATATATATATATATAAACTTAAAACTAGTCAACCGAGCTTGGAACCAGTGTTTTCCTAAAGAATACATCTATGCGAATAACTTTATAATATTTGAACGTATTAAAAAGTATGTGTAGTATGTGAACGCTCTGGCAATAGTGGCGATAAACAAAAAATATTCCTCAAGATAATGTCTAGATGCAATTCTAACGGGTCTCATCACAAAATTGCTAAGAGAGCTGTCAAGTATTATAAACTCATTTACAATATAAAAGAAAAAGTTCCAAGCTCTAGGTCGTTATTTGTCTATATAAAAAGTTTAAGATTTGAGTACATATAACGGAATTTGGCCATATTACGTTTATAGAGAAGCCATTAGCTGCTCTCAGTGAATTTAACACTTAAAAGAATAGCGATCAATGAAGGTAACTCACACTGTTAGTAACTCCAAACCTACACATTAAAAACACACAACAGCACTTCAATAATATTTAAAACGCTATAATTGTCATGTCGTATAACATATTTTTGATAACTGCCAATACCATATTTTGTTCTTTCAAATGAAGATAATTTGGCAAGAAGTATTGTTAGCTACTTAAACATAGACAGTCTAAAAAATATATCTATTTTGATCCAAGAAGCTTTCGCAGTTTAAGTTCATTAATGTTCAAACGTAACACCTTATATTATTTACATTATTGCCATTCTACCAGGTGTAATGTTGCCTTTTGAAGATAGTCGAGTCCTATTGTCTTTACGGTATGCTTACATCTTAAATGAATAAATGACAAAATAAATATAAACGCTATGTGAACTTACATTATAATAGTTAAAATGTATATCCATAATTGTCGCTAGGTTTGACAAAAAAACGAATTATTAAACATTTCATTGGTTACACACTTGTCCCTAAATCACTCACAAAATGCCTGTCTGGATGGTTTTCGTTTCATACACTTAGAAGTCGTGAAATATGTGGTTTCCATTTATTACCGTTTTAAATATTCGTACTATAATTTTAAACATCTGTCTTAAGAAATTATCATTAAGTTTTTTAGAGGATCGTAAATAGGCTTGTATCATCTCAGCTTATCACTTTCATTACTTGTAAATGTGTTTCTTCTTTCCCATACAGCTCCTTGTTTATACTTTCACCGTTCCATGCGTTTAAAATGAAAAGGGAATTCTCTTCATTTTTTTAAGGCGAAGTTAGGACTACATAGTTCTTTCTTATACTTAACCTGACGTACAAGGATAAATACAAACCATTCGTAATCTTCTATACAAAAAGTAAATTAAATCACATAAATAGCATTTCAAGAATAAAATGAATTCTATGTACTCTAAAACTAGGAATGGCAATGAACTCGAAATCGTTTGCAAAGTATTTTGGAAACTCGGTTTTTAGGATGGAAAAAAGTAAAATTAAAGACTCGGAAAGCTCTTAGATTGTGCAATTTTAACGCTGACTTAAGTAATGTGAGATATTATCATCTCGATTTAAGTTAAACAAAAAGCGTGTCAAACTTGTCAGGAATTCTTGTAACTGATTAATGATTATGGACCAAATTCCATTTGTGAACGTCTTTACGACAAATACACACTGCTGCTTTTGAACATTATCAGATTCTCAATAACCGTTTAAACCCTAGAATTTTGATCAAAAGACCGCGAACTTCTGCCATGTAAATGAGAGAGGCTTAATGAGTTACCTCATAAAACACTTTGTTTTGGATTTTAATCTAAATAGTTTTTCGGACAGCTGATAAAGGATAACAGAATAGAGGACAGTCACCATCGTTATATTTCACAAATATGTATATCACAGTTCGAGAACAAAACTGAAATGTACTATCCACTAAAAATTAAAATTGTACGAAATTATGACATCTGAGACAGAGGATTAATATCAGTCATCGAAATATAGTGTTTTATTAACGTTACCATCCTTAATATTTTTGTAACATACTCGTATATTGATAGCGAATGTCTGCAATCCTGTTATCCTTTCAAATCCATCATCAATAAGAATTTGAAACAAACACATGATAAAGGTTTTCAATTTGTATCATTATTCAAACAGTATACACTTTACTGTGACATCCGTGACTGTATACCACACATACTATCAGCAACTCTGCCAAATCAAGCAAGATAAAAAAGTGTGTGTGTGTGTGTGTGTGTGTGTGTGTGTGTGTGTGTGTGTGTGTGTGTGTGTGTGTGTGTGTGTGTGTGTGTGTGTGTGTTCTGCATAATCTAATAACCGAACATAATGTTTGAGTCAGTTCTCATCTGAAATCCTAGATGAATGTAGTTTAATTTTGGAAAAACAAATTGTGAGGTAATTGTGACGCATTAGTTAATTTACGAGGGATGGGTTTATTAAAAAAGAACGAAATTTGAAGAGAAAAATGATTTTTGAAACGAAAATAAACAAAAACTTAAAATCGGTAGAAACATATATTGTTTGCAGCAATAACAATTTAGACTTTTGACATATGTAGTGGCCGTAGTCTAGATATAGATTATAAAATAAAACCAAACAAACAACTGATCGAGAGGGAAATCAGGAGAGCGAATAATGACTGAATGATGGCTGAGCGAATGATGGCCCCATAAGTTCCGTCACTGTGTCAGGCCACTGTTAGGTTCGGCTAAAGTATGCTGAGGTCTCGGCTTCCTATATAGCGATGACATGTCCAATTTTCAAAATTGACATCGATGGCAACTGAAAGGGATTATAGTTATTAAAAAGTTAGCGGAGACTTCGGTACAAAGCGTTAGCAGTAACAGGGATTTATCAATGTGACTGATCTTGTAACAATTTGTGTTCGTGAGTAATAATTCCAAAGAAAGACTAAAAGTTATTATAGATATATGGATCAGAAGAGTTTTTATAATAAGCTGACAGACAGTAAACAATTTGGTGTCATTATAAAGAGCAATTGTGAAAGGCTGGAGTAGAAGGGGAGACCAACCACCTCAAGATATTACACCAAAGAATAACATCGATCGAAGTAGGTATAGTATGGTAAATTAATTTCTTCGTCATAAAAAATGTCGTTCAATTGTCTAAAAGCAAAACTCAATATGTAAATAGTTATGCTTAAATGTCCTTTGCTCAAATTCTCAGAAATCTGGTTTCAGGTGGTAGGCGGTAGTACGTAACTAACTAGAAAAAGTTTTTAAACCCAAAAATTTAGAATGCTGCGATATAAGAATGCTTGACACATCGCTTTTTAAATTCCATATGAGTTATAGAGATCGTATTATTTAAACTGCTCTACCTCCGCAGAAAATTAGATAAATGGGTCAGCCACATCTTCAGTATACAATAGCCTACCTGTTGTGCCGTTGAAGATCCGCCATTCGCACCACCGACTCAGAATGATGATTTTGGCTTTAATAGCTCATCGACCACTAAAATTAGGATCTCGGGATTATATTCCATAGTGTTCTGCTTGAACCATAATACCGGTCCCCGCTGATATTAGAGTCGTTGGGTTCCAGTGATGGGCAGAACTCGTACTAATCACGCAGGAAGGAGATTCAGACGTATTGACTCCCGGGAACTCCCCTGGTTATTCTACCACGTGCGTTAAATATGCAGTTGGCGACGGCTGGTAGGTCCTGTGGACAGGGCCCCGTCCAATTGTCTCAGTGTAGATGTAAGTTGTGGGTGACTGAAATGTAATTGAGAACCTTATAGCCCCTTGTGGGCGCGCCAGGCGCCGAACCGTGGTCCTTTGGGGAGAAAACCAGAATGCTGATCGCGCATATCCTGATCCTTGGATCTTCGCTTTGTCTACATAGCTGTAATACCTACAGTATTGACAAGATATACTGTATTTTTGAACTTCCTCGCGTACACATAATATTTACGACAGGTTTTATAACAGGTCGTATACGAGCTGTCTATAACAAATTGTAATTCCTTTATTGTTATATACACTGATAGTGTAGTTTTTCTATTCGTTGAATAATATTTATGTTGATTATTAAAACAAATAACCTTCTTTTGAGAGCGCATGTTGCATTGCGAAGGGTCCTATGGCATTACACTATTAATCCGTGTAAATTATTGAGAATTACTGACATCGTCATGTATCAAAAAACATATAATCTCATAATTTTTACTGATGTCGTGTACTTTTTGCTATTCAGCGTACCGGAGTATGTTAGAATGGCGCCTCTCTTATCTCTTCTACAACAAACAGGAGTGGAAGCGAGTTTAGCACTAACCATTTACAAGAAGCCAAGAAAATATCACCACGACGAATTATTTATTTTGTAAGGCGGCTCAAAGGTGTTTATTAAGTACATATAACATGGATTCTTTTGCTGGTCCATTACAGACTGATTCTTTATAGTTGAAGTATTTACCCTCTCAAGTGGGACTGTTGAGCCCCGCTCCCCGTCGGTATTGAGCAATACCCCCTCGCCCTCGCACACACCCGTCCCCGCCCTGCCCCGTCCCGCCCTCACTCGCCCTCTCTACGACACACACAATAACCGGAGCACTGATGCCCCCAGAAACGACCTCGGATTTCTCGTAATCGTCGCGCCGACTATTCCCGCACCTGGAATTCCTTTGATGTTCCCATTTAGTAGATTCTCTTATCTGGAGGCTGATTTCTGAGCGATTGGATGTACACTTATTGCGTCAACAAATCAACCAGTACTTACAAATGTGAATAACCAAATATAACAGTACAAACAGCTAGTATTTCTCAATAAGCCACTTCTCCTCCACTTCGTAAATCAAGTCTAAAATCCAACTGGTATACAAACCAACCAGTATTTAATTTAATTGAAATATATATATATATATATATATATATATATATATATATATATATATATGTATATAACGGGACTCGAACCCTGGTCTCTCACTTGCCGGGCGAGCATTTCACCAGTACACCACAGAGCCCTCGCTTTTTACGATCAACTATGTTGTATTTTACAGTTTCTGTCACATAAATATATATCTTCACACACTATCACAGCCGTATCCGGTTTTAGCCATATCTTTATAGCACACACATGAATCACTGACTCCAATTTAAAACTGGTCTAGTGTGGATGACTGCACTCCACTTAAGGATTCGCGGTAAACTCGCCAATTCTTTCAGTCAAATTTAGTCACACCAGCTCGAACATACTGTCTTGGTAGCAAACACAACATTTAAACTAACATACTCGTTTAATTGTAGTAACAACACACTGCATTAATACACTACTGTATAGCTTTAGTCTGAGTTTATATTATATTGCATTTAATTTAATTTAAAATATTGTTTAAACAACTGTAACTAAAGTAATATACTATTCAAAAATGTAGTAATGAAAGGTTTTTAGATGTTGTTAGTTTTTGTTTGTCAGAGGGAAAATGTTTTGTGAAAATTAAGTTGAATTAAATTAATTACAACTTATTTTAGCGTGATTTGGCTGAAGTTTTATGGTGGATATTTTTCGTTGTATAGAACGTGCAAGAAAAATCTTGAAACAGTCGACTCCTGTTATCAAGTTACCTGAATGGGTCTACATGGTGCCATACTTTCTTCAAAAGCATTAAAAATATTATTTAGACCACGTCTTATTATTTCCCCATTTTTTTAAAGGTAGACCAGTATTATCTGATTATTAAGAGCATACATTTTCTGATAACAAGGCAATGGTTGGTCATAACGACAGCACAAGTTTCTGTGGGTTAATAAGTTGAAAAACCTGTTTTAGGAATAGAGTAAAGTCCTAGTGGTACTGCCAATTGTTTAATTTGAATTACAATTATTAAATAATTTTATAATTGTACTCCAGCTTCCCCGTTAATGGGCCATCAGATAAAAAATAGCTAACGCAAGAAAACGTGTAGTTATGAATACGATGATAAAATTTGTGTTCATATTGGTATTAGAATTTTAATTCAGCCAATTATTTTAGGATTTAAACTCCAGAAATTTACAACTATACAGTTAGCTCAACACTTAAAATATAAATTCCACACTATTCACCGTGATGATTGATGTAACTGAAAGCGTGTGCGAAAAATTCACGGTATTCAATGGGCTTTACGGGCAAACATAACTTACAACTTGGCTCAGAAGTTGACAACGCTTATTTAATAATAATAATATTCTGTATTGCCTGAAACAATTCCAATATTGCATGGCATGCGTCAACGCAACTGTATAAAATGCATAACTACGTCAGATAAATGTATGTATCAGAACCGGGGTTTCGTGTTCGTTGTTAATTTCTAAAATGTTCATCCCAGCAGGTCATCATTAACTCATTAGTTGAGTAAAACGCCTTTGACATAAGAAAATTTGTTAGTCGAGTTTTGAATTTTTTTGTTTCATTGAGTTGTTGGATGCCCTCAGGGAGCCTATTGATTAGTCAGACTCCAACTTGTGATGGCAAGTGTTCGAAAGCTACCGTTCTGTGCTGTTCGACTAGAAAGTTATACCTACCTCTAGTCCCGTTTGGTGGACATCCCTGCCCCATACCAACTCGCATTTAAGTCGGCAGTACAGGGCAACCTCGTTAGCTAAAATCTAGTTGTTTAAATAGAGATCTGTTGTTCCATCAGGCTCTTACATGAATGTATCCATCAGTTAACAACAACAGGCATTCCCAGGGTTAAATGTACTTGTGTTACCGCTACAGGAATATTATTACTTTTTTTCATAAGTTTATCCCATTTGGATCAAATTTAATATTGCGTTCCCTTAGTAATTCTTAAATGTACGAAAATATACGAGTGTTGCTTCTTCCAATTATTATCCTTACAGAACCAGAATCTGTATCACGAGTGTTGCGAGTATGCGATTGCTGAGTAGACCAGCCATTGGAACGAAGGATTTCAGGACAATATTTCATTATTCGTGTAATGGGAGGTGGATACAAAAAACATAGTACCCAGCCAGAGGCAGTAATGGAAAGTAAGAGAGAGAGTCAGATGGGGAAAGTATGTTAGATTACTTCATAAAGTAATAATATGTATGCGTATTACTTCATAAAGTAATAATAACAAAAGCAGACTGTAATGTGTTGTGTTAAAGTCTGCAGAGGATGACAATAAAGCCCCAGTTGTTTGGTTGGAAAAACGTGATTTCGTCATCTTGGTCCTCCTTGTTTTGTGGTGATTTTCATTTCATATTATTTCTATTAGCGTGGTAACCAGTGGTGTAGTGAGGCCGGAGCGGTCCGGAGCGGCGCTCCGGCACAGCTTTAAGAAGCGGAGCGTCGCTCCGGCATAGCATCTAGAGCTGGAGCTGTGAACTGGAGCGCCACCCGCCTGTAAAGTGTGGTAGGCGGGTGACGAGTCGCTCGATAATAAAAAGGCCAGAACAAACCCACATCACTTATATGTCCGTTGAGTGGTATCAAGGTAATTGTAGGCGCTGTGCAATAGACAACTCTTGTAACTCGCAACTAGCGCCTTCATAAAAATCAGGGTGCTCTCTCGCACTTTTTCTCTCCCCCTCCCATGTGCCACACCACCCCGCCCGCCCATCTACTGCAGGAAGTGTATACGTATACAGACAGGTCGAGACTTGTTACTCGCGTTCCCGGTCTCTATGTTATTGTGAGTGCTGTTATTGTCGAAAATCTTAGTCGTAGTGGTTGAGTTCAAACAGCGTACCGTACCTATATACTATTAGTTTTGTTTGAGTTGAGTCCTCTATAATACATTTGTGAAAGCCTATTACTAATTTTTTAATTATTAGTTTGTGAATTTTGTGAAGTGATATATAACGTAATTTTTAGTGCCCCTAATATGACTGACTCAAATCCAGTTCCTGGAACATCAAATCCAAAAGCTAAAATTAAAATAAGTAACTTCACTGAGCCTGAGCCTAATGAAAAGGAAGTTCGAGCAGATGACCCCCCCCCCCCCCAGAACACAGTGGCCTGACATTTGGACAGAAGATATGTGGGAGAGAAAGAAGTCGGCTTTTCCTTGGATAGAATCAAAGGAAGGTAAATTAGGCTGTAAAATTTGTTTTGAAGTCGGTAATTTGGGAGCCTACACAAAAGAACATGTTTCGCTTTCTTATGAGTGGCGTTCGTACAAAGTTTGTTTTTATGGCTCAAATATAACAAATCAACTCAAATCTTTGAGGTAAAAGATTTTTGAACATAAACAGTCGAAAGCTCACCAAATCGCTCAAACAATGATTGACAAATCAAACGAACATTTGATGCCACAAGTAATTTGATCAAATGAATCGAGCTGAGCTTGATTCAACTAAGGCTGTGTTTAGATCGGCATATTTTATTGCTCAAAACGACCATCCGTACAGCGACCATTTCGGATTGCTTGAGCTACAAAAACTAAATGGGGTAGATATCGGCGTAGGCCTTCATTCAAGATATAGCGCAGTCGAAATAATAGATCATATTTCAAAGGAAATGAAAATGCGCATTTTGAATCAAGTAAAGGAAATTTTTTGGAAAACTCTCAATAATCATTGATGAATCCACAAGCATTAGTTCTAAATTCGTCCTCATTGTATATTTAAAATGTGAATTTAGCAAGGATAAACCACCAAGTACTTTATTTTTGGACTTAGTCGAGCTTTCTGATCTAAAAGCTGAGACAGTTTTTAACAGTGTTCACCAGTGCCTTGAAGGATATGGTTTTAATGGCGAGTACTTAAAACAAAACTTGGTTTCCTTTACAAGCGACGGGGCGAACGCCATGTTGGGAAAGCACTCAGGTGTAGCAAGGAGAATTTGATCTGTTTACCCTAATATTATCATATGGCACTGTGTGAATCACAGACTGGAACTGGCTATTGGGGATGCCATAAGTGAAGTAGTAGGGGTTAACCATTTCCAGTCATTCATGGATAAACTTTATTCATTGTACAGTACATCTCTAAAGAATAAGTGAGAGTCAAAAGAATGTGCACAGGACCTCGATATTCAAAGGAATAAAATCGGCAGAATTTTAAGCACGAGGTGGGTAACAAGCAGTTTTCGTACTGTTTCAGCCGTGTGGTTTGGTTACCAAGCCTTAGCCAGCCACTTCTCTAAAGCAATGGATGATCCTGAGAGAACATCCACTGATAGATGCAAATATAATGGTTTATTGAAGAGGCTGACTTCCCATAAGTTCTTGTTAAACTTAGCATTTATGTATAACCTTCTTGCTGAATTGGTTTTGTTGTCTGAAAGTCTGGAAAACAGAAGCACGTCCCTTGTATTTGCAGACAAACTGATTCATAGATCAATCAGATATCTGGAATCTTTTAAAGAAAAACTTGGGACAAGAGTTCTGGAGGCAAAAGTCGCCATGAGGGAAGGCTTTTTTGCTTCTGTAAAGTTAAATGAAAACCCTAAAATCGTATCATTTAATGGTGAGCAGTTGATTTCTAGTGTAATCAGCAACTTAAAGAAGAGAATGTTTACCGCTAGCTTAGGCGAAGAAATTGTCAAGAACGAGGAGTTTGTAGAGCAACTAAAAGTTTTGGAACCCGAATACTGGCCCACTGGTATTCAACCTGGGTTTGGCCAAACTCAAGTGGAGCAGCTATGCAAACGCTTCAAGTTGAACATCAACAGAGCTGTGACTGCTTACAGGGATTACTTGGACAACAGCAGGCGGGTACCTGATGGACTGCAAGAGCTTATGAACTGCACTAAAATAATACCCTGTAATTCCGCTGACTGTGAAATTAAGGAACTCATTGACAGTAAGTCATGTCTCAGCCCTACTGTTTTTAAAACTCCAAGGTCCCCCTCTCCGCAGATGAAAGCCTGACCCCTATGTCATGACATGATTAAGAAGACATCGTTCAGCAGCCGACACCCAAACAAGAATAGCAGTACCTCCAAAGAAAGAAAATGGGAATGGAAAAGGAGAGAAATTTTGGGACATACTTTAGAGGTTATCGCACAATATTCATGTTCGTGTTACCGTAGAAAATATATAAAAATATTACTTTTACAATATTTAATAGTTTTTACAATGCATTTTTACGGTATTCTTTTTCAGGCTACAATAATGTATTAGCACGACAGCACAGTAATTTTTCAAAGTATGTCTAAAATCATAGCTTATCTGTTTGTCATTACAATTTGTGTTAGCCTAGTTTACGAAATAAAATGTCCTTTATTAATAATCAAAAAGATTTTTATTGCTATACCCAGCAACTCGCCGCTCCCATGGTGTAAGTATAATATATTTATATTATAGTTTTCACCATGAAATAACTACTTTTATAAAGTATATTTAACAATGAACCAGAATATATAAAATTTATTACAATCGCTCTAGTTTAAGTGGCTAAAACGACAGTTTAAGTGGAAGTCTGCAAATGTAACGCCGCCGTCGGAACGCCAAGCTGACGACACGTGCCCGACCTGTGCAAGGGTGGCAGGGGGAATCTGCACGGGGAATATAGCACACCTATTATACTTACACCATGGTCGCTCCGGCACAGCTAAATTCGGCACTACACCACTGGTGGTAACCCAGTGAGTCAGGACAGATGATTACTTAATTTTTGATTGAGAGAGAGAGAGAGAGACAGAGAGGGGAGAGACGAGCAAAGGGCAGCAAATGATAAGGTCTGCAAAATAAGCGGATCGGTCAGGTGTAGTGGACTGGTAGGCAAGTGAGTCAGGTAGTTAATGACTGGACTGGTAGGCAAGTGAGTCAGGTAGTTAATGAAGGGTTGGTGTGCTAGCTCTTTGTGAGTGTGTTGATGTCTGACGATAATTAGAAAATAACATATATTTTTAGAATTATTACTTATTTTGGTAGTAAATTGGTGTACAACCAAAATACACCAAAAAAACAACGACCAAAGCACACGCCTCAAAACTTGGTGCTTCCTACTTGGTTTGTGTTAGTAATAAAGTTGGGTGACAGTCAATTTCTTTCTTAGAAGAAATACCTCTGTTGATTTCATAGTGAACTAGGTTGCATGCTTATGTAACACTTGTGGTGTGAGTCTGATGTCAGATGATACCGCCAAAGTAATCAGTTTTAACCACTAATTCCATGTGTACATTTTTATTGTTTTTAGTGTATATTTCTTAGTATGGCAAATAAATGTGCATGCATTGTCAATTAAAACAATAACTATTATAAAAAAATCTGTGTACAAAGTTGAAACTTGCATTCAATCTTTTGTGAATTTGTTATAGAGTCAGTTTCATGGTAACTTTTTCTAACCAAACTTTATGTAAACTATACAACGATCATGTTAAATATTACACACAAGTTCTTGTTTTATTTCTAAATCATTCATATTTCAATAGGTATGATTTGTAAAATGTGCCAGTATTCTTAGTTGTATATAAATTTTACTATACTCTATTCACAGCACACTTTAATTATTACATATAACTAGTTTTAATTTCATTTTAATTTGGTGATACAGGACAAGTTGTACTACCTTGGTAACTTGGTAAGTACCACTAGCCCCATATTCCTCAAAATTCAACTGTTTGGAGATATAAGTGTCAATTGTAAACTCAGCAGTGATAATCTATGATTATCATTGTACACATCAAGCACTGTCCAAGATCTCCAAGTTCCATGTGTCTTAAATTCATACAATTCAAATTTAACTTGGTTGACTTTACAGTTCAATTAGTGTCAATAGGTATCTCCAGGAGGGAATGACTTAATTTCAAGGAATACCCTGTCTGGACGAGGTATCTCTTGCATTACAACCTGAGGAGAACAATCTAAAGTCCATCACATTAGAGTATGCAGATATAATTAAAGTGCCTTTACTGTTTGCAGGCCTTTTAGTGTCAATGGGTATCTCCAGGAGAGAATGCCTTAATGGTGGGGTAAGTCAGGACGAGGTTCCTCCTGCATCACAACCTGACCAACCTGGGGAACTCTCTAAAGTCCATCAGCTGTTCGGCCATGGAGTATGCAAATGGCCTGGATGTGAGGCTGTTTGTGAAGACATCCAAGCTTTTTTCAAGTAAGCCTCATGCAATAAATGAAGGCCAGTACAAATGATTAGTGCAACCATTGCCTTAGGAGTCCCTCATGAAATAGAGCTGCTCTTCACATTTCAAATGCCATCATAGAGTAACAAAGGCATATATATTGATTATATTCAAAGTATATAAAGCTATAAAACCAGTCATTAATAATATAAAATATTACTACTTCTGTTGAATGATACTGTGTTAGCACTGTCTTGGCTCTAAGCTTAAGGCACATTAGTCAGCCCTAAGAAAAATTTGTAAAAAAGATAAATCATATAATTGAATCAGTTAGCGATTGGTATAATTTGTATGCTTGATGTATTTAATTGGGCAGAGAAAATGCTTCCAGAATACACAAAAACCAAATTACAGATCAATAAAGGCTTTTGCATTTTTAAATTAAAATCAAAATAATTGTTCTCTTTTTTATGATGAAAAACCAATTTTAGATAAAATATACTAATGATTTTATATTCTTACAGCTCTCATAATTTAAAATAAAATTTTCATAATAGAAATTATGAATTACTTAACTCCTCCATCGCCAATACCAAAAGCCAGGCTGTAATCAATACTGTATTTTTCATTAAAATACATAGTGACCACCAGGACCCCAAAGGAAATGTTGAGATAACCAATCAAAATAATAAAACCATTTTTCAGGCATTTGAACAAGGAGCACAACCTGGATGACAGGTCGACTGCGCAGGCCAGGGTGCAGATGCAGGTGGTTTCGCAGCTGGAGTTGCAGCTACAGAAGGAACGGGACAGATTGCAGGCTATGATGATGCATCTTCACATGTCCAAACAGCAAGGTCTCGAGCAAGAAAGAGAAGCATCTAATGTGAGTAGGTTTGATCACACTTTTGATTGTATTCCCTTGGTTATATATCATTGATAAGTTTTACTGATTGGTTAAGTAGATTTTGGAGCCCCACAACTAACCAAAATCTTTGTCTGTTATTCATATTTTAGCTGGTAAATTGTGCAATATATGGCAAATACACAATTTATATGTGATACAGAAAACAAAATCACTTTACAATGAATTTAATTTAATTTCTTAAATTATTCTTCTTTAAGTACACTGAACTTCTCAAGTATAGAGAAGAACCAATCATCCTAATATTTTTAAACTCACAAGAGTTGCAAGAGTAATACAAAATAAAATTCATGTCTGTTTAACCTGAGATCTTATCACATTTTATTTGTCTATTTAAAATTGATTAGAAATATATAATACTGCTTAAGACAGTTTTTACTGCTATGAAGTAAGATTCTTTTGGATACCGAAGAATTTGTTCTTTATGGTTTGCAGCCCCTAGGGGGTGTGGAAACTTTCATTTGGCATCAATCCCAGTGTTGTTAGTTAACAGTTCATGCTGCAATCGGATGTTTTACAGAGTAACTTGTGTACTCATAACAGTTAAATACATTATTTAATTGTATTTATTAGCCATTTACCAGTAGTTTTGAACCAATAATGAATTTTTTAAAACAAACTGTAAAAATAAAATTCAGGTATTTGTTTTTATAATTTTATTTTAAAAGCCATATTTCTAATTTAAATTTTGTTATTATAAAACCTAGTTTTATACCTTTATAAATATTAACCTTATCAATATTAAATTGTCACTAATATATATATATATATATATATATATATATATATACACACACACACACACAAAATTAAAACGGGTTACCTTGTTTTCTGTAGCTGCTACGGATATAGTCCACATGAAAGGACATGCTTAACTGTACTAAACTGAAGAAAATATGATCCATATAGATGCTATAACCATATTCATCAATATTAATTAATCATTAATATAACTTTAATTATGGTTTACAAATGTTGTTTCAGAGTGGACTATGCCTACCAAAGCTGAGCCCTCAGCCATACCTGAGCCAACCCCAGCCTTGTCTACCTACCAATGTGATCTCTCAGGTCCCTCCAGTGTCCCTTTCATCATTGGTGTCCACTGTTCGCTCCTCAGTCAATGTGCTCCGGCCGACCGCTCCGAGCTTAGTGTCTCCCTCCAAGCGCAGAATCTATGAAAAATCTGCTCTCTCCCTTTCCGGAGGTAAACTTCTTGCCTATTTATTTATCTGAGTCTGGTTTTAACCCTTCAAGTTTCCATTATAATTTCTTAACTACAGACCTGTTTTCATGGATCTTGCAGGTTTTCTTAGGATTTATGTATAAAATCTGATTTATAATATATAATGTTTATACCATTTTTCTTAGTAAGAGTCAGAGAATTACAATATAAAAGATATCTTTATAATTAAAAAGTGCACCAGCTTTTGAAAATGTTTTGTCAATTGTGAAAAACTGAAATATTACATCCATTCCAAATTTAGAATAGCCAAATTGTAAAAATTACTGTCACAAACACAGAGATACTTTATAATATTTCATAAGTATATTTATAGTTTTTAATTTTTATATGGGAAAGTATGAAATTGGAAAGTTTTTGCTTAGTCACAGTTACAAGTATTACAACTATATAAAGATTAATTCATAGAATGTTGAATTATTGAGGTATAACTTAGTAACAATTAGTAAAAGTCCAAATCGTCTCATTTAATTTTGTCTATCCATAAAATATTTTAAACATTAAGCTCTATTATCTCATTGTTCGTTATTAAATAATTCTATATACAGTTAAGACCAATTGTTCAGAACTAATGATGCCTTTCCATTTATTAAACGCTAAACAAACTTAAATTAGACACATGTTTATTACCATAGTATTGTCTTTACGCTCTTATTACCATATAATAATAAAACGTTTTCCATTTATTTGTGGGTAATTAAAATGTAATTTTCAACCCTTGATCATTTAGACCCCATAACTTAGAATGTCTATCACCATGTATTAGATTGGTACAGCATGGTTGGAACTTATTTTTCTCCTTTATAATAGTAATTCATCTATATCCATTGTCTATTGTCTTTGTAAAAACCTATTTGTTTATAAAATCATAACTGTTAGTGTAGCAAAATAAGAATAAATATTAGGCTATTACCATGTATACAAACTTAATGAATATGAAAAAATAATTATATACGTATAATATTAGCAATACAAATAAATTTAAACTAAAATGAAATGGTAACATCAGTTGTGTATTAAAATAATGTAAACATGTTATATTTTAAGACTATTGTTTGACACAATTTTTTATAAATTGACTGCCATTATTAGTTGTGCCAAAAGTGTATTAAGTATCAATATACTTTTGATTGCTGTATGATTCAGTGAAGAATTTAACTGCAATATAATAAAATTTACAAAGCATTAGAAAGTATCTAAAACATAATGTGTTATTAATGTTGGTGGGATTAGGGAAGAGAAATTATACTGGGAAAAGTATGTTTACACTTAATGTGTAAAATATTGTGGACAAATTTGTATCTGTTTGATAAACTCCATATAATCAAGGGTTTACTTACAACAGTAATTATGAATTAAAATACTTTGTATTAATAATATTTAATATTCTTATTAAGGTCTGCCATATATGTTGGAGAGAGCAGGTCTAGATGTCCAGCAAGGTAGTATGAATAGATTTATTCTAACATTTTTTTTTATTTTTTTATGTTTCCCATTGTTCTAAACACAAAAACTAGTAAAAAGATGAATTTTTTAAATTATTAATATTAAATGTAATTTAAGTCATTTTGAATTATTATCTTGAGTAAATTATTAACTGACCTTGTTTTATGAGAGTATATATATTTATTTATACTTGTAGTTTAGTGTATTGTTTGGGCTTTTGCCTTTCATGCTAAAAATTACCTCTAAATAAACCAAAACAGACTTTAGTGAATAGACATTGTTGTCTCTAGTTATTTTAATTTTCTAGGCATGACCTATTTTGGCTCTCCACTCATTTCTTAATTGTATTTGTAATATCCAACTATTCCAATTATTTATATAGATAATTTCTAAGTATCTATATTTGTAATAAGAGTTGTAATAAATAAAAAAAGCAAACTAGGTATAAAAGAAAAATGTATAATTCTGTGAGATGTAAACACTACCAAGAGTTAGACACTGCAGAGTCAAGATTTATTAGATGGAAAGTTGGAGTTGGGCACATATACTATACGTTTAAGTGAATATACAAACAAATATACATAGTAGCATGTTGTTATGTAGTCTTTAACTTCCATAATAACTGTTCATTCTTATTGATTTAAAATTTGAAATTAAATTAAAAAGAAAGATATTTCCTTTTCATGACTGCTTAATTTGTTTACTTGGACGAGACCCAAGCCTTTGGATGGTTAGCTCTTTAGATTGGAGACAAACAAAGCTGTACAATTTGAATATCAAGAACTTTACAACTACTCTAGTTTTATTTTGAGAACTACCATTTTTCTTACCACATTCAGAACTCTTTTCAGATTTCCTGCAGTTAAAATATTTCTTATCAATGAACCCTTATCAATGTGTTGACTCAGTTTTGATGTGGTACTACACAGTTGGTTTTAGTCATGAAGGGACAGTTTTAGTTGTTATTGGATCAATTATAGATTTTACTGTATAAATACAAAAATCACAAGTATTGCTGAGAGTACTTGACATTTTACTGACCAAGAACACATAAAAAGTTTGTAATGATTCTTATGTACAGTGTGCTCAAACTTCACTGTGTCAGTGAGTACAGATATACAAAGGAGATATTTATAAACAAGACCTGGTTAAAAAATTCAGGAGTCATTGACCTACAAACGGTGTGCACAGGTAGCCTGTACTATTAGGGAGAGAGGTCAACCAACAAAATCTCTCTGGAATCCCTTTACTATAAAAAATCATGAATGAACAGGAAGCACATGTCTCTGTGGAGCAGCAGATTATAATCAAGTGTTTGGTTAAGGAAAGGGTGGGCCCATCCAAAATTTTGTAGGGGTTACAAACACAGTTTCAGGGACAATACCCTGTCAAGAACCTTTGTGTTTGCTGGTAATTTAAGTCATTTTGAATTATTATCTTGAGTAAATTATTAACTGACCTTGTTTTATGAGAGTATATATATTTATTTATACTTGTAGTTTAGTGTATTGTTTGGGCTTTTGCCTTTCATGCTAAAAAAATTATCTCTAAAATAAACCAAAACAGACTTTAGTGAATAGACATTGTTGTCTCTAGTTATTTTAATTTTCTAGGCATGACCTATTTTGGCTCTCCACTCATTTCTTAATTGTATTTGTAATATCCAACTATTCCAATTATTTATATAGATAATTTCTAATTATCTATATTTGTAATAAGAGTTGTAATAAATAAAAAAAAGCAAACTAGGTATAAAAGAAAAAATGTATAATTCTGTGAGATGTAAACACTACCAAGAGTTAGACACTGCAGAGTCAAGATTTATTAGATGGAAGTTGGAGTTGGGCACATATACTATACGTTTAAGTGAATATACAAACAAATATACATAGTAGCATGTTGTTATGTAGTCTTTAACTTCCATAATAACTGTTCATTCTTATTGATTTAAAATTTGAAATTAAATTAAAAAGAAAGATATTTCCTTTTCATGACTGCTTAATTTGTTTACTTGGACGAGACCCAAGACTTTGGATGGTTAGCTCTTTAGATTGGAGACAAACAAAGCTGTACAATTTGAATATCAAGAACTTTACAACTACTCTAGTTTTATTTTGAGAACTACCATTTTTTTCTTACCACATTCAGAACTCTTTTCAGATTTCCTGCAGTTAAAATATTTCTTATCAATGAACCCTTATCAATGTGTTGACTCAGTTTTGATGTGGTACTACACAGTTGGTTTTTAGTCATGAAGGGACAGTTTTAGTTGTTATTGGATCAATTATAGATTTTACTGTATAAATACAAAAATCACAAGTATTGCTGAGAGTACTTGACATTTTACTGACCAAGAACACATAAAAAGTTTGTAATGATTCTTATGTACAGTGTGCTCAACTTCACTGTGTCAGTGAGTACAGATATACAAAGGAGATATTTATAAACAAGACTGGTTAAAAATTCAGGAGTCCATTGACCTACAAACGGTGTGCACAGGTAGCCTGTACTATTAGGGAGAGAGGTCAACCAACAAAATCTCTCTGGAATCCCTTTACTATAAAAAAATCATGAATGAACAGGAAGCACATGTCTCTGTGGAGCAGCAGATTATAATCAAGTGTTTGGTTAAGGAAAGGGTGGGCCCATCCAAAATTTTGTAGGGGTTACAAACACAGTTCAGGGACAATTACCCTGTCAAGAACCTTTGTGTTTGCTGGTAATTTAAGTCATTTTGAATTATTATCTTGAGTAAATTATTAACTGACCTTGTTTTATGAGAGTATATATATTTATTTATACTTGTAGTTTAGTGTATTGTTTGGGCTTTTGCCTTTCATGCTAAAAATTATCTCTAAAATAAACCAAAACAGACTTTAGTGAATAGACATTGTTGTCTCTAGTTATTTTAATTTTCTAGGCATGACCTATTTTGGCTCTCCACTCATTTCTTAATTGTATTTGTAATATCCAACTATTCCAAATTTATTTATATAGATAATTTCTAATTATCTATATTTGTAATAAGAGTTGTAATAAATAAAAAAAAGCAAACTAGGTATAAAAGAAAAATGTATAATTCTGTGAGATGTAAACACTACCAAGAGTTAGACACTGCAGAGTCAAGATTTATTAGATGGAAAGTTGGAGTTGGGCACATATACTATACGTTTAAGTGAATATACAAACAAATATACATAGTAGGCATGTTGTTATGTAGTCTTTAACTTCCATAATAACTGTTCATTCTTATTGATTTTAAAAATTTGAAATTAAATTAAAAAGAAAGATATTTCCTTTTCATGACTGCTTAATTTGTTTACTTGGACGAGACCCAAGACTTTGGATGGTTAGCTCTTTAGATTGGAGACAAACAAAGCTGTACAATTTGAATATCAAGAACTTTAACAAACTACTCTAGTTTTATTTTGAGAACTACCATTTTTTCTTACCACATTCAGAAACTCTTTTCAGATTTCCTGCAGTTAAAATATTTTCTTATCAATGAACCCTTATCAATGTGTTGACTCAGTTTTTTGATGTGGTACTACACAGTTGGTTTTAGTCATGAAGGGACAGTTTTAGTTGTTATTGGATCAATTATAGATTTTACTGTATAAATACAAAAATCACAAGTATTGCTGAGAGTACTTGACATTTTACTGACCAAGAACACATAAAAAGTTTGTAATGATTCTTATGTACAGTGTGCTCAACTTCACTGTGTCAGTGAGTACAGATATACAAAGGAGATATTTATAAACAAGACTGGTTAAAAATTCAGGAGTCATTGACCTACAAACGGTGTGCACAGGTAGCCTGTACTATTAGGGAGAGAGGTCAACCAACAAAATCTCTCTGGAATCCCTTTACTATAAAAAATCATGAATGAACAGGAAGCACATGTCTCTGTGGAGCAGCAGATTATAATCAAGTGTTTGATTAAGGAAAGGGTGGGCCCATCCAAAATTTTGTAGGGGTTACAAACACAGTTCAGGGACAATACCCTGTCAAGAACCTCTGTGTTTGCTGGACGCAAAGAATTTTCTGAAAGGTGTAAAAAGTTTGAAAATGATGCCACGATCATCGCCCAAAGATAAGTATAATAGATTTTAAAATTAATTGAGGCAATCCAAAATATCATTGAGGAAAATCGGCGCATAACTCTCTTTGAAATCACAATATAAAATATTATTGTATTGTACTGGATGCCGCAAAATTATCATTTTAAAGGAAGGAGTTGGCAAGAAGTGATATTCTCTTACAACAACAACACCAGACCACATGCGGCTAATGCCATAAGGCAAACATTGGTTGCACTAGGATTGGAAACACTGGAACATCCATAGTTTCACTAAATGCACTGTACTTTCCACCTCAAGCACTGACTACCCAAAGCTTTAATTTCAATCTCTGATAATCAGACTGTTTCAATTTCTTACCTTTATTTAGTACCAAGTTGTGTAAATGTCAGTATTAATATGGGTACTTTTAAATGGATGGAGTTTACAGCCTAGATCATCACAACATTATATAGCCAAAGCATACAATTTTTTTGTAGATAAAGAACAACTGAGATAATAAGGTATAATAAAGAATTTGGTATTCAAGTTGTCTATTGTCACTAGAAAGTAAATAAACCAAAATTTAAATTATCCCAGAATTCAAAATACGCAGGCTTAATTACATGTATTTTTTGAAGAAACCGGGAGAAAAGTTTGAATCATCCAAAATTTTGAATTAAAAAGTTTGAATTATCCAAGTTTGACCATATCACAGCTGTTGATTAAACAATGGGTACTTAAGACTCCAAAAACTAAAAACACACTGAATCATTAGTAAGATGCTCAATATTATAATATTATGATCATGTTACCGATAAATAAAAATTAATATAAGGTAACTAAATACATAAAAAATTAGGATTTTTATGTATTTAAACACCATTTGTTTATTTTTGGTTTATTTTTTAATATTTTCTTTTATTCAGCATAAGGATGCTCAATGTAAAATTGTATTTTTCTAAGAAATGCTCTATGGTAATGGCTTACATAAATTCTATCTACGTATTTAAGAAATTATTTTGATACGTGACTAGTGAAAAATCCACAAATCCAGACAAAACCAATTGGTTTTGGCTTGTGGATGGTTCATGTTTATCTGCAATGAATTATCATTATTGAACAATAACTGATGTTGACAACCATAAAGATATTTAGCTTATGAAATACATTTTTTACAGAAATACAAAGAAATAGGGAGTTTTACAAGAATGCTGATGTTAGACCACCATTCACCTATGCTTCTTTGATCAGACAGGTATGTATAAAATATTCCAGATTAACATATACACAGAGTATCTTAAAAGTCCCAACCCCGTCCATTTAATAATTTTTGTAAAAAATGGTGATAAAGAGATTTACTTCAGGGAATGTTTAAATGACCAACCGAGGAGGTTTTTGTGTATAAGAAATGTCAATGCCTCCCCCAGAAATGGAATAGTTTGCAGGTAAGTCAACATTGTTCAACAGCAACTCCTTTTTAAGTAACAAATTATTTTGAAGGTATTAAAAATAGAAAAAGAACTGTACAAACTAGAGATCTCTAATATTATCCTAGACAAACTTTTCCTGTAATATTTGAGTATACCATAAGAGGTGTTACCAAACAGAGCTCAAGAAAAATGTAAGCTTATAAATATGAATAGTAAAAATAAAAGTAATAATAAAGTTAGATAAATGGTATTGTCCAAAAATGTATGTGTACATATAAAGCCTGCCTGCCCGGCCAATGGTGGTGGTTCGAAAGTCACCTTTAAGCCGTTGGTCCCAAGGTTAAGTGTTAGAGATGGTTTCTTAGCCCTAACTTTGCCTGGTAAAATAAGACATCGTTACTTTACTTTACTTTACATATGCTTTCTAGCTTATAATATTAAATTGTACCGGTACTGTACTAATATGTTCTAAAGCTTAAAAGGCAAAGTTTAAAGTAAGAAATCAAAATTTTTTAATTGCAAATTAAAATCAAATTTTAAAGTACTGAATGGTATGAAATGAACTATTGGAAACTAAAAAAATGTTTCAACAGCGTTAACATATAAAATAAACACTATACTAAAATCTTTAGGCAATAATAACATAGACCATGGCTTTTTAAATCACTTTCCATATTTTTTAATTTCACTAGAAACATATGTCATGTATTTTCTGGGATTTTATTAAATAATTTTATTTTCATATAGATTTCACTACTTCTATTATTATTAAAATTATTTCAGGTCAAGGAGATGATTTCTCTCAGTAAAAAAGTTATAAGCATTTTTCTGATGGAAAGATCGATGAATTCCTTAACATTGATTAACACATTGACTGCGGTGGACATAAGACTACTACTCTGGCTGTCCTAAAGTCAAAACATGACTCATGTCGCAGTGGACGTGTTGTACAGTAATATATGCATACAGATTTGGGAGAGTCATTATTTTTAATTTCTTACAAATTGCTGAACAAAACATTCTGTCTAATGTTCCTTTAATTCCTCTTGATGTCTTTTGTTATCTGTTTTTCACTTTTAAGGCCTTAGACTTCTAAGAAGAAAATAATTAATTCTTTGTTTAAAGGTTATTTTTGACGATGGAAGGATTGTGAAGGAAACAGGATTTTTCCGGACATTTGCCATCGTTCAGTGAAACAAGAAAACAGTAACACTCTTGTTTCACTGAACGATGGCAAATGTCCGGAAAAATCCTGTTTCCTTCACAAAATAATTAAATTTTCTTGCAAGAATGTTCTACATGGCAATCCCAGTTTAACTTCCTGTTAAGATGAATACAAAACAAATCAACTGATTATCAAATTTTGTGAACTGAGTACATCAATTACTGTTTCCAACCTAAAGATTTTCAGCAAATCATTTTAGGGATATTTTTAAAGCGTTATAATTTTCTTTTGTCAATGTATCCAAATTAGAATCCCAATTGAAAATTGAGTTAACATTTGCATACTGTACTATCAAATTTTAAAGGCAAAGTTACTATCAATATCTTCATATATTTGATTAGTTATTGTTCATATATGAAGAATCAATAAGCAATTGTAAATTTTTTGCTTGTTTCAAAATATTCAAATGGACCATTTTCAAGAATAATTATTTTGAACTTGAATTTGCATAAATTAACTTGAGTGTTGAACCAAGTGGACACTGAACAGAAGTAGAAAATGTATTTTTGTCAGGAGAGACAAGATGTGTGTGATTTATATTAAATATTTTAGAGATTACATAAATTTAAACATCAAGTTAAAACTGCATAGATAAAACACTATATTATCATTAACATGTGCTGATTTCAATGTAAACACAGCCACCTATTTCACAAATTATGTTTTACATTTGTGAATCCTACATTTTTACTTATTTTTAATAAACCAGACAAAACATTTTTTACACTATCTCTTAATGAGTGTTGCAAAACATATTTTAGATTCCATCTGAATAAATAATAAAAACATTAAAAGCATATGCTCCTAAATGATGATATGAAAATATAACTCATATCAGCTTGGAATTTAGAACATGAAATGATATTTTTAATTTTTCTCCTTTATCACTTTTATAATAATTTTCATTACATGTACTTGATATATAAATGTTGTAATAAAAATAAGTCATAACACGTACCATAAATATTTGTGTAATTTTGCCACCAAGCTAAACCTTTAAACTGTAAAAATAAAACAACAGATTAGTTTGATAATGATACATGTGGAGCACGTGAGACACAGCAAATAGCAATAGCGCTGAAACAACAAGCAGATGTAGTTTCTGGTTGTGTTTGAAGGAAGTCCAGAGAAAATAAACAAATAAAAATTGTTTGTTAATTAAATTTACATTTTTACTGTATAATAAGAACCAAGTAATTATGAAGAGCAAATTACAATAAACAGTTACTTAACCTTTAATTAATGGTTTGTATTCTTTGTAAATCATGAACTAATTCTGTTGATTAAATGTTTATTTATCACCTTCTATTCTAAAACAAACATAATTAATATTTAAAAACTAATTAAAATTCAGAAATAAATTAGTTTTCTTTCCTTTTACAAAAATAAATAACAATGCATCCTATTATTTTTTGTGCTAAAACTGAAATCAATGTATGTTAAAAAAAAGGTATAAGACAAAGTTTCGAGAATTGGAATCTATCCTCTTCGTCAGGTGGGGGGATGTATTAATACCAATCCTTGAAATGTTGTGTTATACCTTTTATAACATATAACTATGCCAAATGTCTGAAATCCTGTTATTCTTTCAAACCTTCCATCGTCAATAACAAACTTTAAGCAAAGAATTGATCAATGGTTGGAAAGGAGATCTTAACACTTAGTCCTGATTTGGCACAAAATGTTATATGATTAATGGTCCTTTACTAACTTTTTAGCTTAATTTATATATGTCTTAACTCTTCTTTCTAATTTGTATTCATGTATTTAGATAAAAGTATTTCACTCCTTCTTAAAGCTCAATTTAGTTACAGTTTAGACTTAATTTTCTTTTTGGATATACTATCAAATCCAAAGAAAGTTATTTAAAGTTATATATTTAAAAATACTACTTTTTTATTTCTGTTTCAGTCAATAATTGAATCTCCAGATAAGCAGTTGACACTGAATGAAATCTATAACTGGTTTCAAAATACATTTTGTTATTTCCGACGGAACGCTGCCACGTGGAAGGTATAGTCATTCTTTATTTTTATAATGGTATTCATTAAGTGTAAGTTGTATTTAATTTTACTTTTAAGAAACATTATAGTGAAAGCCATATACATTAATCAAATATATAACAACTGATTATACTTAGCAACAATTTTATTCCTCCATACACGTTCAGAACAGACTAGTTCACCTCAGCTTCATATAATTAATGAATAAAACTAACCAAATCTTAAAATTTGTCATGTTCTGAATTTTAATGGAGATGCTATACTTAATACTGGTATATTATTATTTTAAGTTATGGAATTACTAACCTGTATTGTATTAATATATTATTATTGCACATACATTTTTATTTGTTCATTCATATAAACTGTACATTCAGTATGAATATGTGTATATATAAAACACATATACATATGTCATGATTTTCAATAAACAAAACTGTTAAATATTAATCTAGACTTATCTAATTGGTATTTATTTCAAGAAAATAAATTCATTTAACAAATACCTAAGTAGACAGTTTCACAAACTACTTACTATGTACTTGAAGAATTCATTTTTGCCCCTTAGTTGGTTATTAGTATTCATTCAAATATCAACCCAAATTCATTTAATAGCAGCAAACTATGTCTTCTTTAGTTAGTATCTTTAGGCTGTATTGGCTATCATTCTATTTTCATTGTATCCATGTCATGATAGAAGTTAAAAATGCATCATATACTAAATATATAAAAAATACATAAACTGAATTGAAGTGGTGGTAAAAGTGGTCAGTGTAAACACACATTTAAGCCATCCTGAATAGTCATTTTATGGTTTGATCAAAAATGTGACTGTTATGTATTTGTAAATGTATGTTTGTATGTATGGATCAGTTTTAACAATATGACAAATATATCCCTCATATCATATTGTGAATTAAATAAAACAAAACTGACTGACAGCCAAAAAAGCCTGACGATGACTTAAGTTATCAAATTTATCACTAAAATTTAATTGGTAAGGTAAATTTAAAATATATTAATAATAGGTAAACCTTTTTACTGCTAAGAAAAAAACAACTATGAAATTCAAGATCAACTTTGCTTTTGGAGCTAACACTTAATCTTATAAACTTTTCATAGTGTGTTAATACAAAGATATATTGTAAAAAACTTTTATCTTGTAATTTTTGAGGTTATTCAAAACATACTATTTACTTAACTGAATCAAAATTAAATTAAAGCCTCTGGACATACATTGAATACGAGTTTTCATTGTCTCATAACAGCACACAGTATTTTTTATATGTGCAAGCATGGAATCCTTTAAATCATAATTCATAATTGTTATAACTACTAATCACTTGTTATTAGAGGACCTTATTAATACTTGTTCTATTATTTGGTCCATTACCTTCCAGTAATATTCTTAAATAGTTGCTCAAATAAAAAGTATGAGAATGTTACATCTGGAATATTGCTGAATTCCTTACATTTCCTTTGGTTACTTTTATTTTCTTAGTTACTTACCTAATTGTACTATTTATAGTTACTTACTTTAACCAGGACTTTCATTATTAATTTAATAATAACTTTAAGCCCTTGGTAGCTCATTTGAATCAAATTTGATTTCACACCATTTTCATCTCATAATATAACATGTGTAAAAAGTACCTGCTGAACAGTTAATTTTGCTTGCTAATATTTGTTTTCTTGTCTCAGTGAACTTATTTCTAAGTGTTGGTTGTTACGGGTATGTCTATAAAACAAACTTTTATACTTAAATTAAAATGCCTTCTATGTATGGTTTCTATTACAAATAAATTATTAAATTATTCTTTTCAAATTATGAAAATATAAGAATAGAGAGTGTTCCACAAAATATTAGAACTATAATTTTATTTTATTTTTTTCATTTTTTGAGCGATTAGGTTTGAATAGAACCATAGAAACAGAAGTGGTAATGGTAGACCTATAAGGCTAAAATGTACAAAATCTAGTCAAAGTCATGATATTTAGGAATTAAGGAATTTTAAAATCGCAAACATGAAATTATATAAAATTCAATTGATTACATTAACTTAACCAAATTAAGTATATTATGTTTTACTGATACGTTGGCTGTACCTTTATTCACATAATTGCTCACTATTAGAAAAAACTACTTTCCAAACATAAACGTTGGTATAGAAAATGAATGTAGTCTATCAATTTAAAACTGTACTGAAATCACATATTCGGTTATTTGCCATGATTAATTCAATAAAACATATTTAACTGTACTCACTGTGATATGAAGCAAATAAATATTTCCATCCATAACATACATTACATCACAATAAATTATTCTATGAAGTACCTTAGTTAGTTATGAAGTAAACAGATATGAAGTAACTTATATGCTTCACCTGAAAGATGTTTAGAACATCAACTAATTTTGATAGTTTTAAAGCTCTTTTGAAAGAAAAGAAGATTGATTAAAAAAGTATTCAATCTCTACTTTTTTGCATAGCTGTATTGAAATAATAGATTTAGTCTACATCAAGAGAAAGATTAATGATTAGACACTTTGATCGGTTTGAAGCTAGCTGTAAATTTGAAAGTGACTATAGCAATATAAACTGTTATGTACTGCTACGTGAATTGTGTTGTATAGAACGCAGTGCGCCACAACCTGTCTCTCCATAAATGTTTCATGCGTGTGGAGAACGTGAAGGGTGCCGTCTGGACAGTGGACGAGATGGAGTTTTACAAACGTCGTCCGCAACGGTGCCTCATCGGGTATGTCTACCGGGCAATTCGGTTGAGACTCCTGTAGCTCCTTTTAGCAAGCATTTCAGTCCGAATTTTTAACACTCTTTCAATCTTTTTTCACTTCTCTTTTAATTGTTTGTGTTTTCCTTCCTTCGCTTTTCTTTGTAAATACCGCGCACCGCACAACAGTAAGTCAGAACAGAACAGGTCTACATCCACGTCGGCCGCTACAGACACTCAGGTACATTCGTGCTGAACATGTCTTGCTCATAAGGCAGTTACCAGGAGTCCGTCTTTTTATATCTTTTTTCTCTCTCTCTCTTTCTTAACTTTGTCTTTCACACTATTTTCTCTGTGTTGATGGTCTGTGTATACAGAACGCCATCCGCACCAATCTCTCTCTACACAAGTGTTTTGTCCGCTATGAAGATGACTTTGGCTCTTTCTGGATGGTGGATGACGCGGAGTATGTCAAGAGGCGGCACTTATCGCGTGGCCGTCCGCGGAAATATGACCCCCTACCATCACCCACTCTACCTTACCTCTCCATACAGTAAGCACTCTTGCGTTCTGGGCACTGCTGCCGTTGCCGTCGATGCTTCTGCCAGTACTCTGCTTGACTTGTGTGCTCGTTCTGCTCTGCTCGGCTCCTGCTCGCTACTGTTTTATTGTGCTTGGTTTCCTTTTAATACCTGATGCTGAGTTTCTTCAGAGAGTAAGTACTTCTTATAATAAATTGTCGGAAGCGATTCTATACATTTTACTTTTTATTAAAGAACCCCATGTAAGTGATAGAAGACAAACATGTTGCAATCTTAATCACTTGCTACAGCTAAAAGGACTGATTTGAATAAAAGTTTAATACAAACAAAAAATGTATAATAAATATTACAATGTTTGGTTAGTACAATTGATTTTGTTAATCAGTGTAAAACTACTATATAAATCTTGGGGGTTTTGGATAGGCCAACTTAAAACATAAACAAGTAATGTAAAAGTAATTCAGTAGTAGAAAAGATGTTCAATTGTCTATTAATCCAGGAACAAATATAATCAACCTGTTTTTTCATATTATTATTATTTTTAATACAACAGGATATAGTATGGAGTTTCTTGCACTTTTGGTATAATAAGGTTTTTTCACATTGAGATTTTTTAATGTGGTACATAAAATATTGGTTAATTTCAGTTAAGTACGTTAAATAAAATTCAACAACAAAAATTGAACCACAACAACAAGAGAAGGATCATTTACGTATATATGAAATATAATAAAAATCTTCCACTCATCACACTATAAAATGTCATGTACTTAACCTATACATAATGAAAGATAAATCATATGAATATACCAAAAATAATCTAAAGAATTGTATGACCTTATGAACCTAAAAAAACAAAAAGGCATTATTAATATTATCTACAAATTAAAAACCATGTTAAATCCTGTAACAATATAAGTAACTTTAAGCATCCATAGCTCAGTTAAATGGAGTAACATAATAGGATTTAGAGAATAATTTGTTTACACATTCACTGTTGCTCTATACTGAGTGGTACTAACTCCACATAACAGTACACTACCTGTATGCACTAGTGCTTCTTCAGCAGTCAACACGTGAAATAAAATCAAGATGTATTGTGAATAATTCATGTACTAGATGAAATCAGATATCATCAATAATGCCAAATATCCAACAGTTCTGATACTCAACAAATTTATCGTACATTTTTCAAGCACATATTTTTTCAAATAAAATATAAATTAATAATCAAACTACCACACAATTTTCTTTTGGTGTTGATTGTATTGAGTATGGTCAGGTGGAAAGGATAACATTGATGTATTATCAATAATATTGACGTAAACTATTAAAAATAATATTGTCCACCTATGGAAACCTGTTATACCTTTCACCCAGAGTGACATAGCACTAAACTTCAGGAGGTGGTTCCTTTCACCAAAATAAGTAACAAAGTTTCTGTAAACATCTGTTCTAAAGTACTTATGTTTTGCTAAAACTTAATAGCTCATAAACTTTTTTAAATATAGAATAATCTTTTACCTTATTTACCTTAATAACACCCAACTTGAGATCTAAAAGAAAATAGTGGCCTAGCTTCAAAATGGAGGCTGATTAAAAACCTTTACATTAATCTGCAGAAAGATTTTTTTACTGCTGTCATTCTAGAGCTATTTCCACCAACTTCTTTATTTTTAGCCTTAAGTCTGATCTAATTTACAAAAATAACTTTACAAAGTAACAATACTGTAGATGAAAACCTTAAGGAATTTTAAATAAAAGAATACATGCAGACAGATAGTTTGAAGACTAAGGAATTTAAAATACACATTTATAGAAACATTCTTGCTTATTTTAGTATAAGAAATTACCTCCTGAAATGTTTTGTATTGCCATGAAAAAAACCCTGTATATTTTACATTAACCTTGTCATTTCTTACATTAAGGTTTTCTTGGCTGAAAATCAATTTTGTTTCAATTAACACCTTTCTCAAAGGTATTATGCACTTACTTTAATGTAAGGTAATACATCTATAATTTCTATAAATTTCTAAGTAACCCCAAAGATATAACTACAACTTCAAAGTTTTGGTTTCCTCCAGTAAACATTTGAAGGCCCAGTAATCTCCAATAACCTTGTCAGGTTCTATAAACAAAATTAACACACACAAATATGATTTAAATACACAGCTAGAATGATAAATTCTTGTATAAATTAAATATTTCTAAATATTATGAAAACATTTACAGATTAAAATATTACTAAACAGTTGGTAAATGATCAACAAACATTAAATTAATATTAAGAAAAACTTGATAATCCAATACTGGAACATTCATTTCAATATTATATGTTAAATCTAGAAAAGGATTATGTATTTATTTTTGAAAATCAAAATACAATGCTCAATGCTAACAACCATGACTGTAATGGCTATAAAGTCTGAGTTCTACCTTCTTGTTGGCAAACAATAATTTCAACCTGATAGATTTCAACAATAAATTCACCCAGTGAAATCGCTATATTTAAAAAAAATAAACGTATAGGATTT
This sequence comes from Homalodisca vitripennis, assembly GCF_021130785.1. Taxonomy (NCBI): domain Eukaryota; kingdom Metazoa; phylum Arthropoda; class Insecta; order Hemiptera; family Cicadellidae; genus Homalodisca; species Homalodisca vitripennis. The sequence goes on from NC_060215.1 coordinate 91,366,584, forward strand.
AACATTCCTTCCATCAACATAATGGTTCACTTTTAAAACAACAACATTGGAATTTTAAGCGAGGTAAATGGCAACTTAGGTAATTTGTATTTTCTTACTTTTCTCAATATGTAGCTCTAGTTAATGTTCTTTCTGTTACTCTTGGTGTATTATGATTCTTATTGTTGATGTTACGGTTGTTTAGGCACGTTTATTTGCTATTACTGTATTCCATTTTTAAGCATGAATTTTTCTATTGCCAGTCAGTCAAGGTCAGTAACACAGATGGATGCTAGCTATTCTGGTTGAGTATTTCAAGACGGCTTTAGAATCAAGTACATATGGCTTTGACTCACCAGTATTCAAGATAACTGGAAATGATTCAGTACTGAAACTACAGTATCAGAAATTCATATTATAATCAACTACAAAAGTAGAATCAATTACAATCAATAAAATGATACTACTCGATTTGATTAAATAAACACAGAGGTAAATAGGACAAATTAATTTGTATTACATAAAGTATATGAATATTTTATTTGGCTCCTAAGGAATTTACACTAGCACTGGGTGTATGACAGTTTATTAAAATATGTCAGGTAGGTGTTGAGCTCTGAAGACTGATTAAAGAAGAGTGTTGAAAGTCTATTAATTACTCACAAAATAATCACAATTTTTAGGAGTTCAGGGGATAATAATTGTAGATAAATGTTCTTCAGATGAACATTTTTAACCGCAAAACAGTAAGAATCAACTGTAAAACAAAGCCCCAGTTCTTTTGTCTCAAATGTACTGCGTTTAGGTCGGCAGGTCTGATCACCCACACCACGTAGACAAGTTTTCCACCATATCAAAGGTCTATGTCAAATCCACTGTCATTTAGTATGCATCATTTACTGGATATTATCTCCCAGTCATGATATTTACAAGCGCTTACCGATAACTATAAGCTTTATCCAACTTTATAAATACTTTAAAAATCTACTCTCGATATATTTTTTAAGCTTGGTGATTTTAAGCTTTTAGTTTGAAAGCTTATCAGTGGTGCAAAAGCTACTATTACTGTAAAAGTATTATAAAAATTAAAACTCTAAATGTTTCATCTGTGAAATATGCAAAAACATAATAAATAAACTGAAGATAAGTACAGTCAATATTTTTTTATATAACAAAAACCATAAGATGTTTTAATATTTGTTTTTATAATAGAAAATTAAAGTCTATTATAAAATTTATGGAAGCTTACTCATGATATAATTTTTAGAAAGATTACCATTCCATTGTTAAATATAAAGTAATGTCTATCCTATTCAAGTAATCTAGTATTACCTTTTCGTACCCTAACCAAATATCAGTGTAGCTTATAGTGACAGGCTTATAATTTATTATCCAGATGTATAACTGATTGCAAATTTTTTATACAAATGTACAAAAAGTTCAATTATACATCCTGTTAAATGTTATGCATGACCATTGTGAGAATCGTCACAGTAATTTCGGGCTTTTTTAGTTACAAGTTAATACTTTCATTGTTCTTATTTTTTTACAAGAGGCCTATCCGTTTTAAGCCTTCTTCTGTCAGTCCTCAAGGGCCACTGGCCTTTGCGAGGATCTTATCAAACAGAATAAGAAGGAGATTTGATATAGTACTAGGTAGATGGAACTGATAAAAAACCCCTACAATAGATCTTTAACTACAGACCCTTTAACTCTTTTGAGGCCACTGTGAAAATTTATAGTAGAAATGTTACTTTTAGATTTGGATAATACATAATCCACTACATTGTGTGCCATTTGAAGATTATTTTTTAATTCTAAACTGGCATCTTTTAAGAAATTCCCAAATCTGTTTAAGTAAATGCCAATCTAAAGGGTTTTTTTAGCATCTTGCTAATGAAAAAAATAAAATCTATTTTTCCTTAGTACACTTAGGGCTATAAATTATAGATAGTATTTGATTCAGAATCAGAATCATTTTATTGTCGTCCAACAATTACAAAATTGTATTGACAAAGTCAAATATGATATTAAAAATATCACTAAGTAGGCCTACAGAGCCTAAAATAAATACAATCTATATCTATGTTAAAAGTTTTAAAATTGTTTAAAATTTTAAAATTGTTTAAAATTGTAAGTCACTAAAATTGTAAGTCACTAAAATTAGCATTAAAAATCTCATCTACACAATAAAATGTTTTTCTCTTGAGCCACTCTGCAACAACATTCTTAAACCTACCAACAGAAACTGATCTAGCACTTAATGGTAACTTATTGAATAGCCTAGCTCCGGTTATTGCACAGTTCTGTTGAGTTTTACTTAACCTAGCATATTGCACATCAATTGTATTTTTAATTCTAGTGTTGTGTTCATGGTTAAAGCTTCTAAGATTGAAAGAGTCGAGATTTTCCTTAACAAAAACTAAACTGTGTAATATATATACATGGAATCGTAAGTATACCCAGTTCTTCAAAAAATGGCCTACAGGACTCATTGTCACTAATTCCTACTATGCAGCGTATAGCTTTCTTTTGCCACTTAAACACAGTCTTGGCTCCACTAGAGTTGCCCCACAGTAAAACCCCATACAGAAGGTGTACATTAAAGAAAGCGTAATATGCACTAATGACAAGATTAAGACTTGTATACAATTTTAGTTTTTTTAGTAGAAATATTACTCTTGCCAATCTAATACATAAATGGTTTGTATGGATTCCCCAGTTAAGCTTTGAGTCTAAAGTGATACCAAGTAGTTTTACAGACTTATTTTTACAGAATTACGTAAACTAAAGACAATTTCCTCGGTCTTGTTATTATTCACAGTTAATTTATTAACAGTTAATTTATTAGCAGAGAACCAGAGATAGGACCTTTCCCTTATATAGCCCATAACAACATCATTTAATTTTGAGTCTCTGTCTGATGATAACAGAGTAGTATCATCAGCATACAAGACAACCTTACCAGGGACAAATTTAGGGAGATCATTAATGAAGACAGTAAACAAGAAGGGGCCCAAGACTGAGCCCTGGGGAACCCCGCTTGCCACCCTCTTAAATCCTGATCTCTGGTCACCTACTTTGACAAGCTGAAGTCTATTGCTCAAATAAGACATAATCAAAGACAAAGCATTGTTCTCCAGACCATAATATTTCAATTTTTGAATGAGTTCATCATGAGGTACAACGTCAAATGCCTTACTTAAATCCAATAACACAGCAGCTGTTTCTTCCAGAAACATCGTTAAATATCTTTTTTAATACTATATTTTTATGTAACCCTGAAACCACCTAAAAGAAATTGATTGTTTTGAGGTTAATTTGTATCTACTTCCTATTTTAATTTAATTCATTTTGGCATCCTTGGAGAGGGACTGCTGCTCTATCATGAGAAAAATACAAACTTTGATCCGAGTTGGAGTCTAGTAAAGGTTTAAATTCTATTTGTGATAAGAGCACTTTTTATCAGTAATGTGTTCCTTGATCTGCAGATCCCATACTGTTTCTTTATTTAAGTCTCCCTTGTAAATCTGTCTTCAGAGAAAAGATGGGGAGGAGAACACCCTGTCCTTAAAAATGTATACAAAAAATATTGTTAGTTAATACTTCATAATATTATTATTGAAGCAGGAAAAAGAATCTAAAGCCAAAAAGATATTGGTAATTTTATAACTAACTGAGTTTATAAGTATATCCAATAGAACTTTAATCATTTTTTTTAAGATACAATATTTAGTATTTACAAAGTTTTAAAGAAGTTAAAATTTGGTGGTGAACTTTGTTCTGCTAACATCTAGCGAGTTCACATAGTCTGGTAATCAGTGGTAGTAATTTGATAGATTGTAAATTTTATGTTTTTTTTTAAATATTACTGCACATGACTATTTATTTTTTCGCAGTGTAATAAACTGTGCTGATTATAAATTTACGAGGCTGGTAACAAAATAATCAATCTGGAGCCTGTTTTTTGTCTCTTCCCGTTAAAGCTTCAAAATTATAAACAATAACATCTCTGATTAAGCTTCTTCCTTCAATTGTACAGATACATTTTTAAAGATTTATCACATATGAAAACTACAATTTAGGAATAAATTGATTCAAATATGTATTTTGGCTGTAGAAAAACAATATTAAATTAAAAAGCGAAGACTGTTAATGAAACTCAAATCATCTTCCTAAAACATCTGTACAGCTGTAAATGGTGCTTCTAAAAAACCAGATATTTTAATAATATTCAGAATGTCTATAAAACATTATTCCAAAGTTTGATATAATAAAAGGCACTGTCAGTGCAAAAATACAAATTTTAAAGGTATTCATGCTCGTAGAAGCATATGGAAGGATCACCACTAATGAACATACCTAAACATTATTATCTTATGGTTTCTTTTAGTACTTTTGGTACTAGATAGGAATAGTACACTAATTTTTTTAAGTAAAATATATGACATGTATTTATATCACTATAAAATGTTAGTAATAACAAAAATTCTTATCTTTTCTTTAATGCTAGTTTTTTTTCAAATGTTAGGAATAACAACTAAACATGAAACTGGCTTCATTGTGGCCTTTGAAATTTTGTTCAAATTTTAAAAAATGTCTCCAAATTTTATATGCTTAAGTTATTTAGATCACAAATTCAATGTGAGACAAATATGTCCCATGTCCAATAAGTGATCCTTGAATAAGTAATCATTACTACTTCTATTAAAATAGCATCACGTCACAGTGTAAATAAAACCTTAAACCACTTGCCTTCTTTAGCCCTCTGGTTTTTATTCTGTAGAGAAGCCAGATTACTTATTTGTAGTAATGTTGATAAATGGGTTAATGGACACTGATAGCATTTATTAGTAAGTGGTCAAATACTGTGGGGTTTCCCAGTGTTAGCTAGAGCCTTATTATTTATTCTAGCCCCTTTACAACATCAGTATATCAAAATGGAGTGAGAGCAACAGAGAGCAACATAACCTGACATCATGTGGTACTGACAATATCTATAGGCAGTACACATACAAAGAGTAAAATCAAAACTATTTAGCTTTATTATGAACTACAAAGTTCTCTATCAATTAATCAAGATTAAAATTTATTCAAACTAGTTCTACGATTCAAATTTAGAAACTAATGGATGTGTACAATATATGACTAGAGCAAAGGAGTTTCTCAAACAAATATTCTGATTTTGAATCAAGAGCTTTTACAGCCATATGGAGTATAAGTATTTTGTAATAAGTAAAATAATTAAATTTAGAGAGAAATGAAAGTGAGACAAATTTACGAGAGGAGAGATGAGGCTGAGTTAGTTCCAAGACTTTCAAAGTAAATTACACTGTGCCAATGGTGCAGTGTAGCGGGTACGACGATTATCGCAAGATAACCAGATCAAGCAACGTCGAGCGTGGCCGCTGCTTGGATAGGTGACCGCTGAGCGATCCTGTCCTTGCAAGCCCGCCTGCACGGCCATTGGTGGTGGTTCGGAAGTCACCTTTAAGCCGTTGGTCCCCAGGTTAAGTGTTAGAGGGCTTCTTAGCCCTAACTTCGCCTGGTAAAATAAGACATTCTTTACTTTTTTTACCTGAAACCTACTCCATTGATGTAGGATCAGTGATGCTTTCTATCTTACTGAAGGAGACAGCTGGTTTAGCAATGTTTTTTATTTAGTATATATATTTTTCACATAGATTTCTTCAAAAAATACTAAATACTGGCAAGCGTTATATTTGTTCTTTCAATTTTCAATAGGGAACAGTTTCAATCATTCACACCTTATTATGAATTGTAAAAAGTCTTCACCTAAAATTTCGCATTCTAACGAAAACTTGTGTTGGAGTCTTCAAAAACATCATGGCAAACTTCAGAAACATATTTGAAATTATATTTCTTAGTTATATCATTTTGCTGCTCATTTAAATGGCAGTTAGGAGAGTTGTTTCCATTCTCTTCTAGTTTTTATTACAAAATGTCTGGATCAAGAGGTATAGCAGTGGTACTTACAACATTTATCCTTTCACTCTTTTTAATATCTTCTATAATAGTTTTGTATTTTTACTCTATTGTAGCTATGCATGTTGTAGTGGATGTTTTTTATATATGCATGAAAACTTGGATGCCTTTCTTCTCCTTTTACTCTCTTTTTGCTATTTTCTCTTATTGTAGTTTTTAATCCTTTATTCTATTCGCCTCAGTCTTATCTATAAGTAAACTGATTCTATACAGATTTTCTGTAATTGTTGTTTTTATTGACAACTACCACATGGAATAACAAGGTAATTGTATCATATTCATTTGGGTTTGACATAATATACTATAACTTATATATATTTACTTTTATCACTAAGACAATAATTATAATGATTTCAATTCTTAAATAAATTATTTTAATTTCTAATATTTGTAGCTGCTGTTTATCACTATTCAACTGTTTATATTTTCCATTGTATTCAAATGCTAGTAATAAATAATGGATTCATTGTAATTGTAATGACAGAATGATCAATCAATGTTCACTGAAATAAATTCTAATTCTAATTGTAACAAACTTGAGTAAGTCAAATATTTTTATGAAAATAGACTCTGTTTCGCAGCCTATTATTGAAAACATTAAGTATAAAATTCAAATTTTAAGAGATTATGAATTTTTATAGGTTGAGAACAAATTGAAATCTCTTAATGAACTGAGAGCGCAATAAATGGCTATATACAGGTATATAATGTTTTTAATATAAACTTAACAATGTTTTTCTTGTAGTGAGAAAATAGATAAAAATAATTACAGATTATTCTGCAAAGGTCAACAATATATATATATATATATATATATATATTATTTCAATAAACATTGAATCACAAAAAGTACTTGCTCCTCCGAGACTCGAACCCGGATCTCTCACTTCCCGGGTGAGTGTGCTACCTGCACGGTATATACTGATACTATTATATATATCAGATAAGCTTTCCAAAACACATATACCTTATACATTTGAGAGAGAAGGCCATATAAAATCAAGGATAAAAGACCACTATAGAGTGTTTGTAGTGGATGGTTTTCAGATATATCCGTTTAAGGTACATTCTTCATGAATAGTTTGTGGATATATCCGCAAAGTCAGTACAAAACAATACCAAGGATCTTTTATATAAAACTGTTCAAAATCCTATTTAGAAAAATATAATGTATAAAAATATAAATAAAAAATCTCGGAGCAAGAATTGAATATTTTAAAGGAACATTTGTTTTGTGCATTGGCAATACTGCATGCAGTTGGATACATCAGCATGCTTTTTTTCTATAAAATCATCAAAACAATTATTTGGTACAAATTTACATCATCACACTAACTTTTAAATCAAAATGTATAAGAAAAACGTGTTTCTATAAAATAACTTTATTTCTACAAAACTAAAACGATAAAATCTATTTTTTTGCCGTCTGCAAATGGTCTAACTTAAATTTTTCTTGAAAAACTATAATAATCCTATTCCAAACAATAACCATTCTATTTCTCAGTTTTTACCAATAAGTCTCAAGTGATATCTATGGCAGCACTCTATAGTTGTGTATAACATAGTGTGAATATTACCTTTCAGTCTTCTGGTCTTATTATGAAATACTGACAGGGGGAAAGTGGTGTATTGGTGTATACGTATAACGAATATATTTTACAATGGCGATAAAATAAAATAGGAAATAAAGAATTATGATTGTAAGTTTTCTTATGTAATTCACTGACAGTGTATATTTTCAATCTATAATTACTTACTGTGGTTCCTCAAGGAAGCAGTAATTTTTGAATTGGAGATAAGAATTTGCTCATTGTTATTCTATTTAAAGTCCAATAAAAATTGCTAAGCAGTTTAGTTCCAATTGTTCTCTAAACTCTAATGCGTGCCATTGCATAATAATATTAACTCTTGGAATACAAAAACTGTAGCTGCTTGAACCATCTGTATAAACATCTTACCTAAACATTTTAACATGTATAAAGTACTACAAGAAAAGTGGAAATAATATTCTACCATCGAGTACACAAATTTAGTAACTAGCAAAAGGAGGCACAAAGAGTGGTCTTGGTTTTTCGTTAGCTTAAGCAACTTGGAAAAACGGTAATTTTAAGACTTACCCAATCAATAAGGTCTGGTATAGTAGGTTGAGTTAAAAGTACAAATTTAGAATATAGGGTAATATATTTTTCCTCTATCAAATGAAAACATATGAATTTTGTTGGACATGTAAAACATTCTCATTTCAAATATATTTTGTAGCCAGAACTTTATTAATTCATGTAGATAGATAAAGGTAATATGTGCACTACTTGATTTCAAATACAATGGATCCTCGAAAAGCCGATATAATTTTTATTTTACAGTCATAAATATAACACAAGTTTCAAGGTAAGTTACAGATAAACAAGGTAAAGTTCAATCTTTGATTCTGCCCATATTTTGGTCATAGTGAGAATGGGGAAGAAGCGTAACAAAAGTCTTAAAAATACACATTATCATCAATTTGCAGTGCAATAATTACTAGAACATTTTGTCACATGATATGATGCTACAAAAAAAGGCCAAGCTTGCTCAACCTTGCTCATTTTAGAATACAGCTGACCCATTAACTTATAGTTAGCAGTTTAACGGAATTAAGGTATAGGATTATACAGCACCTCAGGGAAGCTGGATCATTTATATGTTCCTGCACATGTATTGCATTTAACTGGCTTAGAAATTAACTAATTATCTGTGTATCAGAATTAGAAACAGACAGATTTGTGTTAAGTTAGTCATATCCTGTTACACTTAACTATTCATCAAATAGTAAAACAAAATGTGAAATCACTAAGTTGCTATCTTTGATGATTGCTTATCACTTTGAAAAATGTGTTAACACATAAAGAGAAAGTTGCCAAATAAAAACAAAGTGCCACAGATTTCAACATAATCAATTTTATAATAGTCAGGAATCCACAAAAATTCATAGAACTAGTTTCTTTTAATTGTTTAGAATGTTTTACTGGATTTAGACGATTGGTTTTATTTAGCTGCTACAATAGTTGTTTTATAAATATTGGTATATTTTGACTCTCACCCTGATATATCACAAATAAGATATTAACTTCACATCAAAATCTAAAAAAAATTTAAATTAAATTAAAGTAGAATTGTCTCCTTGTGGTTTGTGTAGGCTTGATTAATGGCTTTTGGAGTCTGTTTACATGTACGTACGTGCATAATCAAGAGTTATGGTAGAAATAGTGGGTCCCACCAACTTTATTCCATACCCATGCACATTGCTGCCATTCCTTCTTCTTCTCAACTATTTTCCGAAATTTTGTTTGAATGAAGAACTGTAGATGTACCAAACCTACCCATTGATAAAAATTCACTATAACACACTGAATCCAATGCTTTTAGTTGTTTTATTGGTTATTAGCTTTGTTTCTTTATTTAAAAATGAATAATTAACCCTTATGTGAGTATGAAGTGATGTTTGTGTACCCCAGTTTTGTAACTTAACTTAGGTTGTACATGTAAAGGAACACCAAAAACCAGTACACAACAATAAACAAACAACAAGGAATCCTTGACTTGTTTTTTTTCAAATTTTCAACAATTGTGTATGATAAGCACGAATAATAAACTAATTAATTCTAAATACTGCCTGCATGCCGGCTTTAAAAAGAGAGTACACTAGCATATACAGCAAATATGTCACATATTTGGTACATTTTAAATTCCTCATCAACGACACACTTGTAAACTAAAACCTGTTACAGGAGAAACAAGGATTATGTTGTGCACTGGTGGACCAGTTTCTGGATATCACATGAGGCAATTCACTCAAGGATTATTATCTCCTTCCCCCATTATTTATATAATATAAGAGCTCTACTGTTTCAAAATATTTGTTTTCAATGTATAAGTTCTCTTGCATATTTATGAATGCCTTTGAATCATTACCACTCCAAAGAATGGCAAAGCAAAAGAACAACATCATTTAAAAAGCACATTAAGATTTTATTTTAACACACTCAGGATAATATCCAATTATATTAGCTCTGTCAATAAGTTAACAAGAAAACTGTAGTTTAAAATGACATCTCAGATTGTACAAGTCAGTAAGTGAACAATTCTAAAATTGAAATGTAAATTACATTGTTTATTGTTAATCTTTTCTTGTATTAAAAAATAGAGTTGTATGTCTTATGAATAAGAATCTGTAAAGAACACATTGTTTTATTGTAGATACAATTTAATTTTATGCATCTATTAATTTTTGTGGGGTGATATACCATACTCAGTTTGTTTTAATAGGTATTTGGTAAATGGACACGCTTAAACCAGAAAACTAAATTTAAATCCAGTTCGAGCAATTTAATCCAAAATCCAGACTTCAGTATATTTATGATTTTGTCTATTACCATTGTTCCAAGTGCAATGATTGAAAACATTAAAGTATAACATGTAATATTAATTCATGAAAACTTGGTTTGAAATAATTATTTTACATTACTCGAATATCTGATTGGATATACACTCCACTTATAAGCTGCATTAGTATTATTTATTAATAAGGTTTCTACATGTTATAAACTGTAAATATCAAAAGATAGTCATGCCACTGGCCATGTAAGCCTAAGAACTAAGATCATAAACTGCAGTTCAGTCTTCTGTCTTCTGTCACTCTTCCTCATATTTTGCTCGCTTCCTTACACTTTCTTTCCATTCTTAACACTTTCAGACTTTGTACCTTTCATTTTCTTGCTCTCTTCTTTCAATATGTAAGACTGCTAAGAAGAATTAGTTGGTAATTGTTATTTAAAACTGAAAATGCATTGTTTAATTCGAGAAAGAAAAGTTCAATTACTCAAACAACTGAGAACTAAGTCCAATTCTTTACAAATGGCGTTTATAATGTACCATTGTGAAGGAAAGAAAAAACTGGAGTGTGTAACAGAAGAGAAGTCTACAGGAGTACCAACAATGGATACAGGTAGTGTATGTATGGTACTTGTACCGGTACAGGAACAATAAACTCATTGTAGATTTGTTATAACAGGGACAGTCAAGCTGAGGAGAACCTCACAATGAAAAGCCCCAGACTTTATGGAGACTCTACCAATGCTAATATGCAGGTAAACTAACACTTGTATAATTTCCACACCTATCAAGGATTGGATATATTATAATTTTGTTGTTTTTAAAAATTACTTATTTTTACAAGCATGTTTAAAAATTAAACTTAGTTTTAAAATTCAAATTTCTAGTGTGGAATTTAAGATATTGAAGATATTTTACAGTTGCTGTAGCATTTATTTAGAGATGTGTGGTGTGTAATGGGCTATTTCACTTGTTTGTATATTAGTAAAGATTGGTGTGTAATTGATCACCAATATAAAATTGTTCTCAGTGTAATGTTGCTATCTCAGGACCTATTTGTTAAATTGAAAGGTATCAAAGAATGAACACAAGAAGTTTATTTAAAAATCACATAAATATTAATTGTTGTTTACATGAATTAATTTAGAACATTTTAAAAAGAATGTTGTCCTAGTAACTGGATGCGAATTTAGTTAATATTGTCAACACGCATGGTGCGAGAAAATCAAGTTTTTAATTATAATCAGAATTTGGAATTCTTTAGAAATGGTTTACTGCAATCACCTCAGCATAATTAATATTTCTCTATTCATGGCCCCCTCCAAGATTTAGAAAAAAGATGTTTTTATAGAAAATATGAATCCCACTCATACGTTAAAAATTAAATTAACTTAACTTAAAGAAATAAACTTGAAGTATGAATATATTTCTTTCTATATTTTTTTCGTATTGAAATTTGAAATCTCCTGTTACACTAAATATAAGAAACAGGAGTTTTTTGGCTTTTGGTTGTAAACTAAAAATACCAAGATGGCCTCTCCCAACAATCTGTACTGGATCTATCCTTGGAATGCAAAGAGTTCAAGATCCCGATTGAGTCTGAAACTAATTGATTCTCACAAAGGAATAATGTTTCAACGTACACCACTGCCAGAAGTTGGAAGTGTTACGTTTAAATTTTATAATTTTTAATAATGAATGTTCTGTAATGATGAAAATCACTGTATTGTATTTAAAATGTTATTTAATTAACAATTAATTCTATTTTAACTTATAGTGCTTTTTAATTAAAAGTTTTTTATCAAAACAGATGCTTAAATTAGATGCTAATTTTAGCTTCTGGAGCCTTTCATATTGTAAGTTTTTCTGTTTTCAAACTGCAGAATAATAAATAGTTATACCTTTAAACATTATATCCATTCCACCTAATATATTATTAAGAAAGAGATATTTTTTTATTTTAATTGTTTCCATGGAAATAAGGTAAATACAAAGGATTGTTAAAATTATAATATGTCAAAAATTTCAATTTTCTGATACTTTTAATCTTTGTTGTATTTTTCTTATTCAAATGATAAATTCAAATGCTAAATTCATTGTAATACGTAGTGGAACACTAATGCACTGGGAGTAACATTATGAGGAATAGAAGAGTTATAATCGCTTTAGAAAATTCATTAAGTTTACCTCATTTCTAAACAAACAAAAAATATAAATTGATATAAATTGTCTTTTTCTTATTAATATGTATTTTAATATATTAATAAAACAGAGGATTTTAATTTTAATTGTTTTGCATAGAAAAATTGTTATCATAATCAATGTCAAAATATCTTTATTTATTTTATACAAGTGCGTACAGTATTAAATAGTGTCAATTACAGCTAATTTACTTTAATAATCAAATTAAAGTAGGTTTAATTGCATTGGCATTGTATAAAAACATTGATCTTGAAATTAATAAAACATTTTTAATTCAAAATTCTTTATTTCAAACTTGAGTTTAAACTCTTTGAAGTTTTCAACACTTATTATTTTTAGAACTGATTTCAGAAATGTTATTCCAGCATGAGACATTTTTTTGTTAAATACTCTAAATTGTGCTTAGGAAAAACTTATTCCTCTTATACCTAGTGTTTTATGAATAGTTTTCAACATGAGTTTTAAAACTATGTTTATGAGTTCTGACATTCATGACACATTCTAATATATAAAGACTATGTAATTTTAAAATGTTCAGTTAATTATTATTATTTTCAATTGACTCTTCCTTCTTAATTTTTAACATTATTCACATTGTTTTCTTTTTTTGCAATAAGAATTTTATTAAGTTTTGGTTTGTAGATGCTCCACCCACAACCATTCCGCATGCTAAATGGGATTGAACTTGGGCATGAAATACTACTTTTAGAAATGGTAAACTGCATAGACATGATAGCCTTTTAATAGCATAAATTCAACAAACAAGATTAATTTGGTTAAAGATTGATGTGTTAATTCATTGGCTTTATATCTCCATTTTATTTTTTAACAATACATATTACAATGCTAAATTTATTGCAATGTGTAGTAGAGCATAATGCAACTGGGAACAATGTTACGAGGATTAGAAGAGTTATGATCATAATATAATTACTTTGAGTAATCCATTACATTTACCTCATTTCTATTCAAACAATTAAATGATTATTTTTTTCTTATTAATACACATTTTATATATTACTAAAAAAGAAAATTTTTATTTTAATTGTTTGCATAAAAATAAGTTTAACACAATCAAAGTCAAAATGTCTTGATTTATTTTATATATGTGAATATAATAGTGTTAACAAAAACTAATTTACTTTAATACTAATAAGTAATGTAGGTTACATAACATTGACATTGTGTAAAATATTTGAAATTAATAAAAACACATTTTTAATTCAATATTCTTTAAACATCAGTTTAAACTATTTGACATCTTCAACACTTGTTATTATTTTAAAACTGATTTAAGAAATTTATTCCAGCATCAAAGATTTTGTTTTGTTAAATAATCTAAATTGTGCTTAGGGAAAACTTATTCCTTCTTATTCATAGTGTTATAAGAATTGTTTTTACAATGACTTTTAAAACTACATTATTTATGAGTTCTGACATACCTGACACATTATTAATAATGCTTTTTATGCAATAGGTTTTTTATTTAAATTTTGGTTTGTAGATGCTTCACCCACACCTATTCCGCATGCTATATGGGATTGAACTTGGGCAAGGAATACCACCTTTAGAAATGGTAAACTGCATAAATATGACAGCCTTTTAATAGCATAAATTCGACAAACCATATGAATTGTGGTAAAGACTGATGTGTTAATTCGCTGGCCATTCATCTTCATTTGAATTTTTCTTATTTAACAATACATATTAAAATTCTAAATTTATTAATGTCTAGTAGAGCATAATGCAACTGGGAACAATGTTGCAAGTATTAGAAGGGTTATGATCGTAATGTAATTACTTAAAAAAAAACCCTATTTCTATGCAAACAGTTAAAGTAAAAATAATATTTTTCTTATTAACATGTGTTTTAATATATTACCAAAAAGAGAACTTTTATTTTTATTGTTTGCATAGAAATAAGTTAACGTAATCAAAGCTAAAATATCTTTATTTATTTGATATATGTGAGTACAATAAAAAGTGACAACTAAAACTAATTTACTTTAATAGTTAAAGTACCTAATGTAGGTTTCAAACATTGACATTGTATACAATTTTTGAAATTGATAAAACACATTTTTAATTCAATATTCTTTAAACTTCAGATTAAACTATTTGACGTCTTCAACACTTGTTATTATTTTTAGGACTGATCTCAGAACTTTTATTCCAGCATAAGAAATTTGCTTTGTTAAATATTCTAAATTGTGCTCAGGAACCTATTCCTTCTTATTCCAAGTGCTGTAATAATAGTGTTCACGATGACTTTTAAATTACATTTATGAGTCTCGACATACATTAAATATTCTAAAATATAAAGACTATACCATGTTAAAATATGTAATTCAGTACAATTATTCTTAATTGACTCTTTCTTCTTAATTTTTAACATTATTCATAGTGTTTTCTCTTTTTATTTGACAATAAGAATTTTATTTAAATTTTGGTTTGTAGATGCTCAATCCATACCTATTCCGCATGATTTATGGGATTGAACTTGGGCATGGAATACCACCTTTAGAAATGGTAATCTGTATAAATATGACAGTCTTTTAATAGCACGATTCAACAAACAAAATTAATTTTGTTAAAGATTTATTTGTTAATTCACTGACCATTTTATCTTCATTTTAATTTTTCTTATTTAACAATACATATTAAAATGATAAATGTACTGCAATGTGTAGTAGAGCATAATGCAACTGGGAACAATGTTATGAGGATTAAAAGGGCTATGAGCATATTATAATATCTCGTAAAATGACTTTACTGGGATATATTGAGTGAAGATTTGTTTGGCAACCAGTGCATTAGCAATCAATCTTATGTATTCACTTCTTCTGCAAAAACTACTCTTAAATTATATATATATATATATATGAGTTTAGTTCAATTTTTAATTTTAGAGTAGTTTTTGCTGAAGAAGTTTTTGTTCTATATATATATATATATATATATATATATATATATATATATATATATATATATATATATATATATATATATATATATATATATATAGAGAGAGAGAGAGAGAGAGAGAGAGAGAGAGAGAGAACAAAAACGTATTCTAATTATATAGTCTTGTTCTAAAATAACAAGTTTCAAAAGACTGTATGACAAGAAATGATTTTCTCTGAACATGGTGAAGAAATAAAAAGGAACTAATACCAATTCATGTCATGTTTATGGTCTCTCTCTTTCTTGTTGGAGCCTTTTGTAATTGAAATAAACATTCGCCCAAAGAATAAGACAAAACAACAACATGCGCTTTTGCCATAACAGTAACTGTTACTTTCTCTTAATCCATAGTGTTGGTACAAGATACTTGGAGTTAAGTGACACATTGATCCTTGTGTGTATATATATTTATGACTTGCACCCCTCCAGGGCAGCCATCATCATGACTCAGAACTCTTAGAAAAGGCATAAACAACAGCTTCCTATTGACTTACCCAATAACTTTACGAGTCTATTTCTGGAATGTAAATACTAGGTATCTTAAAGTTTTCATCACTTGACAGTCTCCAAAAAATTACTCAATATCACAAAATTATATCAAAAATCATTAAGTGTTTAGAAAACTATGCAATAGAGAAATATAGAATCAAAACTTTAATGTGCCTAATTATTTTATAGATTCATTCAATGGAGAGTTGATTTTAAAGTTAAATAAACATATATTAATTGTTTATTGGAAATACTTTAGCTAAAATATTATGTAGCGATCCCTTAAAATCTTGTGTGATTAAATTTGTTATACTGTGTAATTATTACAACTATTACTTACAATATATTACAGTAATTACACAAAATTAATAGGTAAAATAGTATATTATTTCAATAAATGTTAAAAAGTAAATTTTATTAGTTCACTATTGTTAAGAAATATTGGAGACGTGCCACTATTTGTTAGATTTTATATTGAAGTACAGCTTATACAACATACATTATATCTTTAAACACTTAGGTAACAAAGTATTTTCAGAATCTGAATCATCTGTATTAATATAGTAATCATCAGGATTACAAACAGTGTAAACATTTAATTTTTTTAGTGGATTCTGGTCAGTTCTCTGAAGTTCCTGGGAGAAATTCTTCAAGAGGGTTTTTAGTGTTTTCAGTGCTTTTAGTACCTTTTAGTAACCTTCTCTTGAGTTGCAGTTCTTGTGGTAGTATGTTGTGAAATATTCTGCCAATGTAGGATGGTTTAGATTCATATAGCTTCAGATGGTGTACAGAAGGTTTTATAATTCACCATTTCTGGTATCGTAATAGTGATTATTCCTGTGTCTTAGCAGATCTTCTCCAGCAGCATACATTGAAATTTCTAACATGTATAGAGTAACTACTGTCATAATTTAAGATTTGAAAGCGTCTCTGCAACTTTCCAGGTGATGTAGATATGACCTGATAGGACTCTTGATAGATTTTTTCATGATGATCAGAATCCTTTCTAGATTTGTTGCTATTGTACCGCCCCATACAGCATCTTAGGTGGGTTTCAAAAAAAAAGGAATAGGCCAATCTAGCTGTAATAGTGCTGCAGAGGGATACAATTGTTTTATCAAAAATAGACTAGTATTCCATTTTTTTATTTGTGTATTATCTAGATCATATTATCATCAATAATCAAGTGCAAGAACTTAACATGTGGCTTCATTTGTACATCAGCAATTGAACTTCCTATTCTCATCTCCCAAATGATATCTAACTGATTATAGTTGTGTCTGTAACACACCATTGTTTAGGGCAACATAGGATGATACTACTAAGTCGTCTGATGATTGTCTGTTCAGTATCAGAGTTGTAACATCGGCATACATTATGGGGGTGCAGAATTCAACCCGGTAATAAGATGTCATTAACAAATAAAATGAAGAATGCTGGTCCTGGCACCAATCCTTAGGGCATTCCTTTTGAACTTGGATCATATTTCTTCAGTGATACCTTTGTGGGCATGCTTCAGCTCTACTAGTTTTTTTTTTTTTTTTTTTTTTAATTCTCCAGATACCTTTCAAACCATTTCCTCACAATTTTATATAGCATATATAGTATGTAACAATTTGTGAAGCAAAAGTTTGTGATTCAAGCAGTCAAAAGATCTACTTAGATCAACCATTACATCCAACTAAATTCAGTAAGAGAGCATTTGAAAGATGAGCTTAGGAAGTTCAAATTCTGGTGTATAAATGAAGCCATATGTTAATTTCCTTCACCTAACTATAGACAACATTATTCTAAATTATCAATAATGGTTTCAGTGAACTCATTTATAATTTTCATGTGGCATTGATCATCTTCTCATATTCACTTTCACTCCAAGATTGGGACATTTTCCGTATAGAATATCAATTTATTGGTAATAAAAATTATAAAATACATATCAATACAGTTTCTAACTTCTAAAAAATGTTTTTATGAAATAACCATTTCAATTTCCATTATCTTCATCTCATTAAGAAGACGTTAACTGGTAGAGAAGTTCTGTTGAGGTTAAGCGTTAGAGAGGACTTTATTGTCATAACTTTGCCTTTAGTAAAGTTATTTTTCATTTAATTTCATTTCAATACATATAGTTTATATTATTTAGAACAACTACTATCATTTTCCTGACTTTGAATAAAATTTAATCTAAATCACATTCAATTGGATAAACTTTATAGTCAATTTAGAATGAGGTGAAGAGTTTTCATAGAAGCAAACTGAGGAGCACATGCATAATTTGTATAAGAGTTCAAAATGTTTACTGATTAAACAGATAACCATAAAGTTTGATTATATGTGTACACTTAAATTTTTGTTTACATGGTTATTTCTTGATTAAATTAAATTAAATTAACGATTTGGGACCGAAACAGTATTACAACTGTAAAACTGTCATTCTTTAATGTTTGCTAATGCACTTCCCTAAAGTGTTCATCACAACAACAGAGATCATTCTGGCAAGGGAATATTAATTTAGACATCCTCAATTCTACAGCATTCTTTGTACAAAACTGTATGTTCTGTACGATAATGGATATTCATAAGAAAATGGGAGAGCAGTAAACAACTTTTATTATTATATCTTAGCAGTTATCTCTGTTTCTCCTCAGTACAGAGGGATGTGTCTGCTTATAGTCCTAATGAGAGTACAGAGAACCACTGTAGCCATGGTATAATTTGCTTAAATAGTTTGAAAAACTGAAATGCTTGTACATATGAATACCAACTGATTATACATCTGATAACCATCGACTAATAAACTTCAAAGTAAATAAAACTACACAGAGGAAAATATAGGCTGTGGCATTGTGACTTTTTAATACTGTTATTTGGTATTTGCTGCCCTTATTTGGTTACTCGTCATTTAGAGCACATTCAGCAAAGATTACACAGTCCTGTGTGAATTGGCATTGTCTTATAACCACTACCTTAACCCTTCAACAGGTTACTTTTCATGGGTCCACTACTCCCAGCTAAAGTTACTCAGTATACAGTCATTCACATTGTGAATCGACCACTCAGTTATTGTGATTTTCCATTATTACCCTTCTTTTATAACTGTTTACATTACATCAAGTATAATAAATGTTCATAATTTTGCCAGGCTTAAAAAGTCACCCAACAACAATACTTGTGGCAAACTGTTTTACATTTATTATACGCTAAAAAAATATTTAAACTCGTAATATATTATTTATTCATAAAAACATTAATATTTTAACACTGTAATGAATATAGTGTAAAACCTAAACCTCTCTAACTGCAGCGAACAACGCATTCTATAATATTGAAACAATCATCGGATATAAATCATATACTTCATTAAAAAGCCAATTGAATAAATCAAAACAACGTAGTAATGATAAAAGAATACAATGATTTTTCTTCTATCTTTGTGTAACACAAATAACAGCTTAAAAGAAATCCGACTGCCACTGATAGATTGCAATGGAATACTCTACACAAAAACGTGGCACTCACATGTAACCGCAGCAGTGCAGTGAGTTTTCAGACTAAGCCAGACACGTGTAAACAATTTAAAGGGATAAGTATTAAATTGATGTCTGCAATTATCTATTATGTGAAATGCCAACCATGGCAAATGTTTATTTTTTACTGAACCCTCTCCCACCATAGTGTTTAAACCCGTTCCCAATTCGACATTTCAGGATATTTCCCTGTTTAACGTGTTACTAACTGACCATAGGAGCAGGTTAGTAGCTGTTACATTTGTACAACACAAATTTTTACAAATGTTCCATAAAATTATTAACTCTCTGGTCACTGTTGAGTAAAACATGTTTGGACATTGGAATGGAATTAACAAACAATTCAATTCATATTTTAAACTCTTTACTGTGGAATGGTAAAATAATGACAGGATTTCAGTTTAATTATAACTTGTGTTTGCCAGGTGCCAATGAACGAGAATGCATTCACAGGGTATGTGAGCAGCTCACCGCCTCCTCTCAGGTCAGACAGGGATACTCATTCACCTCTACTGAAAAAACAGAGGTAAGTTTACTGTTCCCTTGCCTTAAGTGATAAGTATTACATGGAAGAGTAAAAGAATTTGAGTAAGAGCTTAAATTAGTAACTATGTGTACAGTACATGGTTGAGTAATATTTACCCAAGATTTTAGTTCTGAAGTATTGTCTGTTTTCTGAGAATTGTTCAATCTTTTTAATGCTTACAAACAACTTTATTGGTATTTGTATTATCATTTTACAATTATATCTGGTGAATGGATGAAAAAATAATCAAAGCATTACATGTCTGTACATTCAAGCCAATTTTCTAATAAAGAATAGGTCTTTCTACTTTACACAACACAGAAAAGTTCAAGACTCAGGACAGTCAAGCTCGCCACTACATCTTGATTTCTATAAATGGACTTATTTAGGAATAGATACAGAGAACGTATCTAATCAGATAATAAGCTTTACTATACAGAGTCCAAATATTAGTGGACTAGTGGATATTATTGGATTGAATCTAACTAAGTTGATTTTGAATTAGGTGTTGTATTTTGGTGGTTTTTTAGTGTTAATTGATAAATAATATCACCTCACTTTAGACAATATTTAATGGGCTAATAACATTTTAGAACCATTCATGACCTGACTTGTAGGCTACAAGAGGATGAACTGATGAGAATAAAGCAAGAGAATGGGACACATGTATATGGAGCACACCACCTGTCAGCAGAGCTGGAGGGCCCGGAGTCCACTTCAGCAGATGAAGAGGTAGCACAGGACCTGTCTATGTCACAAGAGGACCCGCCAGCACCTCCTTGCACTTCTGGTTCTGGCTCTGCTTATGCCAGTGAATCATAACACTTTGTATAGAACCAATCGTTATAGACTGATTATTTTGTTTTCCAAATGTTATTTTACCTACAAAAAGCTTTACTGGTACAAAGACAAAAGATTGTGTGGAATAAGCATCGCTGTATACTTTTCTTCAGTTAATGTTTTATTTTGAGTAATCAGGTATAGGATTTACTATGGACAAGCCAAAGTTCTTCTTTGATCAAAACATACTTTCATACACATATATGTCTTGCTGCATGACATATTTTTTTTTAATTTTGTTAATTTTTAAAATATGATTGTTGATAAGGAAAAATTATTGAGAGTGAAATAAATATAAAATAGAGGAATATTGAGCTGGAAAGGTTTTGTTTGTGATACTGAACAATTAATATGTGCCATCTTGATCATTACTGTCATTTAAGTCAATGTCCTCACTTTATAATATAATTATTCAAAATTTGTTTGACCTTTATTTAAACTTTACCTCCAATTTACTCAATTAATCCACTCATACCAAAATTTTAACTTATTATTCTACTTTATACATGATATGATCAATGCAACCACTTTGGCTTTACCATAGCTAAAAAAAAACAATAACTGTAGACCAACTTGTTGGCACAGCAAATCAGAATTTGTGAATTGTTTAATCAGCCTCTAATACATTTCAGTTTCTGCGACTGTGACAATCAATTAAGCAAAGTAAATACAAAACAAACTGAATTATTTTAAAAAGTGTTGATTTATTTGAAGTATGATAGTAATTCTTTGGAGGAGAACTCTGTTTAAATAAAATAAGATATAATTCTGTCGTTGTTTTAAGTAGTTATACATTTATTTTTTTATCACAAAATAATTATAGTATTTTAGAAAGGAAGGAATATGAGATTTACCATGAATGATATTTTTAAATGATACATCGTTCTGTCTTTTAATGACTTCTCATAATAAAACAATACAATCTGATCAAAGGTAATAGGGAATGAGGTAAAAGAAATTAATTAATGCCATTGGAGAGCCACTGACTATAAAATCTGTGTTAGAGATAGCACAGATCAAATCCTGTTTTGATCAGAGCATGTTTCGTTGAGTACTGTCCATACTGTACTGTACTGACCCCTTTCCTTGTTTGGTTTGGTTTGGTGAGAAAACCTCATTCCATTTTTTTCAAAATAATATGTAACAGAAATAAAAAAAAATATTAATAAATAAATATAAAATTAAGTTGCATACATTTTTACACCTTTTTATATTAAAACTCTTATGGCCCTTAATTTTTGTTTGTATGGAAAAATTTAAAGTTTAAATAGAGTTCTTCTTTTATCTAAAATATAACACAACCTATAGTTCAGGCCTGTTGCGAAGTATTAATAAACTTTTGAGTTATTATTATTATGTTAAGTAAGATAAATTTATTATTAAGATGTTTACTTAAAGAATAAGTTGTTTATTTTATTATTCATCTATATTTTATTAATCTGGGTTAGTTTTAATTTTTTGGGTTAGATTTATATTTTATTCTTGTATGTTTAATGTTAACTGAACATTATTCTATTATGTTTCTAAATATTTACTAATAATGAAAGTATATTGATAAGATACTATATAGTTATTCCAAAACAATATTCTGTTCATATTTGATGCAAGAGTTCAACACCACTGTGCTCTATGGCTTAACAAATTTGTTTTTATCTCAATTATATCTCATTTATTTGTACAGAACAATATTTCTTTTCTAAGTATTTTAAACTTTACTTAAATTTCATTGAAGATGTTAATAATATTTTTAGACAATTTTTCTACTTCAGTTTAAATGTTAATACTACCATTTTGAAATTACTAAAAAAAGCTTAGTCCTAAGTAAAGGATAAGAAGGATTGTATTACATATCTTATAAGAATAGTATTGGAAGTGGTGAAATAATGTGGTATTGAAAGGCATTTAAAACTTTGGAGATATTTTTGTGTTACAAAATTTCATAGGGTCTCTGGTGTATTTAAAATTATTTAATAATTATAACACAATTAAAATATCTATCCTACAGTAAAAAACAATAAAAGTGTTTTTTAAATTCGTTATAAATCAGTTAATTCTAATTAGTATTTTAAGATTATTTTCATAAACTTCACAAAGGAAAAGCTGGAAACCAAAAGTCCGGTAATTTTAATATGAACACTTTTTTGATTAATTACTTTATAATATGTATCCAAAGTGTCAATGCATTCTACACAAAAATGTAATAGTAATACATCTTAATACAAAATTTGATTACATAGCAGTAAAAAGGATGTGCAATTATCTCCAAATAGTATTCCATCATAGTTTCATTCCTGTATGACCACAGTTTCAATTTTCAAACATAATTTTAAAGTCGTACATTTAAGATTAATAAAATTATACAACAAGCAATGTTCATGAACAGGTTGTTCCTGCCAACAAAATATCACCAATTTATTTTTAAGTATTTTGTGAAATTATTGAGCGTTTTTTTGAATTTTAGAGTTAAGTTGTATCATTGACACTGAGGTCTTCCATTGGACCAAAAATATAATAATGGCATAATTCTACTTGAAAGTAATCCTACACTCCGTAGTATTAATACAGTTCTGGTGTCAAAAACTGCAATAAATATCATAAAAATAATTAAATATTAAAAAATATGTAAAGTACAATATCTTGTACTTTCAAAAATATAACCATGACTATTCTATATTCAACATAAGTAAATGTCAGTAAGATACTTTTTGTTTAGTGCTATTTCAATTATTGGTTAGATTGATAAGTGACTACCTGAGTATTAAGAAACTTACCTGAAATATGATGTGCCAAATATAATGAGACGCCCATTGTCAAAGTTAATTATTTAGGTATGTAGTTATTAGACATTTTCTCATTGTTTTCAAGTAGGAAATTTTAAGGCAGAAACAATTTAACCAACAAAAATTACATTAACATGAAGACATTTATGTGTGAATGTAAGAGAAGAAAACAAAATTTCTTGAATAAGTGTTAAACTACAATGAACACATTTACAAATATAACTGTTAATATTAGATTTATGTGTGGTAACTTTCAGCATTATTAGATACTTATTTTTTAATGCAAAATTTACTAAAGAATAAATCAACTTGGTGGAAATTACAAGTCTTTTAATGATATTAAATTGTTTTAACTAATCCCAAGAACAAGTCATTCACAATCTGCAAAGAAACGCAGTATTGTTGTATGCAACTGTTACAAAAAGCAAACTGTAGAACACAATATAAAACATAGATGTAACTTTAAAATTTTGATTCAATAACAATTGTTAGCCATTAAAATTGTTTAACCCCTGTGTGTAAATAAACCAACAGGATAGTTTAACATAAGTTTGCAGATACAAAAATAAAAATGTATTAGGTCCTTATAAAACTAATTTACATTATATATATATATATATATATATATATATATATATATATATATATATCATTGGTATCATTGGTTATTATCTTTAAATAAATAAATCAGCAAAAGCTAAATAATAACATAAAATTGTAAAGAAAATAACTTGTTTAACAAGAAGAAAATAGTACTTAGGTTCCTGATTGATTTATGAGTAACGATTGATACTAAAATAGATTAGCTTATATATGTATTCCACTAGTAGAAATAAAACATCAATTGAAGAGTTAAAAATTATCGAGTGATATAAAACAAATCAGAAATTATTGGTGGAATTCCCCATCAATATCATGTTTATGATACATATGATGATTAGTAATAATAATTAATATATACGTACACATTACTGTTTCAGTATTTTGGAAAAACTTATTAAAATAAACCTGATTTTGAGGCATTTCACTCTAAGACCTGCTAGATAGCAATGAGGTGTTTAAGAGAAAGCTATGCCTGGCTTAAGTAACATTGATATTTACTTAATTATTTTTTATATAATTGTTAGTTTCAAATTTTAACTCAAATAGTTTATGATCTTTTAAGAAAAGTCTACCTGAAAACATTTTAGCCTTACCGTTAAGACCTGAAATATTTTTCAAGTACACAAATCCTTTACTGAACATATAATCATTTTTTTACCTGATTACAGTTTTAAACACATACAATAAAAGATTTGTAGATGTTTGTAAGTATTTGCATGACAACCAGCCCTGAAAGTAGCTCCGTTACAAAACAATCATAATTACAGTCTTTTTGTAATGTTTATATACGTACATATGCCTTTCCTATGACAGAATCTCAATTCATAAAACACATATCTCAGTCTTAGAGTAGCTCTACACTAGTTTAGTTACTGATTTACGTCTAAGTGAAAAATGAGATATTTGATGACTTTGTATGCCAACAGATTATTTAATTATTTTTGACAGACACATGCATTGCTTTTATCGATATTTGTAAAAATACCCAAATAAAATCTAACAAAATCACAAATATTTCAAAAATTCTGACTTTGAGTATTATACTTAATTTTTATGACCTTGAAATTGAATAAATATTTCAACAAATTTACCACTTAAACATATTTTAATGTACTCAGATAATGTAAAGCTAGTATTGGAATAAGATTAAGGCCAGGTCCTTGCAAGATTGTTGATAGCTCTACTGATCACTCAACTCAAAAGTATTCTCACTAAATTTTACCTAAAACTTTAAGTTCTAGTCTGCTTGAATTTAGACAGGCTACATTTTTTCATTCAAACTGAACTTCAATTAGCAGTTTTTATGGCTACGCTCATATATATGGAACACACAACAATTTTGTTGAACTAAGAAGAATTAAAAATTATTGTTTTTAGCCTGAAATTGCCTTTAGTTGCTATTGGATGTTGTGTTGTGTTTCATTATATTCTATGTGTAATTTTTCAAAAGAAATTGGTTATGTGTGTCACAATTCACTTTACTTGACGAAAACAAAAACTCATTTTTCACTCAAGCGAGAAGTACTTGTTTTGTATCACCAACAAATGGAGATAGATTGATTAGTGATTAAATAATAGTGTGTATATTGTAAAAATATCCTCAGATGTAATATATTAATCTTGTTAAAGATGTATTACTTAATCTCACTTAATTTTTATTGAAAAGGCATTGTTACCATGTAAATATTAATTATTATTCTTGATTAAAGTGTATACATTCTTGTAATTTTATTTAATAATTTTTACAAGTTTCTTATTGTTGGAACAAGAACAAGATGTTGGATCATAATGACTTGTGACAAAAGGATTCATTACCGTACTTGTCAAAAGACTCTGGGAGGATATGTGACACAATTACAAATGTAATTACTTAAATTTCTTCAAATTAAGAGCTGTCATAATCAACTATAAATAAGATTTTGGTGAATGCGACATCTTGTTCTGATCCTGGTAGTAATAAACTTTGATACACATATAATTTATTTTTCCACACACTAAGTAATAAATATTCTAGTTTGAATTTAAAAACAATTTATTTCAATTCAAAATAATGTTATACGAATGTAAAATAAATTTAAATTGCTACTTAGTTTCTGAAGTGGTCTATTCTAAAACAAAGAATGTATCTTTAAATTGATATGAGCTCTCTCTTTCTAATCTAGAGAATGAAAGAGAAATAATGTTATATCTAAACTGTAGAACTATGTCATTTTGTAACATCATAATCAGTCTCCACTCTTTGTGATCTAACAGGACAAACCCTGCCTCTTGTGGCTTGGTTTCTATTTCAAACTGAAGGATTTATACTTATATAAATGCATAAACTCTGTAACTTAAACATGACTATAAAACAATTAAACAATTTACATTAAAAATACAATAAATTGAAATTTCACTAAAACCACAATTTTTCAAATGGCAGTCAAAAATTCTTGACAGTTATATTAAATAAAATTAAAAACTTTTCATTTTATACCAAAAATATAATTAAGAGTTTCAAGGATTTAAGACAACACAAATTCTCTCTTTTATTTATTTATTTTAAAGTATCACATTACATCATGTACATTACTGTTGACATTAATCAAGGTCTTTTAAAAAATTAACAAAGCTGTGTCCAATATTATTATGTAATTTTCACAAGTTCGTTTTGGCATTGTTTTTATTCAAATGTATGTGCTTTGAACCCAAGGTATTCTAAAATTAAGGACTCATTCGTCTACTTTAAGGTGAGCTGGTATTAAAACATTATCAGAGATATCTGTTTCGGACTTTCATTAGTATTTTCTTGCAATCAGACAGTCCTTTTTTCAATCAATAAATTTCTGCTCAATTAATTTATTTAGTTTTTACTAAAAGAATTTCTAAAATATTTATTGCTTAGCTTTAAGGGACTCGGTTTAATCTATTACTTTACAGTTTTATACAGAAAGCTAGACACAATGTCCAGATTTGACCATACATGTAAAATTGTTTGACAATGACGAATATGTACATGTATCGTACGTCAAGTTGTGAATATGTACATAAATTAACTGTTATCTGGTAATCCAGTCCTTCCAATCGTGTCTGTTCTGTCGGGAACGTGGGCCGTACATCGCACCAGTTCACCACATCTACCCCAGATCACATGGTCAGTAATGTTGTCAATGTACATAGCATATATTTAGAATAGATAAATAATAATTTTATAAGCAATGCTACAACCTTTCTTAAGATACTGTGATGTACAGTTCATTTGTATGATCGAGAATTTACAAGTTTTGTAAAAAATTCAAAGTATTTCCATGAATTCTTCTTTTGAACATGTGACTTGAAGCCACTTGAATAAACCAAATTAAAATTATTGAAAGTGTGTTGAATCATTCTAAGTTTTCCTTTTATTGACCCTTCTTTAGCTTTTATGCTTGCTTATCCTGTTCATACTATAAATCTATTACTGGGAAACAAAGGTAGCATAAATACAATGGTATTGTCAAGAAAGGATAACTGATATTTTTTTAATAAATGCCGAAACAAGGATAACATTTCAATAATTATTGTTACACATTAAACTGCTAAAAACAATTATCTGAGCAAATTGTTTGCAGTATTATGTAAACTACACACCCTTTGGAGAGGTTTTATCTCTCATCTATGAATAAAAAGTGTCAAACTCTATGAAATTCTTGACTGAGTATAAATTATACCAAGAGCATTCAGGCTTTGAGAGGATGGATGTACATTACAGAGAACTTCAAAAAGAATCTCATATTTCACCTTTAATTGCATTATAGTCAATTGAAGTGTTTTACAAAACAAAGAGGAAGAACTTGTGAAGCCAATACATAAATAATACAAAAATTCAACATATAGTTTGACAAATGTTTATTTTACAGCCATAACCACTACAAAAAACGCCATTAAAAATTATAACTTAACTGTATCCAAATTGTACTGAATGGAATTTAATGGACTTTCTTAATCCCAAAACTATAAAAAAGAATCTTTATTGTATTTGAGTTCTAATAATCTGTTTATTTTTACTTGGTTTTACTTTAAAATTGTTAGGCATAAGTTTAAATTTGTTTAGATGAAAAAACTTTCAATTACAATTATCTCAATTGTAATTAGTCATTCATAATTAACATCAAGTGGGAACACCAAGTAGAATCTATAAAAATATTTTATCTGAGGCATTCTTAATTCTTAATTTAACATTCTTAATTTTTTCAGAAATAGTTACAATGAAATATAAGGCCATAAACATGTATGTCACAATTGGATATCCAGTTTTGGATTACATAACCTCTAACGGCATCTGACTTAATATTATCAATGTTACAAAATTTCACCACTGACATAAGATTCCATGAGGAGAGGTGGTGGGCTATATCTCAGTTATGTCATCTTAAAGAACAGAACAGCCCAGCTCTTTTCCAGCCTCTCCAGTTGAAGTGGGCAGGAGGCCATATCCAGGCTAGCAACAGCCTTTAACACTAGGGGAGTTCCACCCACTCTAACAGTTATCCTCCACAGTACCCTAGACCTATCTAACATCTCTTCCACCCAAATATTTTGAAATTTGTGGTTAACGATGTGCCACTCCTAGTTGCCCAGAAAAGTGGCACATCGGTTTTTAAATAAGAGTACTGATAGAGAGAGTAGGATCAGACATCTTGCTTTGTGTTCGCTATGCCTACATTCACAGCTTGTTGTGTATTGGCATTTTTTTGCCAGGTCAGTTAGACCTCTTATGTGGAGTATCAGCTCAACCCACTATAGATTATTTTTTGTAAAATTAAGAGTTCTGTCATTGCCCTCTATGTATGTCTTATCTGATTTGTTACATATGAAAACAATAATTTATCTACTTTGCAGGACCACACGTCTGTACATGAGAATAACACTAAATTCAAGATTTATTAATACAAAGATGTAACCTAACTCTTATTAAAAATAGTTTATCTAGGATTAAAACATTTTCAACAGATTACCTCACAATCTCAAGTTCCTGTCTGTCAATAAGATAAAAAATGAAATTAATTGAATGCTACTGGATTTGTGTGTTTATAAAATGTTCAAGAGTTTTATGAAACTGACTTTACCAATTATTGATTGTTTTCAATTGTTAATGCTTGACACTTTTAAATGTAGCAATTGTAGGAAGGGTTGTTTCAATTTAAATGTTGAGTTTAGCTCCAGTTCACCTTCCTATTAGTGCAGTGACCGGAATCTGACACTGTCTTAAACTTGACTCCTGGAATTGTGTACTCAATTATTCACCTGATGAGATGGTGAGACTACTTCTTCACCTAGATTATGCTATATTGTTATTTTTGTAGTCTAGGTGTCTCTAATGTCAAAACGATGTGAAAAGTTCATTTTGAGCTTCTTTGTCAGCGACTTTTTTATCTCTTCAGAGAGACGGATTCCAGACGCTGCAATACCAGGAAGGAGAACTGGAGATAAACTCAACATTCACATTTTAAATGTGTAATACGAAATAAAGGAATCTGAATTTTACTTAAATACTGTACCCAGTGTACGTTCAACTGGAAAATATAAACTATCCAGAGGTGAACCCTCTTGGTGACCTCATATTGGAAAATTTGTCGCCTGGGTGCATCATTTGGTTGGATGTCATTTGGGATGTGTAGTCCCAAATTCTGTTTGAAAAAACTGTAATATTTGGAGATTCTACAGAACAAAATGGAGAAGCATTCAGCCTATATCCTGCATATACTTTAGAATTTGAATTAATATAAAATACCTTAGGAACAATATGATGACCAATAGCAATAATGAAAATAACTATAGTCAGATCTGAATTGGTACCGACTAACAGAGGAGTTCCCCAGGGCTCTGTCCTAGGGCCAATTCTGTTTGTGCTGTTTATCAATGATTTTCCAGAACATCTAGAGGAATACAGTAAGATGGTCATGTATGCGGACGACACTGTGCTGCTTACTGCAAACAGAAACGTAGATCAACTAGAAGTGAACACTTTTATTGCCTTCAATATGACACAAGAATACTGTATGAAAAATGACTTAGTTCTCAATGAAAGTAAGACCAAGCAAATGTCATTTGGGAATAAAAAGTCTACAGTATCTGAAATGCCCAATCTGACAGCAGCTGACAAAATCAAACATCTAGGTGTCATACTTGATGAAAATTTATCCTGGAATAATCAAGTGGACAATCTTTGCCTAAAACTCGGGTCAGCTCTCTATGCCATAAAACGAATCAAGGCAACTAGTACCCCTGAGGCAACAAGGACTGCATACTATGCATTGTTTGAAAGCCATTTACGCTATGGTATTACTGTCTGGGGTGGATCCACTATGGGCAATCTCAACCGCGTCCTGGGTATGCAGAAAAGGGCAATCAGAGTAATAGCAGGCTTAAATCCAAGACAAAGTTGTAGAGATGTTTTCAAGAACCTGAACATCCTGACGGTCACTTCCATCTACATCCTAGATACTGTCCTTTACTGTGTGACCAAAGAGCCCCCTAAACAAAGTGACGTGCATGAATACAACACCAGATATGCAGGAAACTATGTGCTGCCAGGTCACAGAACAGCCATGTATGAAAGGAAACCGTTGTATGCAGGAGTGAAGATGCTAAACAAGATACCAGACCACTTGAAAGCTGGAGGCCCTGTGCTGATGAAGAGGAAGCTACAGAGATGGCTGCTAGACAAGGCTTTCTACACCCTAAATGAATTCTTTACTTGGGGAGACCCCACATAACACTGAAGAAGCTTATCTATTATACTAATTTGACTTAAATTTGACGCTGTAACATTTCTTGAAGAAATTGTAATAAAGGATATTGTCTATTGTCTATTGTCTAAAACATGATGAAGCTATCTACTTATACATTGTGCAATGCGTGTACTTTGCCAAGCTCAAAAATAAACCCACTTCAATATGGATACCTGGATTCAATTCTCTCTTTTAACCAAATAGTTATAGTCACTGAGCTTTATATTTTTTTACTTTCCTCACTTCTTGATATCCACCATACTGTTCATTAAATATCACAATACTGCATATGAGAATGAAAAGTGTTTGTTCAGCATTGTGCACACATACTTGCCACCATTAGTTCACATTTATTAGCTAGCTCTTATGGTTATGTTTAGCTACCTCTGCTGGTGCGCAATCAAGTTTTTATTACAGTTTAAACATTTCTGTAACAATATAGATTCCTATAACCCATAAAGTTAGCAATATGTCTTTTGTTTATAGCTGTGACACTTTTTTCAAATCTTCGTAAAAACATGTATAAAATCAAATAAACTAAAACAAATCCCAGAGTGCCATGTATAATTTAAGACAAATTCAAGTGTAAAGAAAAAAATTCTTAACCAGCCCATTCTTGGCACTATCATTTTTTTTCTAATTTAAATACTTGTTTTGTTAAAACACTAAAAAATATAACAAAATAAAATATGTCAGTGATTTAACAAAAATGGTGATTATGTTGGAGTGGATTATGTAAAGAGGTTAAGGTTCAAGGTTTGTGATATATGTCTGAGCATTGATGTGCTAATTATTTTATCTACTTGCATTAAAAAATGTTTAATTTAGTAGTTCTTGTATTTATCATTTTTGTAAATCACAAATTGTATTATCTCATCACATATTGAATGTGCCATACAGTTTGTAAAAACCATAACTAAAAGGAAAAAAATGCAAATACATAAAATAATTCAATAGACTGAACATTCTCAATATTAATACTCTATATTTGTTGGTGAAATATGGCTTAAAATTCCTCTTGAAAATGCAAGTTTAATTCCCATCGTTAGTATGGTGTGATTGTTACATTGGAGAGTTTTTAATTTTACACAGTAAACTTTACAAGCCTTCCTTATATCAGGGATCCTGTGGTTGCTTTAACCACTTTGTTCAATAATTCATAATTTGCAGGGACCATTTTTTCACATTAAACTTTGAGATATTGTTGCTTAAAAATATGCAAAATAAAATAATATCATGTATCAACGAACAGTGATCCTCGGTACAAAAAAGCAGTTTTCTGAAGCACAAGGGAAGATAATTTTGGTACTAAATAAACTATTTTTTTTTAATAAGAACTAAATAAAAAGTATCATAGTACTCAATTCTATTCTGTATGACAAGAGTTCTCAGAGATTAGCACTTAAATTTAAAATGTGTCACTTAAAAATCAAATAACTAAGTCTTTTTAAGTTACTTTTTACATGTCGGACTTCTTTTATTTGTATATTCACTAAGATTTACTTATTTACCCTTTCAGTCACCGAGTCTTCTTGCAAGTAGTATCAGCCTCTGCTAAATTTTCCAGAAAATCAAGAATATTGCTTGAATTGTTTGAATTTTAAATGGTTTAGTAATTAAATATTTACACAAGAGCATAATAGTAATTGTAAGCTATATATGATCATTTACAATGCAGTTGATGAAAAAAGTTGAAATAAACTATACTCTCTTAAATAATACACTAGATATGTAATATGAATATTTGTTTAACAGCTTTAAAATACACTGCATATCAGATTTGGTTCCTTACGTATACATAATTTTTCAACCAAATCACTTTATTGTTATTAAAAGCCTTGCATAAATCCCTAACTAATATATATACAAGGTGTTTGAAAAGTCTGGGTACGGCTTAATATTTTACAAACCATAGCAGATAACATCTATAAACTTTGCACAGTGTCATATGGTATGTAAACTATTTTTCCTTGCTATTACCATGACATGCCAACCATGGGGGGACGGCCCACAGAGGAAAACATGGAAATCTTAAATTAAAGCATGGGTCGAGTGATACCTCATTTGAAAGAGCTCAGTTAGTAGAGTTGAATGCCGCAAACCGCATCACAAAAGGTTTATCCAATCAGAAATGGCGGGTTGTTTTAGGTACACATTGTGAAGTACATTATGCGCTGCCATTTCTAACTGGATCGTCGTATTCTGATGCGGTAGGTGGCGTTTCATTCTACAAACCGATGTCTTTTCACAGAATTTTTTTAATTAGCAAATTATGTCATAAATTTATAACATAATAAATAAAACTAAAATGAATTCGTCATCTTTATTTTTATGAATTAATTAAGTTCTACCATTGTTCATTGTTGGTGAAATAGTTAACTTACCACTTAATTTTTGAATTAAATTTTTTTGTTATTTTTTATAAATACTAATCAGTGAAACCATTGATTAGTAGAGTGAACCGCCGCCTACCGCATCAGAATACGACGATCCAGTCAGAATTGGCAGCACATAATGTACTTCACAATGTGTACCTAAAACAACCCGCCATTTCTGATTGGATAAACCTTTGGAGATGCGGTTTGTGGCATTCAACTCTACTAAATGAGCTCTTTCAAAGAGGTATCACTCGACCCATGCTTTAATTTAAGATTTCCATGTTTTCCTCTGTGGGCCGTCCCCCCATGGTTGGCATGTCATGGAAATAGCAAGGAAAAATAGTTTACATACCATATGACACTGTGCAAAGTTTATAGATGTTATCTGCTATGGTTTGTAAAATATTAAGCCGTACCCAGACTTTTCAAACACCTTGTATATATATTAGTTAGGGATTTATGCAAGGCTTTTAATAACAATAAAGTGATTTGGTTGAAAAATTATGTATACGTAAGGAACCAAATCTGATATGCAGTGTATTTTAAAGCTGTTAAACAAATATTCATATTACATATCTAGTGTATTATTTAAGAGAGTATAGTTTATTTCAACTTTTTTCATCAACTGCATTGTAAATGATCATATATAGCTTACAATTACTATTATGCTCTTGTGTAAATATTTAATTACTAAACCATTTAAAATTCAAACAATTCAAGCAATATTCTTGATTTTCTGGAAAATTTAGCAGAGGCTGATACTACTTGCAAGAAGACTCGGTGACTGAAAGGGTAAATAAGTAAATCTTAGTGAATATACAAATAAAAGAAGTCCGACATGTAAAAAGTAATTGTAAAAAGTTATAATAACATAATAAATTTGATATTTACATAGTAATTAACCTGACTACAGAGGTATATGGTTCCAATCTTATATTTACCTTGTTCATCGTAAAGAAACAGCTAACTGACTGTGGCCTGCGGGTCTTCTGCCACTGCGGTGAGCATACATCCACTCTACCACTCCCCACCCCTCCACACCATTCACTGTAAAGCGGGACAGGCTCTCTGTGATCCGAGCCTCCCAATCTAGTCCTAAGTATAAATCTGTTGTTTCCTCCACTTGTACTTTAACTTCGTAACACTTTTGTCCTACAAAAGTTCAGTAACTTTACACAAAAATATAATTATTATGTAAATTTTTTAATTAATTCACATTTTGCAGATACTTGTCTAAAATGATATGCTTTTTTTGTGTACAACTTGTGCATTACCAACTTTTCCACTACATTACGAAATGTATTTTGCTAGATAAATGTTGTTAGTTCAGTTAAGAGTCTTAACCTTAACTCCTTAACCCTCTGACTGATGATAATAAACTCCCAGAATGATACACTGATTTTTGTTTTTGCGCAGCATATTTTTTAAATATTTGTTAAAATGCATGCTAAATTCTAAGTAATAAGTGTTATACATCACTTTTATGTTAGAAACCAGAGAAAAATGTAAAATAATACAAATAAGCACTTAATAGAGTATTGTTTTTTTTATTTTTACATAAATTTAAAAATGAGTATTGTAAATTTTTGTTTCCTAAGTTTCACTCCATGTAACTTTCACTACCTTGAGATAGTATGATACTGTAAATGTACAAAATATACACACTTTTGTAGTGAACAAAAATATTATAACATACATACACTTATTCACAATACCAAATAGTTTTTTGATCAAAATGTATAGTCTGTACTAGTTCATGTATAAAATTTGAACAATGAGGATCGCCCATTTCACAACATAACAATCAATTATAAACAACTAGCCTACATAATAACATAGCAAGAGTAGCAACAAAGATCGTCAAGGCCGTGCAGCACGTCTCCAGCTGCATAGTCTGTCGGCTGTATGCCGTGCGGCATTTCGAGTATTATGAATATAAACTATATAAAATGAATTGGTATATATGAATAAAGAATTCAACTGGTGCAAGTTATATCTTTATAACTTAAAAGGTTTTCACGTAATAATAGTGTAATGTTGACCGACGGCTGTGCCGTCTTCTTCAGTTCACAAGCGGTATTGATAAACGTCTACGCCATCGGTCACCAGTTGGAGGATTATCGTTAACTATGAACCTTAATCTTAACCTAAAGACTCGAGCAGTTTTGCTTGAGTCTGTAACCAGCTCGTTACATACTAATTATTCTAAGGTTATTTGCACAAATTTAATGCATATAATCGGGTATATGATAACGGTGTGAGTACAAAGAAAATGGAATGATTTTTTTCTATGAATTCTTAAATTAAGAATCATAATCTTTACCAATAATCATATCATCGTAATAGTGATAACAATGAAAAAGGAGAAAACAAAAGAGTGTGGATGGTGGTATGTTGTCTCAGAAACAAAAGAACAGGAAGATTTTTGTACTCACTATGCAATAACTTATTGTTCCATTTGACAAGTACCTCTCTCTCTGAAATATCAGAATTTTTTGAGATATGAAATCATTAAAAGGTTTAGTACCTTTTTTTTAGACTGGCTTTCTTGCAACTCTTTCAGAAAAGATGCATGTACTCTACACCCAAATGTTTGACTTGACATAAAGACAAACTAACCATATTTTACCAAATTAAAACTTTCCACAACAAAACAGTACTAAAACCTTTTTAAAAGAGAAAATTTGCATAGTTAAATATTTAAACTTGTTAAATTTTATTAATATCTACAACTCCTACCTCAACTTTATTGGTTGAAAGAAGTTTTCTGCCCTTCATAGGATTCATACATAAGAGATTTACTCAACTAGAAGAGTGTTTAAGCAACCTTGTTAGAGAAGAAGAACTGTTAAAACACGTTCATGATGTAGTGCATCAGTGCTAAAGTAATGATGTCTTATATTACCACGCGAAGTTAGGACTAACAAACCCTCTCTAACACTTAACTTGGGGACCAATGGCTTAAAGATGACTTCCAAACCACCACAATACACGCCGACCTTATGTTAGTTATGACACTGGTCACGTAAACTTAAGAACAGACATTGTGGAGTGGTTCAGACAGTCAAAACAAAACATTACCACACAATTCGCTTTCATCCTAGCCTTTTTTCACAATGAAGTAACATAACATATCAGATTATATTAAACTTGGCAAGCATCGCTTTCTAATAGTACATAGTCACAAAAAACACTCAAATATTTCATTTAGGGAAAACTGTAAAGCAATTTTTATGTAACTGTTCAATAAAACTGAATGTATAATGTGGATTATTTTTATTAACCTTAAAATAGGCAAATCAAACCATACTAATAGTTTTTTGCAAGAAAAGTCTCCTTTTCTCTTCTCTGAAATATGAATTTTGTTGTGTTTTTTTTTGACTGAAAATGAATACTTAATGTATATTCTTACCAAAATATTTCTCGATTTAATATGTTTGTGTTAGGCCTAATTAAAAAAGTTAACTCCAACTTAATAAAAAACAAATTACTCCTAATTCAGAGATATTGTAAAATAAAAACATTACAAATTATATATTTGTCTGCTACCTGCAGACAGTGGTATTATTAGTGTGGTGTATATATATAAGTGTTGACTTGCTAGTGTAGATTCATTAATTTCACTTCAAATAAGACTTTTTGCCAGAACTGTTCTAAGTATCAGCATCTCACATTGATAGTTCTGACTTTGAAATGGTTGAACATGACAAAAACATTGCCCACACTAGCCCCAAAAGGAATTTCAAGAGAAACTTTCATATAACGCAAAGGTATTTATAAGTGGATTGTAATATGAGCTCAACTCATCAGAGATATCAATCCCTTCTTAGCAGAATTATAGGCAGACACTGAAGAAGCCTTCATATTAGCTCTCTGTTTGTCTTTCCAAAAGGCACAAGGATGTCAACCCATTCAAGTACATTCAAACCCTCATACTTTTTAGTGGTTTTTTTTTAAAAGACATTTTTCAGTTTGTTCTTGAGGTCTTTGAGCAAGGTCTGACATACATATATTTTATTATATCTAGCAAATGCTTCAGTGATGAAGCAAACAAATTATAGGCATAACATAATTTTTCTTCATCCAAAAAAATTACACATCAGGTACAACATTGTTTTTGTTTGTGCTCCACACCACCATTATCACACATAAGTAAAGGCTTTCAGTTTTGTAGTGTAACCACTAATAAACACAGCTTAAATATTTGAATATTACACGTTGCTTAAATACTTATTTGATTTGTCTGGAAAGTATGGTCTAAAAATTAGCCATTGCTGCCAAGGGAATCATAGTTTATCAATGACGATAGCTTCCCACTGAAATATGTTGTTCACCAGATTTTTTACTTTAACCACCGCAGGTTCTTCAAATTTTGTTGTTAAAAAAATTGCACAACAACAAATACACAAATTAACAATTAATAATTGCACAAATTTAAGTCAATTTCAAATCTGTCAGTTTCTCATTTAAAAAGAAATTATAAATCGCTTTATTAACCCTTAGCGAGCCACAAATAAATAACCAAAACTACTCCTAAGAGCCATACACCTTAAAAATAAAAAAATTCTCAAATACCAAAACCAATTTTTTTTAAATTCTTATAACATAAGAGGTAAGAAAAACGACAAAATATTTTTTTTCACTCAATTTACAGCCAAAAAATGGTAAAATCATAATTTCACTGAAAAAATTTAATTTTGACATTCTATGTGTTCATATATAAAATTAACAATAGTTGAACACAATTATTGTAATATTTTACAAAAACAAGCATATAGTAATTTTTATTAAGAGAAAATATAAAGAATATAGTAAAATGTTATATATACAAATTAAATAAAAACAATAAAACTACAAAAAATTTCAATTTTCCAAGTATAAAATAAAGAACACACTACATTTTACAATATTATAACATGAGAAAACTTATAAATGGTACTTATTGAAAATGAGCTACATATATGTGATCCTTAGGCGTAGGTTTGTTGTGTGTGGTACATCTCAAAAACACAGGTCAGGATGCAAGGCAGGCTTCGACGCGCACGTCTTGCGGACAATAAAGCCCTACATCACGATAATAATACATAAACTACACTGTACATTGATTAAAAATATTGATTAACATCAAAATTGAAAAGGTAAATACGCGGATCGAAAATGGAAGGGCGAATAAACATCTACCTTACGAAAGGCTACAGGCAGATTGAGCGCGCGTGAGTAGACGTCGTTGGCTCTGCGGGAGACTATGAACATCCGGCCGCCCGCCATTTCGTCACTCGAACAAGAGCCGTGACCTTCAAAATAGACACAAACGGTTGTCCCTTGTTTAACAGTTTTTACTAATTTTGTTACCCAGAAATGCTTTTAAATAATATATTTAAAAAAAATTTATTTTGCGTCAGTGGACGTCGTTGGCTTTTAGCGCTAGTTTAGGCATGCCGTCTAGTAACGTCATTGGCTCGGAAAGGGTTAATTGTATAAAATAGAAATGGTGTCATAGAATTGTGAATAAAAGTGATCCATATTGGTTCCATACTTTCCCATCACATTATATATATTCCAAAGATTTTTCATTAGGTTTGTGGTGGTGTCTTGTCACAAAAGACCTTCGTTTTCAATGGATTGTTTTCCAAATGATTACAAGCAAGTCAGTCTATCTCTGTGATAAAAAATGCAAACTTTCTTCTTTTATCAAAATTTGCTCATATAGATACAGGGCTGGAAAAATCTAAAGATCAGACATATACTATATTTCCTTAGGATAGGTAAAAAGAAATTGATGTACATTGTATTAAAAATCCCTCTTCTGTTGTCATCATTCAAATGAACGTTATTAATATCTGGAATAGATAGATTATTACAACAATCTAGCCATACGTCATTAGAAGATTGATTGTTTTCTTCCTCAATAGAACTGTCAGATGATGTACGGGGATGTCCTCTTTATCAGATAAGGAAGGGACATTCTTGCTATCTGAGAATGTAAAATCTGTCAAATTTTCATTTAAAATATCTTTAATATCTGATGATTCCATGGTGAAATGGTTATCACAAGTACAATTTATGAGAATCACAACACTGTTTTATAACACAATAGCAACGATATCAGCAATATCATATCATATCAATGTGCTGAAACTTGTAGCTGAATATGATAAAAATAACTTCAAACAAACCCATGTGATCTTAACATCAAAAATCTTGGCTTTATAGCAGCAGATCACCGGATTAACAAGGTGTACCACCAGTGGCTCACTAAGACTATATTTGTGATTACATAAAGTCTACCCCCAGCAGCCCGCCTGCCCGGCCGTTGGTGGTGGTTTGGAAGTCACCTTTAAGCTGTTGGTCCCCAGGTTAAGTGTTAGAGAGGGCTTCTTAGCCCTAACTTCACCTAACTTCTGTCTAAATAAGACATCTTTATTTTACTTTACTTTTTACCAGGAAAATTTTTATTTATACCTAAAACATTATAACTGTTTTGCAAATAAGATTAGGTTAATAATATTTATAATGCTATTTGACAACTATTTACCTGAAATTATTAATTATTACATTTCGGAAAGTTTGGGTTGAAAATTAATTTATTCTAATACAATGATTTTTGTTATATGTTTTGAATGGTTTAATTGACCTTTAAGAAAAAGAGATAGAGGGTAATACTCCATAGTGTAGTGGAATAAGTCAGCATAAATATCACAACACATCACTGGTAATCAATCTGATTTATTATTGCCTTAATTATTCATTACACTTATTATAACATAGCTTGTAATATTATATTCAACCTTTTATGGCTGGTCTCACTGAAAACTCAGAGAAAATGCACTAAAAACACTTTAGATAATAGTAAAAAAAAAAAACAATTAATGTCCATTCATAAATGGTAATATATTATTACTCTAAATTATTATTAACCCTTTTAACCCCGACGTCCGTACTATACGGACGTCGTAAAAAT
Organism: Homalodisca vitripennis; assembly: GCF_021130785.1. Lineage (NCBI taxonomy): Eukaryota > Metazoa > Arthropoda > Insecta > Hemiptera > Cicadellidae > Homalodisca > Homalodisca vitripennis. The sequence continues at coordinate 91,406,962 of NC_060215.1, forward strand.
GGCGTCAACTCCCGACGTCCGTATAGTACGGACGTGCACTTTTTATTACTTTACTGGCCACCTATTTCACCAAATGCTTTGAAATTTCAGAGACTTGTGCACAAAGATATTTTGCATCGAAATATATTAGTTTGTAATGGTTTGACTTTGTATTTTGTCAGTCTGTGACTGAGCAATTGCAATTCGTCTCGACTGACTGCTCACGCTTGTTGCAGACAGCTGTATATCACGTGGTTGTGAATATACCGTTTTTTTTTCACAGTTTTAGGTTAAAGCAGTGTAAAGTACGGCAGTTAATGTTTAGTTTATTATTTTTTTGATTTCAAAATGAGTAAAAGACATCGTTCAAAGTCTCCCGTAAGTGAAAATACACTAATTAGTAACCTAGTTGCAAATGGTGTGGATATGATTAGTGACGACGATTTTAGTGATCATTTTGTAGTAATGTAAATATTGTTTTAAAACTTTTTTTAAATTTATATTATGAACAGTTTTAGTTATTTTTTCAGAAATAACTTTGGTTTTACGTATGTTTATTTTAAGTACTGTAAATTTCAAAGGTCTTGTTACATTGCCTTGCCCAAAAATGGCAAAAAGAAAAATTTACACGGCTAAACAAAAATTGATGTTACTCCACTTGTAAATAAGGTAGGCCTATGATTTTTGTTTCCTTTTATTAAGGATTAAATATATCATAAAGTAAATGGGTATTTTTAAGTCAAATATTTTTTTATCTATATGGTTTCCATGATCAAACTTGAAATTTTTTCATTTTTATTTATTTTTTATATATGTATATGTATGTAAAAATAATTACTTTCAAAATAATAATTTTATTTGTGTATTTCTGTAAGCTACATGTATAAAGAAGTAAAACAAAAAAATAATTACCTAAATATCTTAAAAAAATAACTGAGTTATGAATTTTTTTACAAAACCCTTACATTTTGTCTGAAAATGGCTTGGGATTCCTGGCACCTCACTTGATTTAATGGCCGGGGTTAAAAGGGTTAAATATAAAATATTGTACATTGATACATCATTAAATGGTTAAAATTGAACAATTCTGGAACAAATACAATCTGGTATTAGCTCCAAGTTGACTACTTCCCCATTATAGAAAACTTACTTAAATTCCTGAGATCAACAAACAAAATGGCTCAAATAGACAGGCCCTGTTGATACTGTCTAGATCACTGCTGAATATATTAATAATGAAAATTAATAAAAATTTAAATAAATTAAATAGTCTATGAGAAGAGAACTGACATTCAAAAAAACAACTATCACTATATCCCTTTTTTACAAATTATTATTGTTTCAAAATGGTATAAACATCAATATAGTGAAAGATTCATAATTCAAGTTTATTGTACCATTTACCATTTTCTTTATTTTTATAAATAATACTGAATTCTTACCTGTTTTGAAAGTAAATCCATAGTCACTGGGTGGAATTCCATTTTCTCCATGTTGATACAGTTCAAAATCCAAATCTGTAAGTGGTTCCAGAGAGCCCTCTTTTTCATACACATAGCCAATTTCCAGCCTGCAATAAACGAAAGGATAACTTTTGAAAAAGTATTTTCCAGAATAAATTGTTAATACAGGTTTCTTTTTGAGCCTACAAACTGATATACAAATCAATTTACTAATAGTCCATCAAAACAGTAACTAGTTAAACATAAAGTGTTAGAACGATTTAGACATCAATACATCATTGTTCAACATTAAATTTATACTGGCGATTTTCACACTTTATGTTTAATTAGTGACTTGTTTATGGAATAGTCTCTGGGATAATATTTTTGGTATCATTCAACACATCTGTTCTATGATGAACTTATCAAAAGCATGACAAAATAAGTTTTATACCAAAATTACTTTGGTTTAGGAACCAAATTGGTATATAATTTATACCTTTGATTATTAAAACTCCCATATGATAAACCGCAAAGATAAAGAATGGTGATTATACATTTCTATTAAAAAACTACAAAAGGAATGATATTAAACATGGCAGGAAAAATACTGTATGTAAATAAACAACTATTTTTAAAGTGAAAATAGTGACTCAGGTTTCTCAACTGGTGGAGAAATTTGTAATTATAGATTTTATCCATGTGGTTTACAATGTAAATGAGACATTATAACATTAAGAAGGCAAAATGTATTATTTATGCCATTATACAGTATAAACAGCTGTTATATTGTTGTGTATGAAGTTTTTGAGATCAGATGTGCAAGATTAATTATCCCTTATGCGAACATACGTTGACTTCAGGCGTCTAAGAATAAATAAATAAACATACATTGTGTTTTACTCATAAAACCATTTAATTTGCTGTTTGACATTTTTTTTCTGTCACCTTTCTACTTGCTCTTCATAGATAATATGAAAATAATACAAAAGGTGATACTAACAATGTTTTGAAACTTCAACAAACAGCAATTTTGTTTAGGGCCAAGCTGTTGAGATCGGGTTTGTAGCATTGTATTTGAATAACAAAGACCTTTAATTTAATATGTTACTCAACCTATGGCCCTATTAAAACTTTTCCTCTGATACATTTTAAATTTAAGTGCTAATATCTGAGAAAACAGAATACATATTTAAAATAGTTTATATGCACTAACAGGATGTAAAGTTTTATAGTTCTATTTGTAATGGTTAAAATAATAGTACACCATCCTGGAACTTAATTCACACCTTGTATGACTTATACATGTATAATGTGTTTTCTAAAATTCATCAAGAAAAATAAACATATATCAGAAAAGGAACATGGAAAATCTTACAAATTCAAACAGCACAAAACTATACATCCTCAAAACTTCCAGACCATTCCACAAAAATCTACATTTTTGTTCATTACATTTATAATTTTCTGTTATAGAGACACCCAAATGTTGTTCTCTAAAAATTATGAATTTTTGGATGTATTTCCCATGACTAACCTGGAAAACATGTTGGGAATGCAGATAACCCCTACATTACCTCGAGTCCCGTCAGCCAAAGTAAAAATGTGTAACGCATATCTGTGAAAGGCTTTCCATTCTCGTCTGTAACCTGAAAACAATAACTTCTTGCTAGCCGTTTGAAAACACGAATTACAAGACCATTGAATAAATTTAGGGTCGCCAAAACAGTGAGCAGATAGTTCAGTTTGCCCAAACTTCAAAAGACAAGGCACTTAGGGAGCTCTAATTATGTTAAGTACATTGGAAAAATAAATCAAAATGAGAATATTAATTGTATTATTTTTACTCAGAGGAAGGATCAGATAAGAATGATATCACTATCAGAATAATTCCTGGAGAATACATTGATTAGTAAGCTTTAGTGATAATGATACAATAGCTAACTTTACAAGTTACCAGTTACTAGTATAATGAGAGGAAAGAATTGTTCTTTTGTGTGTTGCATGAGTGGACATTTTCCTTTGTAATGAATTTGAATTTATTTATGTAGATAGCAACTGAGTACATGCAAAGGGCAATGTCAGGTGTAGGCACCTGAGCTTTAAATCTTTGCTGCAGCGTTTGGTTAATCTATGCCTGATAGCCTTATTCTGGATTACCAATAGTTCATTAAGGATTTGTTGTGTAATGCAACAAAACAACATTAAGTGCAATACTACAAAGATTTGATATTATGCAGCTTTTACAGTTCTACCATCCATTTGATAAAACATAGAACAAAAATCTCAGATCCAAGCTTTTTGGGTAACTTATTTACGTGAATCAGCTCAGTAGGTACTTAATGGTTAAGCCAAACATTTTTATTTTCTGGTGTCCTTTTTCAACAACTATTGAACAATTCTTATAACTCTTCATGTTTTTCCCCTAAAAACATAGTAAAGATTTTGGAGCAGTACTGATTGGCTTAAACAGTTGAATCAGTTACCTCTCACTCTCGTGTATTCTCACAATGCATTATCAGCGCTCTGACAAAGTTACGTGAGCTATCTAGCTGAGCCAGTCAGCTGTCTGATGTGTTCTAATTGGCCGGGAGTCGAAGCAAGATCTTATGTGGTGTGGGAGGGTTGAGGAGGGAGAGGGGTGTTGTTGGGAGGGGAAGTGTGAAAATTGAGTGGGAGAAACAGGAATTACTTTGTCATTAGAACTGTTTTTTTCGCACCATTTATGAAATATAACTTCCATATATTTACAATATTTGTTCTATGCATAGTTATTATCATTTTTGTCGTGGCAATGAATTATAATATTGACAATGATAATGAAATTGACCGTGTATTCGACATACAAAGTTCTGAGTTGGGAATTTATAATGATCTTTTAGAAGACAATGCAGATGTCGATGATCATTTATTGATTGAATTATTTATTGATTTATTTACTCAATGACCGAAAAAGGTAAACCCAACGAGATGTCTTGTTTGCAGCACAGGTGAGAGAAATTTACGTGAATCCCCCTATATGTGTGAGTTTTGTGACGCCGCTTTATGTGTTGTTCCATGTTTTTCAGAGTACTATGACTAAAATACTTCTCCGATTGTATTTTAAAATTGTCATATAATAAATCAACTGTGGAATAATCTGTCTTTTTTATATCCTGATAAAAATAGGCCAATACCCCGTCACTGATTTTCTTGGGGTGTAATTTAAATGGACTAGAAAATAATTAACAAAAAAGAAAAAAGCACAGCTGGCTGCACAATCTACAGTCAAAGGGTTAAAAGAGTGTTGTATTATCTGCATAAATAATTAATGAGTAAAGTATCATTGTGGTTAATGGAATTATAAAAGTCATTTGTAAATAGGACAAACAAAAAGAACTCACAACTGAGTCATGGTACACTGCTCTACTAAAGGGCTGAGAGCTAAAAATATACACTATCTTGTATGAGGTTCTTTAGATTCCCATGGCTTATTTACAATTCTAAACATAACTTACTGTTTGATTTCTTTCATATTAGGTGTAAGAAAATAAATGAATAAATGAAATAATTAATGAATTTTCCTTCTTTCTGTGCAAGTTTATAACACACATATAATTTAATATTACAAATATATTTTACATAGTCTGAGTTATATACTTTAAAAATTTCAAGTATGATTATAAAACGTAACTTGATTGTCCTTGGAAATGAGCCTACATTGGCCACAGCCTGTGCGCAAGACTAAACCCTAATTTGCCATGTAAAATTTAGAATTTGTTTATTCCCTTAATTTTCTTGAAATACAATAACTAAGAGTTTCTGTAATATTAGTTCATGCATCAGCCAGACGCATTATTGTAAGCCAATAGATTAGCTGAGACATGTATCTTGTGTTTTAGTTGGTCTGTGATATGCTCGACTAAGTTTATATAATGGCAGCAATGATGTATCTTCCCTTCAGAAATCCATGTTGGGTTATTGTAAACAATTCTTATTTTTGCACGTCTTGTGTTATTTTTAGTGCTTTTTTGTAATAACTTTGAAAAAAGTGTATGTATTTAAAAAATATAGCAAATATTGTATATTGAGACGAAGGTACATTTTTACTTAACAGGAACATAAGTAGACACAACTGTCATTATTGGCGTGAAGAAAATCTTTATTAGATGAGAGAGCTGTAATCAAAAACCCTTTAAAGTGAAAGTGTAGGCTAGGATAACTGGCAATCACAATGTTGGGCCTTTCATAATAAAATGGAAATTTGAATGAAAATGCATATACATATATGTTGAGTAATATCATTATACTGGTTTTACATACTTTATTAGCCAAAGGTATAACACAGTATGGTTTCAACAGAATGTGACACCATCTCATTAGTTGACCACAATATGTGTTAGGGTGAACCTTTTCAGGTTTGGTTTGTGCTTTTATTTTCTAATAGTTAAGATCTTAAATTTTATGTACATATATATATAGGTATAAAAGAAAACAAAACACGTTTCTTCAAATCGAAATGCTTAATATTTCGTTACTTTTCAGTAACATTATCAAAAGCATGTATATAATAAAATATAAACAAACAAAAGAATGAAGGTTATAAAAACATTTCAAACAACAAAAACATATGGTATCAAAACAAGTAAATTAATTAAACATGTAACCTTTCCTAAACACAGAGATAGATAAAATGTTTGAATAATAAATTTAAATTTAAATTAACTGTGTCTCAAATTTAATCCAACTGGTGATTTTGATTGAAGAGCCATTATGTTAGCTTGTTCATATCTTCTTAGTAATAATTTGGTGTAGTCTTTATTGTCATAATTTTGAAACTTCTTGATGCCAATTAGAGAGAAACAATTTTCAAAGGTTTTATTGTGTTGGACAGCATGTGCAGATACGGGTCTAAGTAAATTTTAAAACGGCCATTTAAAATATTAAAACCTAAATAACTTGAAAACCAACCATTTTTTAATGGCCGCCATTTTGAAAATACACATAATATTTTTTAAAAAATATTTTTTTTACAACTTATGTTCATGTTTATAATATTTGTGCCAAGTTTCAACAAAATCGGTAAACCCGTATTAAAAATAAAATTAATTGTATGTAAAAAACAAAATGGCCGATCTAAGGTAAACTAAGCAAGATATGACTATACATTATATAACATTTTTCGTTCAGTTTGACCTACTGAACAATTTGGTGAAGTTTGGTCCTGTAATTTTAGGGCACCCAGTATAATTTCTTTTATTTAAAATTTTATTCTTATTCCTCAAGGGCCATCACCCTAGTGGTTTTAAAAACTGATATTTTCCTAAAAGAATAGATTTTTATGAATGGTATTGATATACAAAATGTTATTGCTTTATCAAATGTTAATATGTTATATGAATTTCCTATCAAAGTGTATGTAATACATACATATTCATATTATCAACTCAAACTAAAATAAACAGACACCAAACCAACTAAAAACCCAAATAAACTTACCAAAAGAATGGTCTCGCATAGCAGACATATTAATATTGAAGTCAACATTATCAATTATAACATTTCCAGTCAATTCCCCAAATTGCTCGTAATGGGTTTGGTGATGACTGAAAAATCCAAAATTGTTATATTAAATATAGCTATTGCAAGAGTATGTAAAATTTCTAAGATTCACTTGAGTTTTTCAGAGAATTAATAGTGACAGCATATGTTTTGTATTTTGTAGCTGTGTTATATTATTGTGTATTGTTTTTAATTGCTGTCTTACTACACAACAACTTACTCAAAAATGTCTGATGCTTCTAACCACTGAACTAAGTACAGAAAAAAGTTACTATTGTAACTTCTTGTACTGACCCACGTTCCTTACAGTAGATGAGGGGGAACTGAACCTTTTTAATATACCCCATTCACATTCGTGGGAAGGGAGGACGAACTTCCAGATCTCTGCAGGCTCTTGCAGCTATAGTCATTGTTTTGTTCCACTTATAAAAATTCATATAGTTGCCTCGGAGAACCATAGTTGTGATACACAACCAAGATACAGCCAAGACGTGAGACTCTAACTTACTAAGTTATTGCTCTGGGCAACCAAAGTAAACAAATAGTGACTTTGCACAAGAAAAAGACAAAATTAATAGTAAAAGTTCTGTACTTCCAAAATAGACTCATAATAGAGCCTCAGACTGGTTATTCTCATATGTGCAAACCACTCAGTGCAGGAATCCCATCACGATATGAGTGTCAATAGACTAGATGCTTAATGTGACCACCATGTGTTCTGTGACAACTGAATTATAAAAGCAGCAGTCTCCACAGCATTGACGTCTTCCTCTTGTATGTATTTTCACACGAATTCAGTTGTGTACAAATTGAATATAATTCTGATCACAGGGATGAAGAGTCCACCAATGCAGCTAAGAAAACATCTTGAATATCTCCGAGTTTGAAATTGTCCATTGAACTGTATAGTGCTCTAGCCCATCACTTCTCCCACAGGTACTTGGTAAATACTGTAGTTCCCCACAATCCTGAGTAAGGGCAATCCGTGTCCAATCAAATGTTAAAGGAGAAAGTTAAGAAATATATACATAAACTCAAACAATTAATTTCAAAAGAAAGTGATAAAATGATAAATATTACAACAAAACTTTTTCAAACATTGCAGAATACTATCATTAGACCGAAAAGACGGGCTCTACTAGTATTATTGCTAGAATGAAGTTAGGCTTTTGCTTTGGTTCAATAATTATCTTTCTGGTGGCTACTGCACATAGTACAATATATTATGTAGTACCAATGATGAGTTGGTATAATATATGTTACTCACACTGAAGTCGTGTTGCCATTCCTGCTGGCCACTATCGCTGCTGTGCAGTCTACAATGATCACAACTTTGAGAAGAAAACGGCTTTGATCAGATTTTGTAACAATACACTTTTATATCCACAATACCAAAATTTGTTTTTTTTTAAAGCAATGAGGCAACTTATGTAGAATTTTGACCAAACTGAACAATGCTGAAAGCAGCAGTCACCATAAACATGACAGGCTCTATTGATTCTCCCACAAAATGTAAATTGAGAAGTTTTATTCGTTTTCTGCAAGCAGCAGAAATCCATCAAAGAATGTGCTGTGTTTACAGAGAAAACATTATGAGTAATGCTGTTGTACGTGAGTAGTGTAGAAAGCCAAAGATGTTGACTGACACCCACAAAAATCATTAAATTTGTCCGGAGAATGTTTGCCCGACTGCAGCTCAGCGTAAACTGGCTACTAGAACTCAACAGTGACAAATGTTGTAGCGCAGAAGATACGCAGTTGACTACCACACCACGGACCTGCCATGTGTATGGCCATCATGGCGTAGGTTGAAAAAAAAAAAACGACCCTCATGTATATGTGTGTATTAAGATGGTGTACTATGTTAGAATGCTGCATATTTTGTCTAATGATAACATTTTCATAGTTCATATCATAAAAATAATTTTGTGTTTTTGAAATGGGTTGCTCTAATTTTAACTAATATCAATAAACAGGCACAGGTACATTGTTAAAATTGCATTTTATTTCACCTTATATATTTCATTTTTTATACAATTTTCATTCAACATTTAACTAGATAAGATATAATGATAATGTGTAACAAGTAAATAAATCAATGTGATGGGGAGTTAGATTCACAACCTCACTTGGTCAGTGTATTTATTAAGTGTTTACGTTTATATTCATAATGTTAACTATGCATGAGCATGCTTATGCCTGAAATGCTTATAATTTCTCTGAAGATGTAGGTATTAAGAACTGAGTATAGAGTATACAATATTCAGAACAAAGAATATACTTACTCTTTTAAACATTTAAAATAGTTTTTTGTCCATGTCTCATTGCTTAACCCTTTCGCTAAACTTCTCATAGGCATGTCAGTGTCATAGTTGAAGAACCCCAAATCTGACTGCCACCTTGCATCTAATTGTACTTGGAACTTCTTTTGTGGATTGTGAGACAATCTGGAAAATTATTAAATACAATTTTCTTGGTGTTTTTATTGTTATTTTCTGTAGGAAGGATAAAACTAATACAAAGGTATTGAAATTGGACAGTCTTTGATAGAGCCATAGTGTTAAAACTAATGTTATTTAACAGTTCCATTATATTTGAAAAATGAAAATTATGTTAAAACTTAAAACACCAACATTACTCTGGAGTCAATTAAGCAGTATTTCCTCATTACTGTAGGAATTCAATAATGTTAACAGACTAATTAGGAAAGTTTTATATCTATTTAAAAATATGTTTTTATTTTTTTCTCAGTTTGTAACTTTCAACAATGCTATTGAGAAAGCATAAAGGGACTTGTTTGTAGTATCCTAGACTGTGAATGTGATATTCTTGTTAAATAACAATGTTGTTTGTATAAATGCTCATTTAGTAATTTAAACATACAACTTATAAAATATATAGAAAGCAGAGTCAATAAATAAACTTAGACTTTAATAAAGACTCACATGATGTATTCTGTGCGACTTTAACAAGTGTGTATAAAATAAAAGTTTTCACTATCAAAATACCATTTATAATGGATATTTTTTACAGTTTTCAGTTTTGTTCAATAGTCTGAGAATAAAGTACTGTAGAAAGTATATGGACCAACATATGAATCAAGTGAATGGATAAGAAAGCACAATAGAGAGACCAGGGATCTTTACTAAAGTAGTGACAATAACGAGAGAAATAAAGTGCAAAACAATCAGGTGGACTGGACTCATACTCACAAAAAGAGAGGAATGTCAACTAAAACAGGAAAAAACCCTAAATAAAGGCGACCCTAACGAAAGCCAAGGCAGATACAGTGAAACCAAGTAAAATCTGATAAGGATGTAATTGGAACTATACAGGAAGATGCAGAAGATCGGTCAAGATAGTGGAGACATGTTGGTGCAGCTAAATATCAACTCAGATATATGGTCCTGAAAGTAAGAGTAAATAAGTATAGTTGGTATTTTTAAGCAGTTACCAAAAATAGTATAGTTTAGACATTTTTTGTACAAATTTGTTATTGGACTTTTTCATGCACTTAAATTTGCTCAAAAACAAAATCTTCAGTATTGTTATAACCGTATTGTGTATGTTGTTCCTGCAGTTTGATAAAACACAAAACACTATATAATGAATACCTCATCATGCCTTTGTACTGGAGCCACCAACAAGTCATCGGTTGAAGAGGTGTCAGCTTGAGGCCTTCAGACGAGAAGCTTGAGTCTTCTGCTTCATCAACGTTCAGTACTGTATCTGGCAGCTTCGGAGAGAGAAGCAGTCCTACTCCAGGAACCTGTTCATCCAGGACAAAAATACATTAATGTCTTGATTTTTTTAACTCTACACTGTTGTATAAATGTCTCACACACATATTTAAAAAAGCAAAGATCAATTATTTTATTTCCATAAAACATATAAAATGGATTACACAAACCAATACTTTAAAACTTTGCATAAACACATTACTAAACTCTTAATTGTTGTAATAATTGAATAAAACTGAATATATGTTGAGCATATTTGAACTGGCCATTAAAACTCTTACAACTTTCAGATTTCTTTATTTCAATTGGTAAATAATTAAGGAAGTTTTGGATTGGATATGATAGCAACTTACATTGATTAACCAAGTGACATAAAGTGTGTAGGGTTGACCAAGATTAAAGAAATTTCCATATGTAACGAAAATGAAAAAGTATCTAACAAACTTGATTTAATACTAATTAAAACATAACTTATATAAATACTTCTACAAAATATTTTGAACTTATAGTGAGTTATTTATTTATTTATTATTTAGTATTACATTCTAATAACTGCAGACATATTTTAGTGTTATAGTTTCAAACAATGAAGCTGCTGGTTATAAGAATAACACTTAACAACCAAGCCTCTCTCATTAAATAAAACTGTCTGCAATAATACTAGAAAATAGTTTATTAGCCCTAAAGGCGTTCATAGATCTTACAATATTCATCTAAGTACATTATCGTTTTTAGATAGTTTAAGCTAAAATAAACATCCAAACCACACCTTAAGTAGTAAAAATCCATCCACATTGAGTTGCCGACGAGCCAGTCCAACCACAATGTACCAGCCAATCCTGTTAGCTCCATTCATGTAGACTGCATCAAAAGCCTGTGTAAAACCAAATATTGTCTCAATACTGATTATGGGTTGTTCAAGTATTATTCATACTATTTGCAAAGTATCCAAAAGTTTTCTTTGGAAAACATGTCACTATTGTCATTTCTCGAGGATCCATGCATATGTCACATGCAAGTACTCTACAAACTTCCATGCTGTGATCTGTCACTGGTTATTTCAAAAAGAAATAATATATATTTTTATAGACTTACAATATTATGTAAATGTATAACCTATAATTTTTATTTAATTTGACTTTCAGCACATGAAAAGAAAAATGAAGGGATTTTGTCAAAAAAAAAATATATATAATGACCAAATACTTTTAGCCTACCTAGTAATCATATGCCCTTGCTAAATACCTACCCCTCTAGATATTAATATACCATATGTCTCTCTGATGGACATACATGCTGTTGCCCATAAAAATGTCAAAACATAATTTTAGATGACTTCAACTAGACTGTCAGACCAGTAAGAAATCAGAAAAGGACACTTATTAGAAAGGCTAATCTGTAGCTCATGGTTACATCTATAGGGTTTTCCATACCATCTGTCTCTAAAGTCTAGTGGTCAAACTGCAGAGGTTTAGTTTAAATTAATTCCACACTAAATCGACCCCAAACAATTTGTTTAAAACAATTTCAACTCTGTAAAAATACAGTGTCCCAAAAACAGAGAGTTCCATGTTCGAATATCAAATAATTTTGTATACAAACACATGTTGTACATAATTTTATTAAAGGTTTTTGTATCCTAAATATTTAACTACCTCTACTTGTTTCCAAATGGCGACCTAAGATGTATAGAAAATAGAGCGTTTTATATAGCCACTCAAGTGATACAAACTCACATCCACATACTAATTTTTTTCATACTTCATGATATGAGCTTTAAAATCATACCATGCATGGCCGTATTTTTAAATGCTTTTCAATCACCGTAAAATTTACTTTTAATAGATATAAAATTCTCATAACCCAGAAATTTTAAATTTTAAAGGTGGGCTTCCACCACATCAAATTAAAAGATGTGCATTTCACGTTCTTTTTCATTTTTCACGTTTAAAGTTCTTTTCTATCGCCATTATAAAATTGCAAAAAATAAGCTTTGCCAAATGGAAGGTTACATTTTCTCTTTACAACTATTTAGGCAACTAAAAGCCAAAAAATTAAATCTTAAAAAGTTGTATTCACTACGTTACTTATAACCATTTCAACCATGCACTCCAGCCAGGATTCTGAACATACATAAAATCACAAACAATACTAAAAAGAAATGCAATGCCCAGTTAGAGAAGAGACAGCTGCAGTTGTTTGAGCTGCCTTTCAAGTAAATTCTCTATTATTCGATCAGAAGAATATCGATAAATTCAGCAAACAGTACAACAATACAGAGGATATAGAAACAAAAAGAACATAAAATGCAATATTGTAGAATTTCACTGCACCAAGAGCTTGAGGAGGGTGATTTTTCATTGTTGAATTGTATTTTGCACTTGGGCTTTAACAAATTTATTTTAATTACGTTCTCTAGTACGATTTTAAGCAACCTTTCGAAGTAGTGGAGATATAAATAAGATATTGGGCTGTAGACAATACCCACTGGATGAGAAAGGTTAACCACCAAAGATATTGGACTGTGAACACAGTGTGGAGTGATGGAAACTAAACTATCGGCCCTCACGTTTTTTTAAGAAACACTAGAGACATGAATGACGAATTTGTATGAATTATTCTCCTCAGGCTGCTGAGAGATGTTCCTTAAGAGACGGAGTACTGAATGTGGATTCTCCACATGTGGACCTCCTCACTACTCTAGAGATGTTCAGAAAGCCCTGAACCATCAGTTTTCAAACAGATGGCTAGGAAGAGGTGGTCCGGTCTCTTGGCCTCCTAGGTCATGTGATCTCAATTGTATAGGCTATTACCTCTGGGGACAGCAGAAAGGCATTGTATACAAAAATCAATCAACAACTTGAGAGGAAATACAAATGTGAATTGTTAAATCAATTTCTGGGCTCAATAGAGAAAAAGTGGTATGGTTTGTTAGTAGATTCAATACCAGAATTCAGCTAAGCTTGGAAAACGGTGGCATGCACTTCATGTATTTGTAAGGTATTAAAACATCTATTAGATTTTTTATTCTTTTTACTGTACATTTGCTTTTACAATAAATGTTAAAAGTATCAATAAAATTGAATTTGTAACCCACTTTTCTAATGATAAGAGATAAAAATGTAAATGTCAAGTGCATTACCGAAGAGATATTTATTAATATAGTCATACAGCTTTGTTAATATTTTATTTCATTTTTTTGTCCTCTTAGTTGCCTAACTACTTGTAAAGAGACAATGTAACCTTACAATTGGTATCCATAAATACAGGTTTAGTTGCTACAGTTTTATAATGATTTGAGATAGAAAAGAACTTCAAATATGAAAATTTTTCGTTTTGTATGACTAATTATGGAAAAAATTTGTCGTGATGGAAGCCCACTTTACCATTCAAAATTTTTGGGTTTTATATTTTTATATTTTCAAAATGTAAATTTTTCAGTGGTGGAATACTTGTTTAAATACGGCTACACATGATATTAAAGTTCATGTCATGAATTATAGAATAAAATATGTATTTTGGTTTAGGTTTGAATAACAAGTGTGGCAATAAAAAAATTCAAACAAATATTTTCTATTCATCTTAGAAAATATGATTTAAAAAAATAGAGATAATCAAATGTTTTCTATGCAAAAATCTTTAAGATGCAAAGATTTTTGAAATTATGTACAACATGACGTATTTTTGTATTTGAAACTTTGAGATTTGAACATGGGACAGTATGTTTTTGGGATACCCTGTATTTTTAAAGAGTAGAAAAAATGTAAAAAAATTCTTCAGGGTGGATTAAACTAAACCTCTGCAGTTATCCGTTTGACCGCTAGACGTTTTGTGATCTGAAACACCATGTGACCTTTATGTATGTTATGTCTCTTAACTAATGTTTTAAGTTTTTTGTATGGCACCCCAAAAAATTCAATTAATAATATGCTCACCTTTGGATCTTCTGAAAGAGACTGCTTCTTATCCATTTCCTCTGGGAAATCATGAGAGAGCACTCCATAGCCAGGCTCTAAGTCTCGTTTAGCTGTGTAGTGTGCTATAAACTAGACATAATACACATTATTAATATAATTATTTATAATAATAATTACTACTAGACCTATTAATGGACATTTTAATAATGGAGGTTTAATTAATGATTGCATACCTTATAACACTCATTCTTTAATAAACTGTGAATTTTTTAAATTTTGTTAATCAAATAAATATAAAAAATTGATTGCCATTACCATCGCCCTTCCTTAGACATTTATTTACAAATACTGCTCATTTAGGTGTTAAAACTCAAACTTGATTTTCTAAACATTAAAGTACTCAGAAGCTAATTATGATACTAAAATTTCCTTTCAACAACAGGAAAAAGAAAAAGGGTAGCACACAACCATTCTCTTGAAAATTCAAATAATTAAGATAGGTTGATAATGTTCAAGATTTAGAGGGTAAGTTAGTATTTTTTAAATTTCTGCTGTTAAGTTCTTGCAATATTTTTACATTGGTTCTCCTACATTTTTTATTGAGCTAGAATCTGATGTCTACCTGTGTATGAAAAAACGAAACATCAAAACAGCTTCACTAGCTTTGTCAACGCCACATCATTTGTTCAACCAAGCTTTAACAAGGAAGTTGTCTGCTATAGGCCATCTCTTTAGACACAGATAGACAGCAGATTTTAACTGTCAGTGTGTTACAATGTACTCAGTTGAAGATTAAGAGCTTCACTTTCCCTACGATTACCTTACTAGCTAGTGTGGGAGACTAAACATACACGATTATCATTATAGCCTTCTGCAGTTCATGGCTGTTTCTGCCATAAAATATTCTCTTTTAAAGTCACAAGACACATATTGCTAGTTGCAAATTTTTTGACCAATAATACTCTGTTATATAAAAAAAATGAATTCATATTTTTAAGACTAATCTAGGAATTTTTTTGCATGGCTCCTACCCCTTCATCCTGCTGCTCCACCCACTGGAAAAGAGGATGAAAAGCCACCCAGTAAGAAACATAGGACTAGGAACAGAAACAGTCGAAGACATTAAGATGTACTACCTCTGGTTGATGAGTGGAATTTTTAGTTTGAACTTGTAATTGTCAATGGATAAGAAGTGCAAACAAAAAACATTAACCCTGAAACTCAGTTAAGGTATGTGAATGAAAAAAATCACACAATTCAACTTTAACTGCCTCACAGAACTTACTTTCATTATCAAGTCTACTAGTTAGCAACTGATACCAAACAAAACATACAATAACAGACACCAGTAGATTCCCAGATTCCCCAACAAATTAGACTGTATCGTATAGGATATGCTGGAACCCTGAAGCCAACATCAACGTTGAGCTTCCATGGAGTACTTTGTGGAAAAAACACTCAAATCCACCAGAAGATGACGATTCTCAATGTCAAGAGCCAAGTTCTTGCCTTACAACATATTTCTCAACGTTGGCATAGACCCCTGGAAATTTGAAGACCATTTGATAACACCTCTGAACAATAAGACTCTCACCTTTTTAAAACACTTGTCCATTTATCTGTGTATTTTTATGAAAGAATCAAACAATCATAAGTAGATTATTAGATGAATGTAAACCAAAATGTAAAAATTTTTATAAACAATTTCACAAAAATTAATATGGTAGCAAGATTGTCAAAAGAGATAAAAATAAATCTCAGAAACACTAAGAGTTAAATATTTAATTTTGTTTACGTGAGAGTGATCCCACTATAATCATATTAATAGAAATAAATCATTAATTTTTAAGTCCTGAATTAAGATAAAAGATTAAGTTCATCAAATAAGATTGCTGATAAGGAGCTTGTATAAAAGCTTACTATATGCCACTCAGTCAAAACAAATAAAATGTAACAAACATTTATCTTTGTTGGGTTATTTGTTACTTTCTATTCATTTTCTTATGACATCAACACTTAAAAAAAAACTGCTATTTTAAAACCAGTGTGTGTTTGAAATTTTAGCACTTAGGTTATATTACGATACATGTCCATGCAACATTATACTGTATCTTTTCATAACAAACCTTTTTTAGTTATGAAATCTTAAATAGAATATGTATAAAAACATTCAACAAAGGGATAAGCAGTATAGATATGAATGGATTCCATGAAACCATTTTCACAGATTTGGTCAACATTTTTCAGGCATTTTATATTGGACGCACAGTTATTCTGATAGTTTCAATTTTTGAAACCCCTAATCAAAAGCACATAAATTACACAAAACAAAATTAACTCAAGCACTACGTCTATATAAGGAACTGTGTCTTGTTTTTCAAAATCCCCAAGACATTATGTTGAATATTTTCTGAAACTCACAAAGCGGGGGAGGACTCTATAAGCAGCCTGTAAAAGTGGCTCTATTCATTATCAGTTTGTAACAAGTCTTATATACATAAGGTCACAATTTTATAACTGTGTTTCATAAGTATGATATTAATCCTATTAATTAATACAAAATAAAGAAAAAATATTTTAAACCAACTATTATAGTTTTTAGTATAATAAACAAAATTCATTCAATAAAAACCATATATTACAACTTATAATGAAATAGATTGAATGGTAGTCTTATTTACTTACTTTAAGAAAAATATTTTTACATTACCTTTCTAATTGTCAAAAACACAACAACCAATGTACACTTGAAAGAATACCACTTCCCAGGCAGATTATAAATATCTAATATCTTCATCTGAGAACTGTTGAACAGCTGGAACCTACACAAAACTAAAACACAAACCACTATTATTAGAAGCCAACTCAAATACATGTTACCGACAGACAAACAAACACCAGACATGGCCTATGACAGAGGTGTGGTTAAACCTGATTAGATAATAGTGCTTTCTCTTCTTCTTGATAATTATACCACTGCTCAAACACTTTGTTATCTTATTGATAAGTGGGTTAGTACTATATTGTTTAATCCTCTTAATATAAGTAAAACAAGTGGCTTCTTAATAACAAACCTCTCAAACTCTTATTTTAATCATTCTTTGAGGAATATTTACTTTAGTTTAGAATAGTTTTTTTATGAGTAATGAGTCATATATCACTTAATTTTAGTCTAAAGTGGAGGTCTAATTTGTTATCCACATTTAATGTACATTACTCTTGAAATTTATTAAAAGGTTAACATTTTATTCGATACAATACAAACTTTTAAGGTAAAATTGTGAAATGAATGGTGTCCAAACTACAAAATTTGCCTAACAATCATTAAGTTTTTTTTTTTTCTCTCAGGACAAGAAGCTTGGAAAATTGCACTTAGTCCTATAAGGACCTTTACACTGCTTCCGGAGTGACATGATATTTTGGATGGGTAAGGTTGGGGGTAGGGGCCGCCACCTGTTGGGGTTCAAGTCATGTCCCCTCGGAAGAGGAGAAGCCAGCTCTGAACCAGCCTCTCCAGTCAAAGTAGGCAGGGGATGACACACCCTTATGTCTAGGCTGGCCAGAACCTTTGACTCTTAGGGAATGAACCCTACCAACTCCAAGTCATCTCAACTAGACCTATCGAATTACCCTTGCATCCCAGAATCTCGATTTTTGTGGTTAGTGATGTGCCGCTCCTGGACATCCATAAGGTTGCCCAGATTTAAGTGACACATCAGTTTTTTTCTGTTCCCAATGTGGATTCAATTGGAAGGTTTAAACCAGCCAGAAGTGAATGCTCTGGGGCATTAAGTAGTTACTATATACGTTGCCAAAATACAGAATTGAATGATTTACAAAATATTATATGGAAAAGTAAGGAACACCAATGCAATGGTGCATCTGATGAGACAAGGAGAATACCTCTTCACCTAAATTACATTATATTTTGTAGTCTGAGTGTCTCTGATGTTGAAACGATGCAAAGAGTTCATTTTGTGCTTCTTCCCTGAATCTATTTCTTCACCAAGCTATGATGAGCACCTAAGAAGGTCAGTTGAATTAATCCAGCCATGGCCACTTCTGAAAACATTTGTGCAAGATAAGTCTTTGCCATGGAGATGCTATAGTTTGCCCATGCAGCCAAATAGAATATTTGAGGGTCACTCTTGAAAGTTTTGATATGTATGAAGAGTTTTTGTGATATACTTACCAAACGTTTGGTTTGTTAAAAATGTCAATGCATCTTTGAAATCAGATTTTCTACTCATTAAAAATTAGCCATTCAGTTTTTGGGATGGAATCAAAATATTTAATAATCTTGTCATCAATTACGGTATCAGAAGTAAAGCAACAACTTCACAACTGTCATTTTTAAGTGAATTACGGCTTCTTCAAAATGTTCACACAAAAACAAATACAAACACACAATTTAATTTTGGCATACTGATCTAAATACAACATTTTGAAATCCACAAATACGCAGAGTTCTTTGTTAGAAACAATCTGCAGTTTTCAGGGGCAATAACAGAAAGAAGCGATAAACAGACTGGTACTTTAAGTAACAGTGCTGCCAACCACTGGAGGGGGATTTCCCATTTATTGAACTCCTGATTGAAATTAAGAATTTAATAATTACAGGAACTCTTTGAGTCAACTTTGTAAAATTTGAATTGGATTATACACTTAAAATCTTTTTCTGTTGATTTAGTTGTTTCAGTTTTTTATATTTTTAATGACATAATCCAAAGTAGAGAAAACATTCTTTAAAATATATAAACCTATAAATGAGCAGGAAGGAATCAAATAACAAATAACAAGTTGCATATAAAGAGTTTATTTGTACATAACAGAAATGATTGGCCTAAAATACAGCAGTAAATATCACAGATATATTCTATTTAGATGTTTATACTATGAAATAAGGACTATCCAGAAAGTAGGAAACCTATTAAAACTACTGAATTAAAACACATTAAATATAAACAAAACTACGCCCACAGCAACAATAATACAATATCCTAATTTTGTACAATCACAATTTTAATTAAAGCAAGTATAAAGAGGGATATATATTTTAAAGTATGTAATTATGGTGGTGCCACAAATAGTGATTTGGACGAATACTGAATATTCGGCTATGCACTTGGCCGAAGTGCCAAATATCTGGTAGCCAAATGTTTGGCAAAAGATGTGGATTTTATGCGTGACAAGTTTCGACTTGCACTTGCGGGAGCATGCATATTTGTTTGGTTGAGCTTTTTCGTCGTTGACATTCTTTGGATCTCTTCAGACAAGCATAACTCCAGACTACAGGAGTCAAGTCTGAGACAGCGTCACATACCAGACACTGCCATTAAAGGAAGGTGAACTGGAGCTAAACTCAAAATTCAATTCAATCAACCCTTCCTACCATAGCTAAGTTAAGTGTAGAAAACTCTGTAGCTCCACCGTGCTTAGAGATTGTGTCTATCATTTAGTACAGCACTCAATTGTATACATGATGAGACAATGAGTCAACCATTTCACCTATATATAGATGTTTTTAATGTCGAAAAGATGTAAACGTTCCGTTTAAAGTTTTCGTCGTCAACTTTCTTTGGATCTCTTCAAACAAACATGACTCTAGATTCCAGGACTCAAGTCTAAGACAGCTTCACATACCAGACACTGCCATAAAAGGAAGGTTAACTGGAGTTAAACTCAAAATTCAATTGAATCAACCCATCCTACCATAGCTAAGTTATGTGTAGAAAACTCGGTTGCTCCACCGCGTTTAGAGATTGTGTCCATCACTACGATGTGGACTCAATTATTTATCTGATGAGACTACCACCTCACCTATATATAGATGTCTCTAATGTTGAAATGATGTAAATGCTTCGTTAAAGTTTTTCGTTATTGACTTTCATTGGAGCTCTTCAAACGAACATGACTCAAGATTCCAGGAGTCAAGTCTGAGACAGCATCACATACCAGACACTGCCATAAAAGGAAGGTGAGCTTAACTTAAAACTCAATTGAATTGACCCTTCTTACTATAGCTACGTTATGTGTATAAAATACGGTTACTCCACCGTGCTAAGAGGTAGTGTCTACCACATCGTATCGCGTCTATTCCAGGAGTCAAATCTGAGACAGCATCACATACCAGATGCTGCCATAAAAGGAAGGTGAACTAGAGCTAAACTCTCAATTAAATCAACCTTTCCTACCATAGTTACGTTATGTGTAGAAAACTAGGTTACTCCACCGAGTTTAGAGATCGTGTCTATCACATCGTAGTGCACTCAATTGTATACCTGGTGAGACAATGAGACTACACCTATATATATATATATATATATATATATATATATATATATATATATATATATATATATATATATCAGTGTCTCTGATGTCTAGCTGTCAAAACAATGTAATGTTTTGTTGAGCTTTTTCGTCATTGACTTTCTTTGGCTCTCTTGAGACAAACATAACTCTAAAGGAAATAAGACAAAGAAAATTGTTTAGGGCTATTAATGATTTCCCAAATCAATAAAATATTATTATTTAACCACCTTAGGCAACAAACTGTTTTAATTTGTTGAAGGAATTGACTTTAAAAGGCTTATGGGAGAGGCAGTGCTTCAATATAAAATACCTGGTCGCACTTCTTCTTCTTCTTCTATGGGGTGGCCTACTGCCATGCACTTAACCTCAAGGGCCTTTTGCACCCCGGAAGCACACCATGAGGCCTACCAGTCTATGATTTCAGCAGTTCCACAAACCGTTGAAAACAACCTATCAGCCGCCTGGGGAAATTCACCACCCTTGTTCAAACTACCAAAGATGGCATACCGCTCCCTTGCTATTGTAGGACAATCAAAGAGCTAGTGTTCGGCAGTTTGATCCTGCTCATCACACATTCTACAAAGCGGATCCTCCTGAAGGATGCAGATTTTGTGAAGATGCTTCCTCAAGTGACCATGTTCCGTGATCAGACGTATAATCCAAGAAGACATTGATCTACTTAGTGAGAGAAGGTCAGACGCCACTCTGCCCAGATGCAACCTCCACCTTCTCTCATGTTCAGCGCGAACCCATTTCGTTCCACTTACATTATTGAAACGGTTATTCCTTAAATATTCTTTTTAAGTTTCACACAAACCAATCTGATATATTTCCTAAAAGTCGAAGGATGAGAATTTTTCCCATAATTAGTATATATAACACTGTGTTCAAAACTGTAACACACACTTCTTTTTCAATTTTTATGTTTCGTCTGTATTTTTATTTGATGAGTACCAAAGCTGAGAAGCCCACCTCACAAAAGTATGAAGTAGCAAAGAGTATCAATAAAAGCAATGCTTTCCTGGCAATTTGCGGGTTCACTTTATTCAACCTAACACCAAAACTCTAGCAAATAATTTGTTGTGAATCCAATTTTTACCGAAGATCTGTCTGGACAACAACCATTTCAATGTTTGACTATCTCCTTCCAACTCATCCTACTAGAGATCTGGAGGTGCATGAGATGCCGGTTCAGGGCGTGCCACTGTTTACAGAAGAAGAATTAAAGCAAGCTGCAAGAACACTTTGAAACAAGAAGGCTCCAAAGCCAGATGGTATACCCGGTGAAGTGCTGAAGGTGGCTGTGGAAGTGTGCCTGGAAGTACTCCTAAGGATATACAGCCGCTGCTTGGAGGGGTGTGTTTTCCCAAAAATCTGGAAAAGAAAGCGCCTAGTTTTTTCAGCAAAGGCAAGGGGGATCCAGGCTCCCCATCAGCATACAGGCCTCTCTGTATGCTAGGTGTCGCAGGGAAGCTGTTGCAGGCCACGTCTGACAAGGGCAATTCAGGAGGCTTGCGACCTCTCCACACAGCATTATGGCTTCAAGTGGGGGAATTCAAACATTGGTGCCATGAAAGAAGTGATAAGGACATTTCAGGTGGCACAGCAGAGGAACCACTACTCCAGGGAGATAGTACTATTGGACAGTCTGGACACCAAGAAAGCTCTTAATTCGGCAAGATGGATAGACATGCTCAAGGCCTTGGAGAAACATTTCAGGACAACAGAGTATCTGCTCAGGATAGTGCAAAACTACCTGACAGATAGGCAGCTGGTCTTTATGACACCAGATGGCAAACGCAGGAGGGAGGTCACAAGTGGGGCTGCTCAGGGTTCCATGTTGGGGCCCCGACTTGTGAAACATTTCCTACGATGGAATTTTGCATTTGCAGATGCCTCTGGAGGCTTTCCTGGTGGGATATGCAGATGAAATCGCTGGTAATGCAACGTGTGAGCTC
This sequence comes from Homalodisca vitripennis, assembly GCF_021130785.1. Taxonomy (NCBI): domain Eukaryota; kingdom Metazoa; phylum Arthropoda; class Insecta; order Hemiptera; family Cicadellidae; genus Homalodisca; species Homalodisca vitripennis. Next base: position 91,429,854 of record NC_060215.1, read on the forward strand.
ATGGCTATCAGAACATGGGCTAACACTAGCGATTTAAAAGAGTGAGTTGGTTTTGCTCACAAAGAAAAGAATTCCTACAGCCATTCCACTCCAAGTTGGAGGATTTGAAATAGGTATAAAGCCTGCAGTGAAGTACATTCGTGTGTACCTGGATACTAAACTCTCATTTTGGGAGCATATCCAGTACTTATTAGAAAAAGCTACAAAGGTAACAGCAGCATTGAGCAGACTTACGGCGAATATCGTGGGCCTAACAGCAGGGCGAAGGCGACTCTTGATGTCGATTACCGACTCCATCCTACTCTATGGATTTAAGGTTTGGACCAATAATCTAAGGAAAGGAAAGTATCGAAAGAGAATGGGTTCTGTTCAGAGAAAAGCCGCTTTGAGGGTTGCTAGTTCCTACCAGACAGTCTCTGTCTGAGCTAGCCGTTCAGGTCTAATACAAGTATAAATGATTTAAAGAACATAAGTATGTTTTTGACAGCAAGGAAGAACTCTGAGTTGAGGAAGCAGAGCGAGTTGTGAGCATGCAGAAATGGCAATTTAGCTGGTATGCTGAATCCCAAGGAAGTTGGACAAAAACGTTAAATTACTAACATCACAGAGTGAATGGAGAGACAGCACAGAAAGGTGGGCTTCTTCTTCACTCAGTTCTTGTCGGGCCATAGTTATTTTGGATTCGCCTAAGGATGATACGGAACATACCTTCTTCAGATGCAGACGATGGACAGAAGAAAGGAGGGAGCTGATGACACAATTACAGGACGAAGATCTTCACCAGCAGACTATCATTGGAGTCTTGCTCTGAGGCAGGAATGCTGGAATATGGTGGCCTAATATGTGGAGAAAATCTTAAGGGCGAAAAAGGTGACTCTAGATCGTGAAAACTAATCTAGGAAAATAAGAAACCAGATGAGAGCTGGAATAAGGCTCAAACAAAAGGCCTAGCCCGAAATATTGGGAACACCATTTCCAGGCTGTTCGAAGAAGAGGAGGGGGTGTTTTATTAGTGGGTATGCCTTCAGGAAAAATCTGTCTGAGAGCCCCATACTTGTTCGCTTGGTTACGGTAAGGCCAAGGGTTCGTGCAGTAATACATTTTTCACACCCCCGTTACAAAAAAAAATGTTCAACTTTTAAAACAATTCAGTAAGTAAAGCTATCTTTGACAGAATGTTCCCACCAATAAATGTATAGGCAATGATTATGTTTTATCCTTCTGGTATCCATATATTTTGTGTCTCAGCTCAAAGATCCTAGAAAGGGGTTACCAAGAGACAACCAACAAGACCTACTATAGAATAAAACAAGAGTGGTCAGATCTTATGTCCATGTACATATGAATGTACATTTGTTCAAAAAATCTTACTTTTTAGGAGCGTTTTTAATGTAGGTGATTGCACCCATAACAATGTTAAGTATATCGTGCAGTCCCTTAATGAGATGTTCAGCGGCTAATACTTCTGTATGGATCATGCAATGTGTCCAAGTCGCAATGGTCGCATTTGCTCGAATGGAGCTTGAAGCCCCCTTTTTTGACCAGTCCTTGAACTGCCACTATCAGTAGACTACTTATTACAACACATTTTTGCCAGCCAATGTCATACTTATTGGCTTGTCTGGGTGGAGTGATGTGTAGCGTCAAGGCAACACGTTCTAAGAAATAGTGGTAGTGGTTTTTCCTGTTCAACTCACCGGACCACCAAATCAAATCAAAAATAATTTATTTCATAGATTATAACACATGTAAAATTGATATCAGTTATTTTAGATATATGTAACTAATACAATAGCTTCTGCTATTAGGTATTTATTGAAATGTACCTCCCTCTACATAAGCGTAGCTTGTGCGCGGGAAGAGTTGTTATTAATTAATTGGACTATAATTGTTACAAGCATTTATAAGGCTGCTGTAAGATTGTAAAAAAATAGGAATGAATGAATGTAAGAGGAATGAATGAAGAACATAATATTGAGGACAACGATAACTTGTAATATCTATGTAGCTATAAGCTAAGGTGTCAAGGAAGTCCAGAAATCAGTTGATCTCATATATGAGATTATTATTAATTAGATAATGAATTGTTATTATACATATTAGCTTAAAAAAATGTGATTTTTACGGATAGTAGAATTAAGTTGCTAATTGTGATATTAAAAAGAATATTTTGAAATATTTAATGTAGTAATATCTGTGTTTTAACTTTATTGATTATTCTAGTAAGTTTAATAACAGATATTGCTTAAATTCCAAGAGTATATAAGTATGGACAAATAGATAAAAACCTTTCTTTCCCTAACCCTACACATTCTCAGACCCTGCACTCAGGTTCTCTTAAAACGCCTACTAACAAATACACACACATAGATGCTTACACGTGCATGTATATCAATATACATACACAGAGGACATCTACGTGTTGGATCAGCTACCCAGGTTAGTGCAATCTATACTACGAGTTAACCAAAATCTATGTATGCACCCTGACCTCTGTTATGTACTGTTACTTTTAAATTAGACAGCTTGTACTCATCAAAATTTGAAGTAGCTTTAGTATAATTCTGTATAAGTAGTACGTAATTAAGAAGGGATTAGTAGTAGCATAGGTTTTATGAAGTCTTGGAAAACGAATCCCCTTGTTAGCTGCACTCCTCTTGTGATATTCATGTGTCACTCAATCGAAAAGTTCCTCTGACCGTTCAAAGATATAGGACATCAGGTTTCCGATACACAATTGTCTAATATTAAAAACTTTAAGATCGTTGTATACCTCATCTGATGAGTACAATCAATCCCTAACAAGGATGATAGCTTAATGATAGCTTTTTGTGGTATCACCAAAGGTTGCAGTGTTGTTTCATATGCACCACTGTACGCTGTGATTCCACTCTCCAAGACTGATTACACATAAGCACAATATAATATTTTTTAAATCTGTGACGTTTAAAATTTGGCCAAGTTGGAAAAATGCAAATATCATTTTCCTTAATTTCTTATTAAGATGCTCTATATGCACGGTCTAAGTTAGATTACTATAAAATATCACCCTTAGATACTTATAAGAATTAACTTTTTCAATTTTGTTACAACTGAAAACCAAATTTTCAAAATTCCCACATGAATGTAATTTAAACTCTCACTGATTGTTTCACCACTCTAGCGCAATGAGACAGGCATGAATTTAAATTTATAAACATTTAATACCAACATGTTTTGATCAAATCATATTTTTAAGATAGAAAGATATCTAGTTATCTTTATCCTAATCCTTATCTTCAAAGAAAATTGCTTTGTCATGAGCAAAAAGGTATCATTTTTCCAATATATTAATTTTTGGTAAACTATTCACATAAATGTTAAAAAGTAAAGACTCTAGAGTGCATCCCTGCACTACACCAAAATGTACAGATTCTTGCTTGCTGTTGGCACCATTGGTGGTGACGTATTGTTTACGATTGGCTAAATACAATTCAAACCACCTTGAGGTGTTATTCTTTAATCCAATAAAGTTTAATGTTTGTAACAATTTTCACCTGTTGACAGAACCAAATGCTCTCCCAACATGAAGAAAATACAATTACACAGTTTTCTGTGTAGTCCTTAGTCGAGCGTTGCTGGAGAGTGCTCTAACCTATCAGCAGGAGTCTGAACAACGTTTTATATTTCACAATGCCCTGAGATTACAGAAACAATTAGTTCTGCCATTTCATTATGAGAGTAGGAACGCAAATGTTGGTCCAATAGTGTACACTAACATTTAATTTCAATTTCATTGCATTTATACAATCAATCATAAAGTAAATGGATGGAAATCATATTTAGCTATTACACTGCTATGGTTATAATATTTTTTTATCTCTAACGGTACTTGAGATATGGGAGGTTAAGTAGATTACGCTCCCCACCAAATTTTACTCTCCTCCCGAAGTAATCAGCTACACCGGGGAGCAAGAACATTGTGTTTCAAAATTCCTATATTGCATTCAATAATCAAAAATAAAATTGCATCAGGCTTTCAGTGCATGCTCAACCCTCATTGGCTCCTGAACTAATAGGGCAACATCAGGCACTGTATATGGTTGGCAAACTATTCCCTATATATAACTAAAGAAAATTATATTATAAACATTGGAAGAAATTACTGATTCATATAATTGGTGCACAAAACAAATAATAAAAGATATTCAAAGGAATATCTACTTAGTCTCCACAAGCAGTCCCATTTTATTGCACCAAAGATTAGAAGCTTGTAATCACCAAGAAATATGTGAGAGAATACCCCTAAAATTATTGAAGCACACAACCAATGATAATAGTCATTCAGAGGAGTCTCCACAATATCTCTGCAAACAATCTCATGTTATTGCACCAAGATTAGAAGCTTGTATACCAAGAAAGATTTAAGAAAGTACCCCAAGATTTATTGAAACACACAACAAATAAGAATAGTCATTCAAAAGAATCTCCACTTCATCTCCACAAACAATTCCATGTTACTGCACCAAAATTGGAAGTTTGTAACCACCAATAGAGATATAATCACACACCCACACCTAATAAGTACACACAGAATATGTGATAAAGGGACACTGAGCATGTGATAAAGAACATGTAAGGGCTAATGTGGAACTTTCTGAAACTGTTTGGGTGCTGTTGTAATGTGAGATATATAATTTTGTTATTGTTAGTTGCAGTGTTTATTTTTATAATTGATTTTTAGTTCCAATCAGGTAGACTTGGAGATAGTAATTTTTCCATATTACTTCATTATTTTGCTGATGATTGATTTCATTCAAGTAAATAATATAAGTAAAAATAACCATTTTCGTACAATCCATAGAGCACAGAAAGCACCTGCCGCCCATCCTACTCTGGCCCAAAGCCCGAAGTTCTGGACTATAAGTATGTTTTCTATGTTCTATGTTATCATTTTCCGTTTACATTTGTTTTAAATTCTAAGACACCAATAGAATGTAATGAACAGTATGAGGAAGGTACAAGTGGGCTGACCTGCTTCCAAGGATAAGCGAAGATGAAAACCTGGGGTCATAACCTTCTTCTCCTTTTTCTATGGGGTGGCGTATTGCCATGCACTTAAGGCTCATGGGCCTTTTGCACACCATAAGACCGACCAGTCTACGGCTTCAGCAGTTTTACAAACCACCGAAAACAACTGATCAGGTCCTCCTGGGGAAATTCGCCACCCTTGTCCAAACTACTAAATATGGTTTACCACTCTCTTACTATTGCAGGGCAGTCAAAGAGCAGTTGTTCAGCAGTTTCCTCCTGCTTGTTACACATTCTACAGAGTGGATCCTCCCAAAGGATACCGACTCTGTGAAGATTCTTCTTTAGATGACAATGTCCCATAATCAGACCCATAACCTGAGTCTATTTAGTGAGAGAAGGTCAGATGCCACCCTAGGGGTAGGCGACTGTAGAACCATTCTGCTCATTCTCAGATTCGGATGAAGCCTCCACCTTCTCTCATGTTCAGTGTGAACCCATTCCGAGACAGACCCAAACGATTGACGTTCCATCATATTGGACGCTGAGCCCAAGTTAGCCAGGACATCAGCTCTTTCATTCCCAGAGATCCCCTCATGACCAGGAACTTAACAGTCATTTTTGTATTGTAGCAAAGGAAGAAAAGACTTGAAAGCAATCCCAGACAAGTGTGGAGTTGAACACACAAGAGACTAACGCTTTCAATGCCCCATAAATGGTCTCATCCCCGCAATCCCGGCACCTGTGCCACTTTTTGTTTTAGAGCCGTCTGTAAACCATTCAAGCTCCGCTGGTGGAAGAAGTTTCTTTCCCTCCAAAGAAAGAAAGAAAGAAAGTTTCTTTTCCGACCAAGCCTCCCTAGAAGGAATGACAATCCTGAAGGGTTTGTCGAAGGAAAATCTTTGTGGCATCTGATCTGATATCATGTGCAGAGCATTTCCCTGAATCAGGATACTAATTCTACAGTGCTTCCTGCTGCAGCCTGAGGCTGATCAAAGTCCCGTCTGCTGGACAATAGGCACTCCTCCTGGCCAGAACCTTTGTTGCAGTTATGTTCTTTTTTTACTTGAAGTGAGGAATGCATCCTCCAGTCGTTAAATGTTCAAAATAACATCAATATTAATCTTATATTAAATATAGTGCTGTCCGGCTTTCCAGAATTCCCCCACTGCCTTTATAGCACAATGGCCATCCACTCACTGGTGGATCAAGCCACTAGCTTTAAGTCTCTTTTCAGGGTTCTTAAGGAATTAAGTCTTGTAGTTCTTTGGTTTGTGCCTAAGCAGCTTAATATATTTTACGTTATTTGATACATGTGGGAAATTAAACAGATTAAAACTAATAAATGTAATGAATGAAAAGTAACCGGAAGTTTTTGTTATCTTAAATTAAGATTCTTGTTACTGGAAACTGTCACGGATTATGATGTATAAGGTAAAGTGTTATAATTTATAGAACATGTTTATTTTTGTCAATTGAGTTGATTTATGGTATTGCAGTTGTTAACTGTATGTGTCTTATTGTAATTTTGTGTTCCAGTCCACATAAAATTGAACTAACTCAGGATAACTCCATTATAAACTGTTGTAACATGTTACTTTTTTTAACATACGAAACAAACATTGACTAGTGAAATTTCGAAATTAGAACAAACAATTTTTTTTTACATTACAAATAACAACTTATAGTTTTCAGTAAAAGTACCAAAATTACTATTTTACTAACAATGAGTCAGACACTATCCGGCAGGTCAGTGCCCGCACGAAATATCGCTGCTTCCCCGCCGATCACGGTGAGAGGGGAATGCTTCCCCCACCCCGCGATCGCGTGAACCTATATAACGACGACTGATTGAAGAGTGGACGTACAGTAACCGCGAACAGTGCAGAACGAGGATCGCTGCTCAAACCAACGACTGCTACGACCCCTTCTTCGACCCCACTCGCCGAACCTACATCGTGACAGCATCAGATAAGGGGCAACGATCCTGTTCCTTACTGAAGTGTCTATCTCCACCATCAATAATTCTTCCAATTATTGATGTATTTTTTATGTAATACGGACTTCAATATTTTATTTGTCATTTAAGAAAATTAATTTATCTAAAATATTAATGTTTGATGGTTATAGATTTATTTTGATAAGAGAATTATTTGATTTTAAATATACTCTTAATACTGTAATTTATTTGCTATTTAAGAGTATCAATAAATTTAACTCTCTCAATTTAACTTAAAACTTTAATTACGCAAGTCATTTCTTTCCTTCAATTTAACTTACATTTTGAGTTCCAATTACTCAGATTATTTTTGTCACTTCTATTAAATCTTAAATAAACTGTGTTCAAGTATCTTGAGAGTCGTCACTCTCCCCCACTCTTAAACCATTGTTGTTCCATAAATACGAGGAAAAAAGGATTGAAAAAAGGAGTAATTAAAGTTTTTAAGTTGAGAAAATTAAGTTTATTCTATTTAAATTTATTGATTCACTTTAATAGCAAATACTTAATTCTCTTAAATGACAAATAAAATATTTAAGTGTATTTCAAATAAAAATTGGAATAATTATTGATGGTTGAAATAAATACTTTAATAGTAAGGAACAGAGTCGCTGTCCCTTAACCTGATTCCGTAGAACGACGTCGGGTCGCGATGTAGGTTCAGTGAGCGGAGGGTCGTAGAAGTAGTCATCCAGGTAAGCAGAGAGCGCAGTCGGTGGTCTGAACCGTTCGCGGGTACTCTCCCGACACGTCAATCGCCCGTCATTATGTAGGTTCATTCGGCCACGGGGTGGGGAAGCTTCCCCTCTCACTGTGCTTGGCAGGGAAGCAGCGATGGTCCGTGCGAGCATGGACCTGTCAGGGACATGGCCCCCTATGGAAACATCTTATGAGGGTGGGCCTTAGCCAGACTGATGAATGTAGACTCTTAGGAGAAGAGGAGGAATCAGCAGAGGATATTTGGTTAAACTGTTCTGCCATATCAAAAATTCGGAAAAGATTCCTGGGAGCGTATCTCCTCAGCCCCAACAGAGAACAGGAGCCCTTAAATCTGATCGGCTTCTGTAAAAGCCTCGGATTCTGAGGACACAAATATAAGTAAGCAAGGCGCAAAATTCCTTTTTAGGAATAAGCACGGGGACTAACCATCTCATCATCATACTGAGTATACCTATAAAATTTTAAAATGTTTACCATGAGGAGATAGACCAGATAGGCAGTAATGACTAGGGTGTTTTTGTCTCAAGATGAAAACTAAGGTACACTTAGGCTTTTTTTGTTCCATTAGGGAAGAAGCTTAGAAAACTGCACCTAGTCCTATTAGGACCTTTGCGCTGTTTCCAGAGTGACAGGATATTTTGGATATGTAAGGTTGAGAGTAGGGGCCGCCTCCTGTTCAGATTCATGAGGAAAAGTTTAGGGCACTAATCTCAAGTCATGTCCCCTCGGAAGAAGGAGAAGCCAGATCTGAACCAGCCTCTCCAGTCAAAACAGGCAGGGGATGGCACACTCTTATGTCTAGACTGGCAAGAACCTTTGACTCTTAGGAAACAAACCCCACCAACTCCAACAGCCATCTTCCGCATTAGATTAGAGCTATCAAATTACCCTTGCGCCCCAGAATCTCGACATTTGCGGTTAGTGATGGGTCGCTCCTGAACGTCCATAAGGTTGCCCAGATTTAAGGTACACATCGGTTTTTGCTGTACCCACTGTGGGTTCAACTAGAAGGTATAAACCAACAAGAAGTGAACCCTCCTGGGGATACACTTAGGCTTAGACGTAACAAGAATTACAGGCGTTATTAAGATTTGATAACATGTGAGAGTATTACAGAAATTGTATCATATTACAAACATCTTTATTATACTCCAGTAAGAAATATAAGACAAATTAAATCTTAGATTAAAAGACAGAATTTATGAATTGAAATAACACAAATGGAAAAAATCTTTAGTCTCTTTACAGTTCAAACTAACATTAAATGTACACTTGGTAATCAGACCTTGTAGTTATTATATATATATATATATCAACTGTCCACGCCAATTTGAGCGGCCCAAATAGCAAGACAAAGCTCTACCGGTATTTGAATGATATTTCTCACAAGGTAGTAGTTCTAAAATTTGTTTAGATAGTAAATATCTGTGGGTGGGAGCCATTCCTGGCAGAACACAGCCTGGTGGAAACACTCAGTTTATATTGGTGGTAGGGGGGAGGTTGTATTTACTGGCTCCTAGAATACTGATTATGCAGATGAAAATATTACTTAATTTTAGTTTTATGAGCAAAAACACTTGATTTCTGACACATAACACATGGTTGCAAGAGTGCCCTCTAGTGAGTTTCTTTACTATAATGTCAATTTTGTTATTACAGCAAAAAATTAGGACAATTAATACATAATTAAAAAAATAAAACACAGGTGGTTTGATAAAGATGTTCACTGACTAGACAGTCAAATATAACCCATGTGAATGCAGGTAACAATAAGGTAAAAATAAACCAGAATTAAGTGTGAACACTCAAGAAATTCCAGACATTCCTCTTCATCTACATTACATTCTTCATATCATATTTTGTAGTCTAAGTGTCTCTAACGTGGAAATAATGTAGAGTTCATTTTTAGCTTCTTTGTCACTGACTTTTTTTGGATCTCTTCAGAAGAACATGACTACCAGATTCCAGGAGTCAAGTTTGTGACAGCGTCACATTTAAGACACTGCACTAAGAAGAAGGTGACCTGGAGCTGAACTCAACACTCACACGATGTATCTATTTTCATGAACACAAAGGTCTCTTACCTTTTAACCTGTATGTGACTAAGTAATCTCTGTGAATGGTATATTGTAAAAAAGTTACTTCAATTTCTGGATGATCCTCAGTCATTTTTAAATATAAGTTAAACAACTTCAGCTTTTCATATTTCTGTGGGATACGTTACTGTCTAGTATTTACAGATAGACTCACTTATTATTATCTTTAAAAATGTTAAGCTGTTATAAATCATAATATATGTAATCTCATATTCAATACTTAAGTATTATTGTATTAAACTATTCTCGAAGCCATTAAAATATGTAAATAACAGTATTAACTTTTTTTCCCTAAATCTTTCATAATACATTAAACCAAGTACACTCATGAAACAATGAATTTTTCACTCTGTTTTTGATCAACCAAATTAAACAGTTATTGAATCAATCCCCACTTACAGTAGCCAGTTGTGGGCAAAGTTAATAGTGGACCAGAGATCATGTTGATGCCATTATTCATAGGTAATTCCTTTCATTTTGTATATTAATTATCTTATTTAAAATAGGTATATGGTGTAATCAATATGTAGAAATAGTCACATATTTTTAAACAGGTCTTGCCTTGAAATTCCACTGCACAAAATTGTGTACTAAATATTGTCAAGCAAATTTATATTCAGCATAGTGGGAAATGCTACACTATTCCATTAGACTGGCAAACACCATTACATTAACACATTAGCTTTGTTAGGTATTAACTCTGACCTGTGCCTGTCTCAATTTTATCAATCTGTGTGATATAAGTAAATCAAGTATAAGCAAATATGTATCTCCAAAAATATAATTTTGTTTAAACATAAAGAGTAAAAAAATATTCTAAATGTTCAAACTATTTTATAGAGAAACACATATAATTACAGACCAAAGGGACACATGCAAAGAAGTTAATTATTGGCTGCAGCAGAGAGAAAAGCAATGAAATCAGCTGATGGCAGAATAGCTCACGAGTGTTTATGCATCATTTTCAGGGAGCGTATAATCAATATGGCAGAGGTTTACATTCATCAGCACCTTTTCTCTTTATTTGCTGAATTAGTATTCACGGTTTATATTACTTCTTATAATTACTAAATTTTGAATATGTATATTTGAATCATCTTAATTACTTTTAAATCCGCCCTTACAGAAGAAAAATTTAAGCTTTGTAGTACCGAAAGTTTTCTGTATTAGCTGAATTAGATTTTACAGTTAACATAGCTTGTTATAAATATTAAATTATAATTGTCAATATTTTAATGATTTTCATTATAATTGTTCAATTTTAAATTTTCCCCTACCGAAAAGTATGTGGACTTTGTAACTCTGAATACTACTGTTAGATAAATTGAATAAAATTGAGTATCAATAAGAGTTTGTTTACAGCTAGAAATTTTTACATTATATTTTTTACCATAAACTAACGAAATTAGTGAAATTTTGTAAACATTTATAAACTTAAATATGTGCATAAATACCACAATTGAAATACAATCAATAATCATTTGAAGTGTATTATATTATGTATGTATTGTTAAGTGTATTATTTTTATTTACAAGAAAATTTGAGCAAGTAATTCCAGTAAAACTGTTTCATTGAAAGATGGGATGAAATGTTGGTTGCAGTACCTCGATCTATGAAGCTAATCTTCCCAGTCAGCATCATCTTGTTCATCTGTGTCTGATTCTTTGACAGGGGGAGGAGGGATCATTGCTAACATCTTCTCCAGAGGGTCAGCTGTTCCCGGTTGAGACCCAGAGATTCCCTATTGTACAACATTGATATTTAGTCTCAACAAATCTTTGTAATGTCCTTGATACATGGGTCACTCTAAAAGTTTTGAGATACCGGCATAGAGTGCACACTGCAATAATCTTATCATTCTTAACTGATAGTCTGAGCTTCAAACAGTACCTGACAGAAAATTGGGTTCATTTGTGTACTTGTGTTGTTTGTTCGGAAAGATCAGTTTTGTGAAGTAATGAAGTTATTGAAACAGTATTCCTCAGGCTATGATTATCTAGAATTTTAAAGTCAGTTTGTCTCAAGAGGAATGCATCAAATATTTCAAAATTGCCATTGATTCTGAAGCACTATTTCATCCTACTGTTTTAGGTGGTAGTCGGAATTTAGAAGGAGCTGTAATTCGTGTCAAGAAGATAAAAGTTCTGGAGGTCCGCAATCTGTAATCATTTAAGAAAATCATCAGGTGCGCGCTATGGTCCAAGAAGACAGACACTGCACTTATGTAATGATTGAACCTTCTTTAGGTACTAATAATTGATGGGTACCTCACAATTTCACAGATGAAAAAAATGCTGAAAGTGTGAGAATCAGCCAGCAGACCTTCCAACTAATTTAAAAGGCGATCAACAGATTATTTAAAACATTTTCAATATTGTTGAGACATACATAGCATTTTATGTAATTCTAACTCAAGATGGGAGTCACATACAATGGTTGAGAAACAATGATAGGTGGAGAATGAAATGTACACTGTTTTCTTCAGAAGTGCAAGGTGGAAACTATTAAGGTGGAGGGATAAGGAACATTACCGGTACACTCTTCATGACTTGAACATTAAAAGTCGTTTAATTTTGCACCATGATAATGCGCACAAAGAAAAATGTGCACAGTTGTCACTTTTCTTTGGAAGCTGAAATTAACGATGTCATTTGTAAATATTTTGACTTCAATCTGAAAATTGTGTGGTTAGGTGCTTTCAACAAATATAAAATCAAACTTTCAAAATGCATTGATGCTGATGGGGATTAATTCGATCACGTCTAGCACAAGAATTCTTCTTGTATCTCAAAACTTTTGGAGTGATCCTTTTATTACTGTACAATAAAAACATATCCAAAATAAGAACCATTTGGTACATAAACATTTGCTGTCATAAAGAAAGAATCTGTCAAAATTGAATAGTTGACAACTGCATTGATTTCATATAATCTAAGACAGTGCTGCTAATCTCGTACACCCTTCCTACTCAAACAGTCCTATTCTGACATTTTCGCTGATTCAGCACTTCATTCCACAATAGGCCGGTTTGATATTGTTACAAAATCTAGTGTTCATTACACAATGCGCAAAATGAAAAGGAAGAGGAATACATAAAAACACTGTGTTAAGAATTCCCTACTGAAGTGTTAATTTATAGTAAATTACTTATTTTTAAATTCAGTATTTAACAAAGAAACAATTGTTTAAGGGGTGGAATCAAGATGTAAAAATAAAAGTTTATCCCTACCTATTATGAATTAAATATATTAAAACGTCAAGTAAACACTATCATATAATTTTCAATTTAAATGTTGTTACAACAAAAAATGTTTATTCACAATTAAATCTATAGAAAATGTATGTATACAAAAGAAACAACACCTGTAAAAACTTATAAGCTTTGTTTTTATGTAACAAAGATGTGTTCTATAATTTTAATGAAACCCCAATTGAATTTAACCCTCCGAGTGTTTTGCGTCAGATTTTCTGACGGTTACGAAGCACCGGCCGAGTGTTTTGCGTCAGATTTCTGACGGTTACGCAACGCCGTAGTTTTCTACCGAATTTACCGATTGTCGATAGCGATATCGAGATTATTCGAATACTATGCGATTCTAGAACATCTAGGCTACATGGTGATTGTATAATGCCTTCCGTTTGTCGAAAAATTTGCCGTTTTATTTGCTTCTTGCATTTGTAGAAATTCAGCTGTGCCAGTTCATTTTGACATTAGAACGACTAACCTTTGTTGGTGTCTGTAGTGTTTAGTATTGTTTTAAAATGAGCCGGTATTTGGATAGAAGTGATGACATAAGAAATTTAGTATATGATGACAATCTTAGTGAATTAGATGACCAAAGTGATGACGACGTACAAGTGGAGTTGTTGGATTATGATTCTCTAACTGACTTCTCATCAGGCAGCGATGATGAATACCAACCAAATTCAGATGACTTGGAAACTTCTGACAGAAATGATACTGACCTAGATCAACCAAGTACTAGCACAGGTAGGTTACCTAACCGCAATGTACTAACTGCAATTCATCTAGGCCTAAGAGAAAGAAAGAGCCAGTAATTTATTGTGGGTCAGAAACGTACTCTGGTGAACCAGAAAAGTGTATAGAGACAGACTTCACCAGGAGGAACACTGGAGTGAGAGATGTCCCAGTTAGAAATAGTAAGCCAATAGATTATCTTTATCTATTTTTCACTAATTTCATTTGGAACCTATTGACTGATCAGACAAAATTTTATATGCCCAGAAAAAAATTGAGGAAGCCCAAGGTAACCTTTCTTTACACTCTAGACTAAGGAAGTGGAAAGCCTGCACTGTATCTGAGATGAAAATATTTTTTTGGTTTACTCATAAATATGGGCATCCATAACTTGAATAATGTAAAGTCATACTGGGACACTAGGGCATCACAAATTATACCATTTTTTAGCCGTACAATGTCATCTAATCGGTTTTTGAATCTGATGTCCAATTTCCAATTGATAAAATTGCTGCACAGATTCCTAAAGGGGAGCCAGGTTACGATCCCTTGCATAAAGTTAGATTTTATTATAGACCATATGAATGAAAAAATTCAAACGGCATTTCGTACCAGAGCAAAATGTATGTCTGGATGAAAGCCTAATAGGTATGAAAAAACCGTTGCACTTTCATTCAGTACCTTCCAAATAAAAAGCACAAGCAATTTGGAATAAAAAAGTTTGAAAACATGCGACAGTAAAACAAGTTATGTGATACATGTAGAATTATACACTGGCACTGATTACCTAGCCCATGTAGAAGGACCTTTTACAGAAAAAAGTTGTTTTAGATGTAATGGAGAAAAGTTGGTTTGCTAGATCATGGGTACCACTTATTCACCGATAACTACTACACAAAGGTACCACTGGCACTGAAGCTCTTAGAAAGAAAAACATTCTTAAACTGGGACAATTAATAAGAAGTCTAAAATATCTGGCTACAACAGTAAAAACAGCTAAACTGGGGCAAAGAGAAAGTATTTATTTTAGACATAAGGATGTCCTCTTAGTTGCTTATCGTCAGACAGTTACCAGAAAAAGTGTATTCTTGATAACGACAGCTTGCCACGCTGAGGGATAAACTTATAAAAAAGTAAAAAAGGGACGAGAAGGAGTAAAACCACTGCTGATTCACAAATATAATCAGCATATGGGAGGAGTTGATGTTAGCGACAAGTGTGTGTACCACCTCTCATGCTAAACAGAGCGACAGTGAAATATTGGAAGAAATCTTCTTCAACTTTTTCGAGACCTTTGTCTCTTCAATGCCTATATACTGTATTCCCAAAATACAGACCAGGCCTAAATCCAGGAGGGATTTTTTTATTGATTTAGTAGATTCATTGACAGCTTCTACTGATGTACAACCAGTTTTCTGGACCTGCAGGAGACACACCACACAAACTGACACTTTTACCGAACAAGGCTGCAAGAATTTGCGCAGTCTGCAACACCAGCAAAAGATCCACTTACCACTGCCCAGGATGTAACTGTGGAGTACATAAGGAATGTTTCTTGAACTTACAACACTACTGGAGGCCCCTAAATGGCCCGAAAGATGAAGAAAGAAAGTGTGTTAGTGGTTTTTCCCTGAAAACAAGGTTTTTGTTACATAGTGTATAGAGTTAATTTTTCATGTTTTTTTACTCAACGTGTTAAAAAAAGTGTATAAGTGTATATATATTTTTGTTCAGTAATAAATTGTGTACAAAATGGCTATTTAGATTTTTTTATAAATGTGAACAGGAAAAAATAGAAAAATTCACATTTTGGAATGTTTCAGAAAATTTTTTTGAAGTTTTAAGTTTCTACCCCACAGGAAAAATTCAAAATTGAAGTAAGTGTTTCAAACCTTATATTTTATAGTAGCCCACATATTCTAGTTTACAAATATGTATACATGTATGGAATTAATTTTAGTTATTGATGTTTTAAAAATATTTTTTTCTAAAAACACTGCAAAAGTCACAAAAATGGCAAAACACTCCTGGGGTATGTAATGCAACACTCGGAGGGTTAAAAAAACACAAATATTTGTTCAAGATTTTATTGATCATTCAACAAACAGTAATATAACACATTTTGTCAATACTAATATAAAACAATTTTAACTTTTTTACCATGTGTTGCATTTTGTTTTTAACTACTATGTTCAGGTAAAAATTAAAATAAATATAAATAATGTATAAATACAAATACTGATAAATGTAATAAAATTTGTGAAAGCAAGAACATAAGAGATTAAAGACTCATACGTTCACTAATAAAAAATTGGTAGACAGAATAAGCAACATTGATATAAAAAAAAATGAAAGCAGGTAAATACCAAAATAAATATTGAACAATTATGCTATATATATGTTACCTGCTTTCATTGTTTTATATATATATATATATATATATATATATATATATATATATATATATATATATATAAATATTATAACATTTACAATGGCAAAAAATGTGATTTATTAAGAGATTAAAAAGGTCATACTCACAAATAGATAATTGATAAACAAGAGTTAATGACATATATGAATAAATTAGTGGAATGAAAAATAATAAATAGCCCACATACATTACATCAAATATTTTTTTACAATTAATTAAGTCTCATTCTCATCCAAGAGCATTTTTTATTTAACATTTACTCACCTTTCTCCTCAATGAAAGTTTGGCGTGAAGGTCTGCCATCAAGTTTCCACCAGAACTCTTATGTATAATATCCTCCTCCTGTAAATAAACATTTCCTCAAATTTACAAAATAAATCCAAAAAACTAAAGCAACAATTTGGATGCTTTTTTCATTAATTATAATTTTCCGAAAACATTTTTTTTCCATGCTGTTTAACATGTTGCTAGCACGTGTGTTTCTGAATGGCACAAAGAGTTATGCCCTCAAACTGACCACTGTTTTGGACAACCATTAAAATAATAAGAACATTGTCATTAGTATGGGTTGTCAGTTTCTCTCAACTAACACAGATCCTTCAGATATACTTCATCAATCTGCCACCTGAAACCAGCCATAACAAATATACAATGCTTTAACCCATTGCGGATCGTATTGATTTGGCGCGCGGGCACCAGCGGGCACGAATTAATTTACGGTCAGCGGCCGAACGAACAGCAATTGTGAGCCACATCGTATCGCTCGCTATTGTATACTCACTTCATGTCTACGTTGAACTGGATTCCGGTTTATAAAATTATCTCCATCTATATTCTTAAAAACAAAATAAATAAATGCAATATATTGTTTATGAACTATTGTAATATATCTTTACAATAAAATGAAAACAATAATTAAGAACAACTTACACTTTGCAGCTTGTCGTTGCGACCGTTGCTGGCTAAGTATATTCCAAACACTAATTGTTTATTCCAAATGTATCTAATAACTATTCACTAAAATAAGAATGGCAATACATCTTATTTATTTACAAATATTTAAACTTGAAGTTTTTGACTTTAGTATTTTACTTTCATGTGGAAGATTTTGAAGCACTCTTTGTCAACATGTAATGGCACTTCACAACGGTCACATTGATATCTGGTCTCGGATCTGATTCCGCGTTCATAGCAAACTTTACACCTTTTTGTTGGGAATTGCTTTTTTGGTTTTGCTGGCATTTGGACAGGAAAGTGAGCCCAATTTTTTGCCTGTAAACACAGTGGGTTGTATCCTATCGGCATACATCCAGGGGGTGTTCTTCCTGGGAGATTAGAGGTTTCAAGCAACTGTTCCGCTAAGTTTATTCTGTAGTCTGTGTAATGTCTCTTTTCTTTAGGTTTAGGTGGTTTCAATTTATTGTATATAATGAATGAATTGTATATGGCAAGATCAAACAAATAAAAAAATATTTTCTTGTATGCCTTGATTGATCTCCTCATGATAGGAAAACTAGAAAGTCGTTGATCCATTCGGTCAACTCCAAACATACCGTTATTATAGTCGGTAATAACTTGTGGTTTCTTTACTTCTTCTTCAACACCCCTTTTTCTCTTTCTCTTTTTTGTTTCTTCAAACTTCAAATCAGAGTGGAGTGTTGAAAGAACAATAACATCTTTATTGTCTTTCCACATAACGGCTAAGATTCCATTTGCAGATCTGAATATGGCTTCGTTTTTATCCAGATTAGCCTCTTTGAAGTCTGTAGGTATATCGAACCTAGTTTTCAGTGCAGTGCCGATAGCATGAGTGTCATTCTTGAGTAGTTCAACAAACAACATAGGTGAAACATACCAGTTATCTAAATAAACTGTGTATCCCAAGCCCATGAATGGTTGCATTAGGTCTAAGACGACTGATTCACTAGCCAAAAATTCCTCACATACTTTATCCTCCCCAATATAAATTTTAAATATGGAACAATATCCAGAACTAACTTCACAAACTTTGTACACTTTTAGGCAAAATCTTGCTCGTTTTTTTGGATTGAATTGAATGTACGATAACCTTGACCTCATTTTCATCAAACTTTCATCGAGGGATAATTTTTGTTCTGGTTGATAAGTTTTTAAGAATTTTGTCTCAAAATACCTTATTACAGGCCTAATCTTTTTCAGTTTGTCATTGGAATCTTCCACCGATTCATCATAAAAATGGAGGAATCTAGATATTGCCATAAATCTTGCAACAGGCATAGTCTCAGAAAAAATAGGTGTCTCTAATATTTTTCTTTTAGACCAGTACATCCTAATATTTGGTTTTTTTACTTGCGACATCATTATGTATAAAGCCAAATAGCTTTTGAGCTCATCTCTCATAATAGGTGTCCAATTTTCATCACATTTTAGATTTTTTACTTTAGGATCATTTATAAGCTTTTCGGCATAATCGTTGGTTTCCTGTACAATCATGTCCAAAAACTCATCACCGCATACAACACTAAATATATCCCGCTCAGTAAAGTTATCCCCTAACTGTTCAGCAATATTTTTTTCTAAACCCAGAACTCCTGTAAATTGAATATTTTTTACTTCATTAGGTGTAGTTTTCCAAGAAAAATTTGATTTTCTTTTCATAGGCCTACGTTTACTTGTCACACTTTTATTATTTTTCAAGCTCCTAGATTTCGCTAGTTTTCCATTATCTAGGGTAACGTGTGATGTAGATGGAAAATTCAGCTGTGAAGGTAGTCGTTCAGATGGAACATGGGTCTGCTGGCGTATCCGTGATGTAGGAATGACAACACGCGAGCAAGGTTCCGGGGTGGCAGGAATGATGTCTGATTCATAGTCTAAATGAAGCGGCTCGGGCGAAGAGAATACAACATCCGGGCCATTGTCTAGACTAAACCCGCCAATATCTACATCTTCGTCGTTTAGTTCTGTGTCACTAACCTCAAAGTCACTTGCTTCATTCGCGCACCGGCGTGGACATAAACGCACTATATCTTCATTGTCACTGTCTAGGCCACTACTCTCACTAACACTCTCTAATAAATATCGATCAAGTTTAGACGATCGTAAGTTTTCCATTTCGATCAGCACATATTATGTATGACACGCAAATTACACCATAAAATGCGATAATAGTTACTATTATAATAACAGCTGAGGAGAACAACAATCAGAAGCGCTAAAAGCAGGGAGTAAACTCATATGAATGATTTTTCAACTTCGATATACAATTGCGATCTGTAGGATATTTATAAAACTTTTGAAAACTCTAAACGTAGACCGTTCTAAAACACTCTTAGTTGACAAGTGAAGACCATCGCCCAATCTATTAGACATCAAGAGAACTATTGGGAGGGAAGACCGCTTTTGCGACCTGAGCTCGTCATCGTGCCGTTAGGCCCAGCCGCTGCGTGACGAGAGCCCAGCTCGTCAGTGATCCGCAATGGGTTAATTGCACAACAAAAATCTTTAAACCGTGATAGCAGGAAAAGGTAATTATTAATTTTTTATGTCAATAGTATACAATTTTCAATTTTATATAAATAATAGGTAACATTTAATATAGAAATCAATGGCAAACTTTTGAGTTCATATTTAAGACATCAACATTGACTGATTAGATTGCTAAGACGTAATGTATGTCACCAATAAGAAAATTATGTTTCAACCTTACTAAGGGTTATACTAATATAGTAATAGTTATACCAATATTTATAACTGGAAACTGGAGTCAGTGAGATTGTTTCTTGGGGTACATGGAAAAACATTGAAGAAAGATATAGAAATAATTTTTGTGTGCAAAATTGCGAAGCCTACATACTTTTCTCATTATACTTAGATGATTAAGGTAAAAACTATTACGGTTTTATGCCATTTGAAATATTTTACATCCACCAAAAAAGTCCGGAAATTAGCCGTCATCACGAACGTGTTGGAGATCTAGCTTCTAAAACAACATATGTTGTCAATATATATATATATATATATATATATATATATATATATCTTCTAAAAAAAGTTAAAAGTTAGGAGTTACCTGTTTGATCCGTTTAGCCTCTTGTTTGCGGTCAACGACAGAGCGTAATTTTGCCTTACCCTTGCCGCCAGCATTGCGGATTGCTTCCATCAAATTAGCCCTGGCATCATCACCTCTTGTGATTGCATTATTCTGTTGAGCAAGATCAAAATCATTACTTAAGTCTTATTCGGTATTTTAACATTCCCAGTGCTGTGGGTAAATTAATTTGTACTTTTAAATTATTTAGTATAATGATAATACTATACATAAACTGTTCATGTAATTATCTAGACATGACCTGGTAGTGGTTCATATTACCATAATGGCCAGAAACCATATTACATTTGGCTCATATATACTAGTCATGGAAGTGAGTTTAATCAAAAGTATTCTGCTCCGACAACCAATTATATCCCTAATGTACTTATAAATTATTTATCATTAAAAACGGAAAAAACCATGTACAATGAAAAATTGTTATACATGTAATAAAATACATTTCATATTACATCAGCAAGACATAACTCACTATTTAGGCTATGATATATATCGTCGCTAGCTACCACACTGTTGCTCTAATAACATTTACTTCATATTAGTTTGTTATTGACTGAGCTCATGGGGCTGGAAAAATTTCATTTCTATCAGACTGTGTGTCTCTGTCTGTACGATATCTTGAAAATAAACAGATCTATATTCTTAAAAGTTTACGTGAAGCTTCGTTTCTATATGAAGAACACTGAGTTAGATGATGGTACATGTCACTTCATGGGATTTAGCTAAGTGTTAGCTAATTTGTTTACACTCCATAAGTGGGTAACCATGAGAGCAACTTGAAAATAGCAGAATAAATAAATTTGTAAACAAACTGAGTAGAGTCACATTCAGTTTCAATATGTAACATTTTTATTGATAGAGATAAAAGAAAAAATAACAGAATGGAAAATCAATGTTCTAAATTCATGACAAGATTTTATTTCAGCCCACTCTTGCATTATAGTACCCTCCCTAGCTCACAAACTTTTATTATTTGAACACTGCTATGAAACTTAACTGAATGAACTAAAATGTGAATGTATCATATGGCAAGATATATTGAGAAAGATTTCATCTGCAAACTTTTAATTTACATGAAACTTCATTTCTAAATAGACAAGAATGAGTTCTATGATGGTGAATGTTTACCCATGGAATTTGGCTGAACACTATTGAAGTCAATCACTAAGGAGGCTAATACAATTTCTCTTTTGTCTGCCGGGGAGATGTAAAAATTTCTTCTATGTATGATTTTATGCCTATAAATCTGTCTGCGGGACATGTCAAGAATGAAATGAGCTATGGATTTAGTCAATAGTCAATAGTCAAATATTCTTTATTCAAAAACATATAGTACATTTCTTACATTAGAATAGTGTCAAGTTTCAATAATATAAAAATAAAGACTACATCCAAAACTAAATCTAAAAATCAATTGTTATTATTAAAAAAAACCCTTTTCAAATTCCTCTATAGAGTACAAAGCTAAACCTGTCAATAAAATGCTTTTAACTTTTCTTAAATATATTACAATTGTCCTCTTTTTTTAATTTCTTCTGGTAACTTTTTCAAGAATTTATTTCCTGCAAATGTTGTTTTTTTTTTGTAGAACTCCAGACGGTAAACTTGGAAAATTAGACTCATTTTTGTGTCGTGTATTGTACGAGTGAAATAAAATAATGTTGATCCCTTAGTGGGTTGTATCTTAGGAACATTATGCACTCATAAATAAATAGCCCATAAACGGTCAATATTTTTTAATTCTTTGAACTTTTTCTTTGACAGAATCATTAAAATTCAGATGTAACATGACTCTGACTGCTCTTTTTTGGACTTTCAATATTTCCGTGAGGTTTTCCATTTTTTGTTGTTCCATATACACAAATGCCATAGGCTATGTGAGACTGGATATGAGAATAATAAATCAATTTTAAAGTTTCCAAACTACACAAATTTTAACATCTTTCGAATTGCAAATAGGCCTGAATTTATTTTGTTTAAAACCAATTTAGTATGTTCATCCCATGACAAATTACTATCAACCAATAATCCTAGAAATTTTATCTGATCAACCCTCATCAATTACACTGTCATTAATTTCAATATTAAATCTAAAATTTGATTGGATTGTTTTGTTTTAAAATTTACAAGCTTGGTTTTATCAGAATTTAGAGTTAAATTGTGGTTTTGAAAAAAATTGTTCAATACAAGCCAATTCGATTGAGGTCAGTAACTCTATCTCTTCTACTGTCTTCCCTGAAACTTTCAAGTTAGAGTCGTCAGCATAGAGACAAAGTCCTGAATAAGGCTCAAAATTTAAACATTTTGCTATGTTATTTAAATAACACAAAAAAGGAGAGGTCCTAAAATGGAGCCTTGCGGTACCCCTACATTTATTGATTCAAGGTTGGATTGAAATTTAACTACATAATTTTTTTCAGTAATGTGGTTAATTTGAACAAATTGTTTTTCTATTAGAAAGATATGATTCAAACCAACTTAATGCATTGTTTTTATTATACCCAACTCTTGCAGCTTCAGCAATAGCAGTGAATGATTCACACTGTCAAATGCTTTAGACAGGTCCATAAAAATTCCTATTACTTTTTTCTCCTCTGTCTATTGCCTCTATAATTGATTCAATAAAGCTTACCACTGCTGTGATTGTTGATTTTTGTTTTCTGAAGCCATGTTGAAATAGTCTCCAGAATATCATTATTCTCTAAAAATTGCATAAGTCTGCTATAAACTACTTTTTCATAAATTTTTTGATAGTGATGGCAACAGTGATACTGGTCGATAATTTTTAATATCCAAGGGGTCATTTTTTTTTGTAGATTGGGATAACTTTTGCAATTTTGAGTTGATCAGGAAAAATACCACAAATAAATGATGAATTTATTAAATGTACTAATACTTTGCTCAGTTGTTTATTCACAGTTTTTATGATTGTCATTGGGATGTCATCATGGCCACTTGAAAATTTGTTTTGAAAAGAGTTTATTATCTTTTGGATTTCCATCTCATCTGTTTGTGTTAAATAAAATATTTTTTTCAAAATTAGAAACCAAATAAATTTTGCCCACTAATGAACCGATAGATTATTGTTTATGCAGGTGCCATTGGCCGTATTTACATTGGCAGATATCATTCCTGTAAAGAATTCATTGAAAATTTTACTTATTTTCAGTGGATTCACAATTACTCGGTTATTATTTTTAATTTTGATGTTGTTAAAGCTCTTTTAACCTGTCACCATTTTCTGAATTTATTATATTCCAAGTAGTTTTATTTTTTATTTTTTGACTTTTTAATTTTTTGATCAAGAAATCTTTTTTTAGCTGTCAGTAAATTTGTTTTGTAGATTTTATTTTTGTGCTTACATAGTTTAGATAGATTCAAATCATTTGTTACTCGAGCTTTCTTATTTAGTTGAATTATATTTTGTTTTTCCTCCTTTAAACTCTTGGTTTATTATCCATTTATTCAGAACTTTTTTTGTTTTAAAAACATTTCTTTGGAAAAAGATAATATTAAAGTAGTTGATGAATGTACTGTAAAATATACCAAATTTTCATGCACAGGTGAAAGAAAAACCGTCTGCCACGTTTCCCTCTCTAATAGTTCTTTGAGCATTAACCATATTTTCTTCTGAAAAATCCCTCTTGATATTTATTAAACAATTATTTCTTACATTATTTCTACATGTATATTCACTATTTCTAATACTTGACCATCATGGTCAGATAGCATAGTTATTACTCCAGTTACTAATATTTGATATTTTTTTAAACTAGTTAAGAAATTAATCTATTGCTGATACAGACCCTTGGAATACTTGGAATACTTGGAATTTGAAAACTTACAAGCAGCCTCAGCGAAGACTGTTATGTGATAATGGTATGGTGTACTCTCCTACCTTCTATTAAAAGTATATTTCTGCACTCTTTTTACTAACCCGCTGAAACAGGATTTTTCCAGACATTTGCCATTGTTCATTGATACAATTAATTAGTAAAATTAACTTTCGAGATCTGTGATTTGATATATTTCTCGAGTGGATAACTAACCTAACACATAACTACAATTTAGCTTAAAATACACAAATAATACCAGAGCATTGTGACACACATAAGTCAGGAATCACAACAAGCATGTTGTGCGTCAACTTCATGCACACTATCTCATAAACATGCACTTAAAAATAAAATTTAATGAATCCAAACTAAAGAATACAGGTCACAATAACTCTGCACTGAACGACAGTGCCAAAAATGTGCACTTTTATCAGAATCACACTGTATAGACTGCTGAGACACTTGATAAACAAAAGAGATGAAGGACACACACTTCTAACACTTTCATAAGATATAGATAAAACTCAGTGTACTGTTTGGGAAATCCAGAATGTACTATTGAATGAACTAGATTTTAAATTTTTATGGATAAAAGAAATTTGTTAATAGTATGTTTGAATGAACTGCTTGTGTCTCACATCATAAATGTAACATAAGCAATAGTTTTAAATCTTTTACAGCTTCTTGCTAAGTTCCAATTTATATCATTGATTACAAAGTTACAGCAGTTGAAGTGTGAAATAACCAGTGACTTACATAAAAGTAGTTTAATATGTTTTGGTAAAAATTGTAAGAGATGTTTAAGTAATGTTGTGGTGAAGTGTGTGTGTTTGATTGTACATGTGCAAAGACCCATATTCATTATACAGATCTCTATAACAGCATCAGCCCGCGTAATTAGTGTTAGCATCATTGCTTTCACATACTTACCCAGCTGTAATTGCATTTGCTTTTTTGTGAGGAAAAAACAAATGCTGATCTTTTACTTTATAGCATTAATATTGAAACTTACTGTTGTTTGACTTGGTGTTAGCACATCCGCTGACTGTGGAGGAGAAGTAGACTGGGAGATTGCTGGTGGTGGAGGTATCTCTGAGGGAGGTGGTGGTGGTGGAGGCGGAGGAGGGGTGCTGTGTACAGGAAGGGGAGCAGGAGGTGAAGCAACTGGTGGAGGAGGAGGGGGAGTGGGAAGGATGGTTTCTGAAGGCGTCTCTGTGAAAACAACTGGCAGATCTGGGATAGGAGTGGACCCAGATGGAGCAATAGGTGGTCCTGAGTCCATTGAGAACTGCAAGTCTCCAGCAATTCCTATAAAAATTAATGGATGAAGATTTAAATTGATCTCATTTACATTTTTCACTATACACCACCCAATAACAGCTTTTGTTTTTTTGTTTCAGCTCTTTAAGTAGTACACAAATTCTCTTTAGTGCCACAGTATTTAGAGCAAAAGTGGTATAAAAGTTTTCAAGATTTTAATAGGTAAAGTTCAAAATGGCTTAACTTCAGTAATACTGACTTGATTCAATCAAAATAAACATCAGTAGAATCAGCACATTTTTGTCTACATGTTACGTGTTAAAATCATACGAGGCGTGTTCAGAAAGTAAGGACCATTTTAAAAAAAATACAAGTAAAACCTTTTTTTTCAATACAATTTTATTTCTACGTGAAAGCCCAAACTTTAAACTAATTTTTGACATAGTTTCCATCGATGTTCAAACACTTGTCGTAGCGGGTGATCAATTCGTCTATACCCTCTTCGTAGAAGGTTCCCGCCAACGAATGTAGCCACAACTCCACAGCAGTTTTCACTTCATCGTCGGTTTCTAACAGTTGGCCGCCTAGCTCGCGCTTCATGTACAGGAACAAGTGGTAGTCAGACGGTGCCAAGTCCGGGCTGTAGGGTGCCTGTTCAAACTGCTCCCAACGAAATTGTCGAACCAATGTTTGAGTATCACCAGCGGTATGGGGCCAAGCATTGTCATGGAGCAACACAATTCTGTTACTGAGCATTCCTCTCAGTTTGTTTTGAATTGCCCGCCTTACTTTTCTTAAGGTTTCACAATACCTTGCATTAATAGATTCACCTCTTGGGAGAAAACCGTTTTGTCCTTAATTTTCATATATAAAGTTTACAAGGTTACAAGGTTAAAAAAATAAATATTCACAAACCCACACACATTTATCACAAATTTATAAATTTAAATATTTTAATGAAAATGTAACATGTTCTAATCTATTTTTAAACTAATTATTACGTAATGTAAAAGTTTTGTAAACTATTATTCTTCTAATAATGCACTGAAATAAATCCTAAAATAATCTCACTTACAGCAACACATACAAACAAAACTGTTCAATATCTATTTTACAACACTTCTATAATCTGTACTTGTTGCATTGTATATACAATGCCGTCCGTTACAGCTGCTGGTGGAAAACCCATCAATGGAATTAAAAGAAAAATTAAAAACATAAAGCAAACTTTCATTCATCCTTTCTACCACTACATGAATTTTATCACAAACTGATAATATTCACTTCTTCAAAGGTATGCAACATGCAGGTAAGTATATGTCTCATGTCTGACAATGATGATGGCCCGATTTTCTAGCTCAAGTATTAGAAATGAATTAAACAAAAACTAATATGGTATATAATGAGTTAATGAATGCAATGATACATTAAATGGTAAGGAATATTTATCTGAAAACAACACGGTATAAAAAGATTTTTACAACCAATACTGTGATATTTGCAACCATTTTTCTTGATGTTCAACGTCAGGTAATATGAAGATTCAGGCCCGGTGATAATGGATAAATACTTGCTTGGAGGTATGATCTCTCTTAGTTAAGTATTTGAAAGAATTCCCCACTGTGGAACACATAGGGTGGGGGGGGAATGTTTTGTGACTGGTAAACACACAGCAGATCAGAAGTATCTTTACTCCTAGTAAGACCAGTGGGACGAGATGGCATGACATGTACAGACCTACTCTTGGACATAAATGCTATGTAACTATTTACTGTGTGCATAGGATAGCTGTGTTATTTAGTAATCATTATAGATTGGTTATATTTATAAATGGGAAAGTAAAATAGAAAACTTTGTAACTGTAAAATACTCCTTATATACCCATTCTACCAGGAGAGTAAATGATTTTCAGCTATTCAAAAATCTAAAGGCATTCAAATTTATGAAGCAAATCACTTTAGTCTGACATTCTACATGAGTTTGTTTGAAAAATGTCTTGTTTTCTAAAATATTAGATGTACTTTGGAATTGTTTTAGATACAGAAACCATATATACTACCTCATTTATGTGTTGTATTTAGTTTGTTTTTTTTTTTTAATATGAGCATCAAATTTTGTATGGCCATCTGGAAATTTCCCTATATATTTATTAGCAATTTGTGGTAATTAAGACTCCTTAAAAATATTGAGGTTTTTTTAAAATGTAAATTTCACGCATATAGTCATGTGGGCCGGGAATATTCCCAGTGAGAGGGAACTTATAAAATGGGAATATTTCTTTGGTCCGGTAAGATTTCCAAAAATTGGGAAGTTATACATTTTTTAGATTTTGAATGTTTTAACACTTACCAACAGTTAAAGAACCTTAAAACTAGGTTAACTAAGTAAATTCATACATTGTAACCCTAGAATTATCATTCAATGCATTAATTTCCTGTATACACAATATCCTAGAAATTTATAGAGCTAAATGAATTTTGATTCCTAAACCAATACAAAAAAATTAAACATTTAAAAATCAAGCATTTTTTAACATGTAACGTCTCCTTGGAACTCATGTTCAAACATCCTTTGTCTAAAATATTCAACAACTACCTATTTCTATAAATTCACTGTTTCTTTGTTTTTTCAGATTTATAATTTGTAATTGTTAGGCCAATAATGGCCAATATTTCCATACTATTTAGTACATCAGTGTTTTAATAAACAATAGGAGAATTAAAATATTCAGTATTTTCTCATAAACAATAATAATAATAAATATTTTATTACATAAAACATTTTTACAGGAAATATATCGGAATCGTCAAATTTAGAGAGCTAAAATTGTCCATACACTACCACAAAATTCTCTTTCATACATACATTGTTTGCCGTCACACTCTTTCACTCATTCGAATTGTCCATCTCTAGTCCCTAGTCAGTCTGCCAATCGAGGGTCTCCCAATTAAATGCCATAAACTCGTCCGTGTTGTAAAAAGCGTTTGCGACTAATGTTGATTTCAGACGAGCTTTAAATGCCTTCGGCATTGGGGCATTTTTTATAGAATTTGGTAATCTGTTGAGAAAGAGAACTCCTGCCTGGGAAGGCAAACGTTCAAACAGTACCGTCCTGTGTGCCCCAGTTCGGTAGTTGTTCCCGCCTCTAGTTACATAAGAGTGTATGTCACTACCTCTTATGGCATTAAAAATTACATACGTGTAAACATTAAACATACTAAGGTATACGATGGGTACAACTTCTTAACATTACACAAATCTCCTCAGAAATCTTTAATGGTATGAAAGACGCGAAAAAAGTCTGACACACAAAGCAGAAGATCGTAAACTCTGCACATTGTGTTCCTGGCGCTGCTACTCGCCGACACTGATCTATCTGCACACGTGGCATGCTCTCTTTGGCTTGTCCTTCTTATCTGTAGGAGGGATGGTGGTGGGAAAATGCAGAACAGTGAGTTTTAAGGGAGAATTTTAGCCAAAAATTCATCTGTAAGTCTCTCTTGTGCAATTTTACGTAATCAGTAATTACAAAAACAGCCATGTTTATTTACTCGCGGTAAACACAAAAAAGTTTACAATCAGGATAACCGGTAACATAAAAGAGAGGTTACAACCTGTATTCAATACAAACATAAATAGAATCAGTTGATTACTTGAAACAACTGGTTGAATACCGTCATATGGGCTGAATACCGTCATATGGGCTGAATACCGTCATATGGGCTGAATACCGTCGATTGGGTCTGAAAGAAATAAATAAAAGAACAAATGCAATCTTGTGGGAACGACAAAAACTACTTGAAACTGTTTCTTATTTATTCCGCTAGATCGCATTCAGATTCAAGCAAGAGATTATTCATCACAAAACATTATTATGAAAACTGTTTAGTACCATCCAAATTACTGCGGGCAGCACTTTCGAATTTGTTGCAGGATTACTAGTCAAAGGGTTAAAACATTGAAAACAAAAAATGTGTTTATTTCTAACAAGGAGGTTAAGTATGGATCGAAAAACTTGGACCTATATCCAAATATTTTATTTATAATTTAAAATAGAAAGTATAAATGTTCAAATGAAGTATTAAAATAAAAAACCTAATTAAGTTGATTATAAAACATGGTTGAGCTCTTAAGGGTAATTTAATTACAATGAACTTTAATCAGGATATTTTTTTGATAATATTTTTAAACATATAAAAGCGCTTGTGTTTTATTCTATTGCACAATCATCACATGTACCTATTAATTTGAGCAATTGTACTTTTAAAATAGTACATTTCCAGGAATTTTATTTAATTATAATTTTATTTTAAATATATTTTAGTTTTTGGGTTTGATTGCAGCATACAATCAATAATTTCACCTATTAATTTACAGTTCTTTTAGCTATCTTGCTAATTAATCATAAATCCTTGGGAACTCACAAATTTTGGGAATATTGCATTCATTTTATACTCTCGGGAATTTTACATCAGTATTTAATTTTCAAGCTGTTGCCACTTCTTATAAAACGCAATCTTATATATGAGTCAGTCAATCAGTCAATAGGAGATTACAACTTTATAAAATAGATAATTTCCTTTATATTATTGTGTTAGAAGCACACAATTACTGGAGACTGGATTTTTCACATCATATTATCAACTGTTACATGCTCCTATGAATAAATTAAAATTTAATTTAACCATTACAAGTTCTGTTTGTAGAGGATTGTTCTCTTTATTCATACACACAACATAAAATTAAGTTTGCTTATAAATTGGAGCAAATCAGGTGAGTTCCCATAACTTTGACTTCTCCTTTCACACATTAAAAAAGGAAAGATAACATCAAGAAGACTGATGTGGCATTTGAACAAGGTAGTTATAGCTTGTTACTTCAGCCACAACTACTTATCCAGTAAATATACCTGGGAGGTCCGGCAAGTCTAGTGGTACATCTAGCTGTGGAACCTCCTGTAAAGTTGGAGAATAGAAATAGTTCTCTCCTGGCTTGAAATTAACCATCTCTTGACACATGGAGCGAGGAGCAGCATCCAAGTCACCCTTTACTTCATCTTCTATGATCTGTCTGGTCTTGGTCACTAGCCCCAGTGGATCCAACATTACATACTTCTTGTACCTGTTAGTTGAACAAGATAAAATACAATTACATCCATGCATGCTGATTTCTTATGAAAAAAAACACAACTCACATATTTTTTATATGTATCTTAACACTAGTTCGTTCAAAATCAAAGGCACTTAAATCGTTATTAGTTTTTGTTAAACAGGACATAAACAATATTTATAATTAAAACTCTGAAACCAGTATGGTAATATTGTTCTTTTCATGGTGCAGGTTAGTCTCTAACAACCCCAATTTAATATTCATATAAGTTTCAATACTGAAAGTTCACTACTCTAGAGCTGTGAATTCATGTAAAACAAACCCACAAAGGTGGATAACAAAACATTTTAGGATAAATATTTTATTGCAAGTTTTATTTTGCTATGGATGATTTTTTAAATATTTTAAATCTTGATATATTGACTACCCATAAATAAATTCATACATAAATGTTTTACAGATAACAACACATTCTTAAAACCAAGGTGTCAATAGTAACGGTAGCATTACTCACTTTAATCAGTTATTTGTGCATGTTGTGGTGTCATTTTAAAAAATCTTTGAGAAGTGGTTTCAAATAAAATGCATAAATATAAGTAACGCAACAGTTTTATTTATATAACAAGGTAACTGTAATGTGAAATCTGAACATTGCAAAACTACAAACACTTACCAACATTTTAAGTTAAGTATCATCAGTAAATCTTAACATCAAATATTTGTATAAAATGCGGATAAATTAACACATTACTTCCTACATATAACAAAAATTACATATTTTCAAGTTAAATTAAATGCATGCTGGATAATATGACCATAAGTTTAGCCGAATATATACTACAATACTAGTGCTGACCCAAAACACCAATCAACAATATTCTACTTTGAACTAATGAAAAGTAAAACTTTGTTAAAATTTCTTCATCACACATTTAAATTTCTATAGAAAATCGTATATTTTATATTTATTTATATCTTTTTACCACTGAAAAAGAAATAAAAACCATTATAGTTTTTACTCTTGTAGTTTTGTTCTAGTCCCAAAAATGAGATTGCATTGGTCATGAAATCAACTATGTAAGAGTAAAATCATAAAAAGGACTATGATAGAGACCGTTTTGATATGATTTTAAAATGTTGGTATTTATATAAAAATTAAAGAAAGAAAGTTGTAGACACAAGAGTAAAACCTCTTGTTGGTCAAAAAGCGGTGAAAGGTTGTCTACTGTCCTGATAGTCCATAGATGATAATGAGAGTAGGATACCATGGAGGATCGTGACACTACCATGGAAAGTCATGACAATACAACCTTCAAAAACTATATAAATACAGAGTGAAGCTTTTAAAATTTGTTCCATTGATGGCCATAAAACTAAAATTTTACACTGGAATATATAATTTGATACGATAAAAAGACCATGCTGAAAATATTAAGCATCTTGTTAGTCAATATCTTACAATAGTAGTTGCAATGTTTATAAAAGCATAACGTAAGGAAAAGAAATGTACCTATGTAGTAAATTTGGTATGACCACTCAAAACCTTTTTCAAATTCTCAGTTTTTTCCTGCTTGAAAATTTCTGATTCTCTCTCTAGTCTGTTTTCAAACCAATATAAACTACTGTAATACTGTATTTAATCCTCACTCTGAGTACCATGGTAAAGGTTTTTCGTTACCAGCTGTATTTGCAAGAAATGCCATGAAGCTGCGTTGACCTAGCAAATGTCGCAAGAGGAATATGTAAGAAATTCAGTGAAGATTCATCGCTACCACCTACTTTAAGTTCTTTTGTTT
This sequence comes from Homalodisca vitripennis, assembly GCF_021130785.1. Taxonomy (NCBI): domain Eukaryota; kingdom Metazoa; phylum Arthropoda; class Insecta; order Hemiptera; family Cicadellidae; genus Homalodisca; species Homalodisca vitripennis. The sequence continues at coordinate 91,462,184 of NC_060215.1, forward strand.
CTATCATTATGTCTGTTAATGTGTTGAAATAACATCATGTATAGCTAATAATTAATCAATTAATAAGATAGGTTCAGGACAACCAAACAATAAACCAAAGAAACTTTTAGTTGAACTCTATTTTTAACTCTGTTTGTCCTTTTGGGAGGGAAAACAACCCTAAGAACACTACTCTATTTCAAAGGAATTTGCAAAGGTTCAGGAAAATGGATATATTTTTATTTAAGACTCCACATTATACCCTCTACCTTCCACTTACACCAAATATGATATAAATGGTAGATTATAAAATGTACAATATTCCAGGATATACTCCATTAACTTAAAAATGTATTTATATGTATTTTAAATATAAATTTAAAACACCATTGTTCACAATTACAAAATATTGAGATATAAAAATACACAAAGTATGATGTAAAAGTAAAATAAAAATTAGCAATTGTCTGTTTTCCGCTGTGAAGCTGATGTCCGTGCAAAGAAGACACTCTGATATTGACATAGAAATTACTAACTTCAAGTAAAATATTATTTAAAAATCACACTATTCTGTTACTAGACTTTTGTAGTTATTTGGTTTTTAAGAACAACACACTAAGAACAAAAGCCACGTTTTAACAATCGGTCATTTGCGTGCTCCGAATAGCTGTCATCTGAAAATAGACGCAGCAAACTCGTGCTGATGTGACAAAATAAATATAGAAAATAAGAATTGTAACCATAATATTATTTGTAAAACTCATTAATTTGATTATCTATCTACGTTTTATCACACAGAAAGTACAAAAAATTCGTGTTAGCTATCAATATTTTGCATGCTGCCGAACAGCTGTTACCTGCAAATAGACTTACTTAGACTCAGCATACGAAATGTCATAATACTGTGAAATCGTGACTTTACAAGCATATCTTAAACACTTTTGTTGGTATCAGAATGGAGGGAAATGAGCCACTGTATCGAGTATCGATCCAATCGTAGAATAAATGTCGGATACATTATAAAAATTTACACATAATCCAAGCTTTTTGAGATTTTTATGTTGGTAGCAGCTCTGGTACAGTTCCGTGGGAGTACTGTGGTTCTGAATATTTTTATCACACCACACAATACATACACCAACGATAAGACCAATACACCACCAGATGTATACACTGCTGACCGATATAAAAAAATGCATCAGAAAGTTATATAGTACATAAGTTACCGAAGTGCGTTTCATTTGTGAATTTTAGAATAAGTAGGTACCGGTACCGAACAGTACCTTCCATAGTCGCCATCAGAAAATGAGCAAAATTATTGGAATCAATTAGTGGCTCTTAAATATATTGTTTTTCTTAAGATGATACCTTCCACAAAAATAGAATCTGGTCATCATGACAACACAACTTCAAAGTAAATAAATACATAAAAGGCACTTGTTCTCTAGATTGTAGTCATGGACTATAAAAGAACACAATGTAAGATTCCTCATAGACGTAACGATTGTTTGGACAATTTGGTTTGAACAGTTTGAATTTTCGGACCGATCACCATGCGTGTGTGAAAGTTACTAAAACGAATATTTGATCGGAGAACTGATGGAATTTCCAACAGCTATTGTCAAACCAACGCCGATCTGATGATGAAACCTGAGGTGTGTGAGAAATTCGGCCGGCCATTTGTAGACAGGTGACAATATTAGTTCAGTCAAGGTTTGAATGTTACTTTGATATCAAAACATAACCTCTTTTCTTTCTTTGTTTTTACCAATATAATCTGATGACCAATCGGAACATGTGTGAGGAACAATCATTCACAAACTAAACTTAGACATTCGATCAACTGACTTTAATAGTCTGACAGATATTTACATATATATGTGGCTTAACGCGACATAGATTTTGAACCAAGATACACTCCATTACACTACACTAGTGGAGGCAACCTTAGATTATCCGGCGTCAGATGGGGTTTGCAAACACAACGTCAATCACACACACTTTAGTAACCACTACACACTCAGTAAACAATTTGGCAACATCATTATCCATAATTCTTCTTCACAGTTTCACAGATCACATCACATAAAATATGATGTGTTGAGATTAATCAACTTCTGATTCAAGGAGCAACCATTATTATTCGATTTCAAAAGTTTTAAATTTAAAATTCGTTTATGAGTTTTTCCCAGTTCTACAGAAAGATTCCCGGCTTATCTCGGTTTCCCGGTTTTCCTGGTCAGGTGACCACTCTGAAACTTCACAGAAACAGGTGAGGGACACCTAAAGAAATTATAAAAACGCCAATCAAGTAAAGTGAAGTTTAATGAATGGAAAATAGCAGTTGAGTTAAAATAATAAACTGGCAGAACAAATGTTTAACCAGAGTTGAGAATACAAGAAAACTTGTGCCAACAGGAAAAAGAACAGAATCCAATACTGAAACCAACAACAGTAACTGCTCATAATAAAGATAAGAATGGACATGTCAGATCAATTGTCTCCTATTGCACATCGCTACACATGACTGAAGTAATTATTAGAGACATGCATAGTGTATGCCTTTATTCCATTCCATGAAGCTAAGCAGCAGAAGAAAAAATTTGAAATAATTAAAGTTCGTGTTACTTCAAGATTTTATTAAGTCTGAAGACATCCTTCCGCTTCCAGTTCTCCCACCAGCACATAGGTATTGGTATTGAACGTTACTATACTGTATATTCATAAATTGATAATAATCTTTGAATATTAATTTTGGTTTACAAGAGACCCCTGGAACACTAACTCCTACCATAAAACACAGGGAATATTGTCTCAATGTTATGAGGAGTGTGTAGCAGAGTTGGGAACAAAATCATGAAGTAAACAGATCATACAAGTGAACACATGTTGTGACAACTGTCCGAATAAAATTTCTTCATGTCTTGTTTGTTATAATTAAAGGCACTAGGCCTCAGAAAATGTTTGTGCTTTATTTATTTACAATAATATAGATTTATGTGTAAATTTTTGTACTAATCAAATTTTTATAATATGACTAAAAAGATTTTTTGTTTTATACTTAATTTTTTTTAATTTTAATGTTTTATGTAGACAATAAACATCATGACTAAAAAGATTCTTTTGTTTTATACTTTATTTTTTTACTTTCAATGTTCTATGTAAACATGTATGTGTTTTATGTTTTATTATTATTACTAAATAGTACCACACAAGAAAGACCAAACACTAAAAACAACAGCTTTAAGTTACCCATATATCAGGTGGTGTGGTTGCTCGTCAACCAGCAATCGGGTCATAGTCTAAAGGTGTCTTTCTATCCTAGCAATCAAGCCAGCAGTCTCTCGTTCGGCAATCATCTGCTTAGTATTTGGTGGTTCTGGATCGAGCAACATGGATAATAAAGAGATGGCCGCCGTTGTGGTGGTAATTTATTGTTTAGCAGTAGACAAAAAAATACAAGATTTTTGCAAAACAATTGGTTTGTGAATAGGAATAAATTTTAGTGACATTGCACTTATAAGAATGTTAAGATAAGAAAACATACACAACTTCAAAAACTATCTTAGAATATATTAAATTAATTTTTGTCACTTTCTTAGTTTGAAGTCCCTCATTAGGAAACAAGTCACTCGTCTAATGCAGTGGATAAGCACTTGTAACTACTCTGAGATGAAGTGCACATGCAGGACCTTGGATATCGCTCATGATGGTCACTTTATGTCACAATCTTAACAAATTGGTCACCAAACAATTGGGTGGATTGCCTGGGAATAACGGGCAATCTCAAGATTGCAAACAACCTCAATATTGCTGGCAGTCTGATCGAAATGGTCTATACAATTAGCGATATTTGGGCAATTTGATCTCCAGCAATCAGATTGCTGGTCGACGAGCAACCACAATGCCTAATGTATGAGTAGCTTCAGTAAACACCTTGGAATACTTCTTTCTGAAAATGGCATGACAGTGCAAAAACAAAAATTAATCAAGATATAAATCCCTCAAAACAATTAACTGTAACAGGTGACTTATGAACTTAAAATATAATACATTTTTCGCCTTTACAACCCAAAGGCACATTTTTTGGGTTTTATTAGTGCAAGAAACCCATTAAAAAATACCATCAATAAATAATAGATCTACAAAATAAACTTACAAGTTTTCAGACGTGTTGAACAAAATCAATGCACTGACAGAATCTAAATCACTCGGTAAGCTGCCCAAACCTTCTTCAGGAGTCACTTCAACATTCTTCCTAACTTGTCTACTGCTCATTTTGATGTGAACATGCTGGGTTTTCTCCTAACACCAATATTATCAATCACACACAAATAATATGCAATGCTCAAGCATATCATCATAATTCACTTTCAATGTTTTACAGTAGATAACACAATATTAATTGAACAAAAATTTAAATATGACATAGAAGTTATAGAAATGATTGAAATTCTTTATACTCCATATAACATATAAATTCGTTTGAATTTTAACACTATTAAATGAGTCCAAATAGGTTTAATCTGTCAGTGATCCAAGTATATACCCTTATTTTAAGTACAGTATCATGATTATTCTCAATCGTTAATAAGGCAACTGCATACAACTTCAGTTCACTTACATTAAGTTCATTACAGGTGTTAAAATGTATTATCAAATAAAACTAACATACATGTAAATACAAACACAAAACTTTTAGCCAAGTAATCAACATGTACCATTTTGGCAGAAGATGAGCCATGACTGGATCCTAGAAGATATTGGAGCATAGATAAACCTTATCCTTGTACTATTTATTAAGAATACACAGCTATATCCGATCCGGCCTTTCTTATTGATTTGGAAGATTGTATCATAATTAATAATGTATTGACAAGTTTACATCTGAACTAAATTGTGAACTTCTGGCTCTACTGTGTTTTACATTTAAAATTCGTACTGAAAAGTAGGTATTGCCCCTCTTACAAACTCACACGCAGACATCATCACACTACAAAAATGTACCTACCAATAAAATATACACATATGAAACTTTGAGAATAAACACCAGCAGGAAAACTTTTGACAATGTCAATTGCATTTACAAGGCAGATTAAAAAAAAAAAATACCATTTTGAAATTCCACTGCTGCAATTGTTACAAAAATTTTACTTAATTTTTGTATACCTACATCAAAACAGTTCTTACATGAAAAACACACTTTGGACATGATTTATTATCCCATTTTACTATAGTACATAAGTTAAATAGAATTGCTCCGTCTCGGTGGTTGCTAATTGAAGGGTTTCAATTAAAAATTTGTTACAAGTCAATTTTTTGGTTAGTTCTTCAAATTTCCAACATTTATTCAATTTAACTTTAGATTGCTTTAAAGTCTATTATAAGATTAATTTCACACTTTAATTTAATCAGGAGGAATAAAAAATAACTTTTCAATTACAAATTTAAACTATATTGTTGGTAAACTTTAAATAGTTCCAAAAAATCTCCTGTTATTAAATTTTACAATTTTTTAATATTCATCATGAAAGTGTACTACTTGAATAACTCACAACCGTGTATGTCCTGGATTCATCAACACGTGGTCTGTCCAACCTAGCACTGAGTGGTACCGACAGTTCCACTCTGACCAGGGCTCAAAGCGTACTAACTATTTTCAAACATTATATCATCCTCTCCTATTTTCTCACGACTCTGCTAACCCAACAGATGCCAGCCCGGTCACCAAGACCGTGTATAGAGCCCTGTCTACTGTGTGCAGTCTATTGCTTCTTTAAATACCCTTTACTTTCGCGCTTCAAAGCATTGAGTTTATTTTATACCTGCAAATTTAAAAACTGATTATTATTCTTTGATTTACTAAAAGAAAACTAATATTAATTTACAACCTGTAACAAATTATAAATAGAAAAATTAGTACAAGTACAAATAATTTTTTTTACTTACTTTTAGACAATTGGGATCGTATGGAGGATGCTTGCTGGTGATGCGCACAACTGCACGATCAATGGGAGGCAGAGGATTGGAGAGTAGAGCACTTACATAGTCCCTAGGAACATCACTCCCAGGGTACTTTGCACTGGCAAACACCTATAACATAATAATTGGCTTAGACATATACTAAAGCAGTTCTTCTGCTTAGATTCAACTCATTTATTAGTTATAGGAAGATTTGGATTATCTGAAATAGGTGTATGCCTTTGGAACTGTCAAGGCCTCTGCGGAAAGGCTGAAATTATCGAGATGCTTGCCTCAACAGAGAACAGTGATATTGTATGTGTAACAGAACATTGGTTGAAAGCGGAACAACTTGACTTGATTGGGTTACAGGGCTACATTCTAGTATCCAAATTTTGTCGATCTGAAAAAATACATGGGGGATCTGCTATTTTTGTTAAAGATAGTTTAAGTTGTCGTCCAATTCCCGAAATTATAAACTTGTGTATGGTAGATGTCTTTGAACTGTCAGCGGTATTTATTGCAGAATTAAACACAACAGTTATTTGTGTATATAGAATACCTGATGCAAATCTGTTACACCTGTTTCTTGAAAAGCTCAATGAACTTTTATTTTATTTATCATCTAAAAAAACTGAAGTGCTTATCTGTGCAGATTTTAATATTAATTTTAATGATACTACTCATTATGATACGATGGAGTTGAACAAATTAGTGACTTGCTATGGTATGCACATTATGTTTCAAAACGTTGTAACTTGTCCTGGTAACATCTACGATGGATCCTGTATTGACAATATCATTACTAATATACATCCCTCAAGATGGACGACCTCAGTCATTCCTATGGCTGTGTCTGACCATAATGCGCTGACAGTAAAAATTGGACTTGATGTCAAAATTGTGGGCGCTGATGACAGTGTTGTTAAACTTGGAAGACAGATTAATGACAATAGTATAATCATCCTTTTAAATTGTTTAAAAAATATAAATTGGTTTTCTGTATATGAATATATTGATGCTAAGTTTTATCAGTTTCTGAATTTATTTGTATGGGCTATTAATCTAGCTTTTCCATTAAAACCTGTGCGTTTTAAGAAATCATATTTTGTTAAAAGATGGTATGTCCCTGAATTAGATGCATTGAAGCAGACATGCCTAAAATATTTTTATGATTTTAAAGAAAGTGGTTGTGAAGCCCTAAAAATTAGATACAAAGAATTAAGATGCCTATATTTAAGATCTGGTAGAAGTGCTAAACTAGCCTATCATTATAAATGATTTTCAAATTCAGTAAATTAACCTAAAGAAGTATGGAATATTATTAATAACAATCTCAATGTAAATAGTAAGCCTAAATTATGTTTAGATGATAAGACATGTCCACTGACAGCTGAAGGTTTTAACACATTTTTTATCAGTAGTATTAGGGAAATTATTGAGAATGTGCCAGTTCATGTTAATGTATCTGTATATAGTTTTTTGTCTTCTGTTAATGTACCTACTGTTTTTGCTTTTAACCCTGTATCTGTCGAGGAAGTTTTTGCTGCCATTAACTCCTTAAGTAATTCAAATTGTTTTGATGTATATAATATTAGTTCTAAAATGTTAAAAGTGAGTAATTATCTGGTTTCTGAAGTTCTTACTGACATTTTTAATCAATGTATTGATTATTGCATTTTTCCTGATAAACTGAAAATGTCAAAAGTTGTTCCTATTCATATAAAAGGTGCCAAAGATGAATATGCTAATTTTAGGCCTGTTTCACTTGTTCCTGCTGTGTCAAAGGTCTTTGAGAGATTAATTAGTTTACAAATAATAAAATATCTAGAAAGTAACAAACTACTTTCCACACAACAATATGGTTTCAGGAAACAAAGGTCAACTACAGATGCTGTCCTTGCTTTTATTCAGGATTGTCTGGAAGGTTTAGAGGATGGTGTGCATATTAGTGCAAAGTTCTTTGACCTCTCAAAGGCCTTCGACACAGTATCTCATGATATCTTATTAATGAAACTTGATGCTCTTGGTTTTGATTGCAAGTCGATTAATTTTATAAAATCTTATCTTACTGATAGATCACAGGTAGTTTATTTTAAAGGCAATTTATCTAATTTTAGAAATGTTGACCAGGGTGTCCCACAGGGTTCAATTTTGGGACCTCTGCTTTTTTTAGTATATGTAAATGACTTGCCTTGTAATATTGAAGATAATAATACTACTTGTTTTCTGTATGCCGACGATATTTGTGCTAGCATGAAATCTCAAAATGCTAATATTGATGATGTTTTTGCTTCAAAAGTTAATGCTTTGGCTAAGTGGTGTGATGTAAATAAATTATCTATTAATTTGACTAAAACTCAAGATCTTGTTATATCTTTAAGGAATAATACTTTTCAAACAATTAAATTTCTTGGCATAATGGTCCAGTCAAATCTTAAATGGCAATCTCATGCTAAATATATTGCTCCAAAAGTGTCCAGAAGAATTTTTATAATTAGAAGGTTAAGTTTAACCCTCCATCGGGCGCTAAACGGAGTTTTCCTCCGTGTATGTTTTATTATTAAAAATAGTACTACTTTTCTGATGTCGGCAGTCGTTTCCCGCAGTGTACTTCACGAGCATCTTTCGGGGAAACGAAACAATAGCCTCCCGCTTTTATTTATCAAAATGTGTCAGTATGAGGTCTACTTCCGTGCGTGACTGGACGATTCCTCCGTGAGCGCCCGATGGTGTGTTTTGTAGTGCTTGGACGAAATCACCGTGAGCGCCTTATTGTGTTTAGTTTTTATGTTGTAATAATCCGTGTGCGCCTAAATGTGTGACCTGTGATGGTTTCTTTTTAAATTTTACTATATATTTTATTTGAATTTTGTGAAATGGAGAATGAAGATGAGAGACTTGTTAGTACAGTACCAGTGTGCTAGGGAACATTTCAGTAATGATTATGGAGTGAACTTTGTCGCTATAACAACCAGAAGGAAAATGTTTTGAAATTTTGTGCAGTGTGTAAAAAAATTTTTAGTAAAGAATAAATTTTTATTTCAGAGCAATAATTGACATTACAATTGTATAATATCTCAAGAATTGAATTAAGTTGTTTTTGTAAGAAGTTAAAAACTAAGTTAATTTCCATACATATTTACAGTAGGTTAAACATTTTTACAATTAATTGCATTATTCCTTAAAATTAATCATGTTGTTATTATACAATAACATTTTTTAAGATTTTGAATTTCTTATTTGGAAAATTCATTACATAAGAGTGTAATTTTTATTAAATTTCTAAAAATGAATATATTACATTGTAATTAAATCAGTATGAATATTTAAACAAATAAAAACAGTTTAAAAACGATTATGATATCCATTATTCGCCAACCTGGAGGAAACCTCCGTGAGTGCCTGATGGTGTTTCTAATTTTAAGCGCCCGATGGAGGGTCGTCAGCTCTCAAGTACTTCTTTTAATTTACTATAGTTTTGTACATACATATCTTTCTTATGGTAACATCTTGTGGGCAAACAGTTCAGTGTCTCAGTGTTTGTTTGTACTACAAAAAAGAGCTATCAGACTAGTATGTGGTGCTAGGCCTAGAGCACATTGTAAATTATTATTTAAAGAGTTGAAAGTTTTATCCTTACCTAGTCTATATGTTTATAATTGTTTGCTATATGTTAAAAAAATACATTGATAATTTTAAAAGTCATTCTGAGGTGCACTGCTATAATACAAGATTCAAGGATAATTTAAGGAAGGAGCAATGTAAATTCTCAACAACTCAACAAAGTTTTAAGTCCAATCCCATACATTTTTTCAATCATCTGCCTTTAAATGTTAGAAGTTTAGAATATAATATATTTCAATTGTATGTAAAAAATGTACTTATTGAGCATTGTTTGTATACTGTAAATGAGTTTTATAACATAAGAATGTAGATAATATTCACTTTAAAAATACTTGACTATGCTAATACAAAATGTTTTTTGTCCTTGGCAATAAATTATTTGATTTGATTTGATCTGATTTGGAAGTAAATACTACCTAGAATATAAGAATGATAGGTGTATATTTATAAATTTGTTCCTTCAAAATATAAAATATAACAAAAACAACTTTTAACATTAATTTGTTTTACATTTTAGTTTTAAATATAATTTTATTTGAGTTTTTCTGAGTCGTGCTGAAGTTAAGTAGGGAGTCGTTTGTTTTGGGCCAAGCACACGGTATTGTTGCCCTCTCTTTTTGAAATGATTTATAGATTGATTGTTCATCATCGAGGTGTGGATTTAGTTCTCTTTATACCGCATTTCGTGTAGTAGTATGTTGGATTTGCTTTCCTCCCCCTTACTGCATTGTGATTTGCCTTGTGAACTGTAAGTACTCCATTTTGTGTACTTTTTAAGACCAGTGTCTAGACGGCGTATTCTCCCTGTAATAAGGAGGAGGAGATTCTTTTTATAGTGCCATTCTGTGTCGCATATGAAGACTACTTTGGTGAGTCTAGCAATTATTCTATCCATTAAAACCCACTCCCCATAATTATACCTTCCCTTCTCCTACCCACATAGTGTTTTAACTTGATTATGTAATATTCAGATTTTCTTTACTTGTTCTTCGAATAGGAGGGACAGTCTTATATAATGCTCTTCATAAAAATGTTTTAGTTCTTGTCCATGTTTTCTTTTCTTCTCAACATGAGCTAAAGTTTCTTGCAATTTTTCTTGTAAGGCTTCAAACTTGTGCAAATACACAACTTTCATTTCAGTTTGATTTTCAATTCTTGCCTCCATTTCGGCAAGTTTAACTTTTAGGGCTGAACTACGGATTTTTAACTCCTCAACCTCTTTTTTTACAGTTTACAGTTTTCTGCTCGAAGGTGACCAGCCTCAGCTGCCAATGTTAGGGAAGCGTCAGGATCCGTTTCCTCTAGATCTGTTCTATTACTCAGCCTCAGCTCCAGGTCAGAGATAGCCACAGTGCTGTTTTCCTTGTCTCTATTTTGGTGTCTTGTTAGACTCTGTGTTTTCAAGGAGGGTACTTTTGCTTCCCCTAAGGCCACAAAACTTTTTTCTGGCAGAGGGCTGCTATGAGCAGTATTACAGGCGCTGAGTCCATTTCCAGGCATTTATTTCTGGCTTTTATCAGTTATATTAATACAACCACCATGGTACCACTGTTTACAGGTACTGCACAGAGTATTCCAGAATATTTTACTCCTATGCTGCATATGCCACAAGGGTATTTAGAGGTTTTTGTGTTTATCTTGGTCAGCATGTTCAAAAATTTTAAATGTCTATTGGCAAAAAGATTTCAGTTTTTTATTGAGTGTTTAGCTGAGTTCACTAAGTCAATCTATATCACAATAAGAAAGGTAAGCTTTATAAAGATTATAAGAAATATGAGAAGATTGAGTCGGTTGCCTTCAGTTTCGGCAGTCTGTCATTACTGTACACTGTTACATGTTTACTTGCATTGTTAGATCTGCAGCCACTGATAGATGTTGTTAATCGTAAATTGGCTCAGTCCTATTGGTAAATAATAATATTAGTCAGTGATTTAAGAGATTTGGCAGTCTTCTCTGTTCATATGATAAAATTGATTGTCAGAGCAAATAGAATAGTTATGACTGTTTTTTGGGTAGACTTTGACAGGTTGTCTCTGTTAAAAATTGAAAATTTGTGTGGGATGTTGTCAAAAATTGTATAAATGTGTACTGTATGTATTTTATAAAGGGATTATATAACTATGTCAGATTATGGTGGGATCATTAAGAACCATTTCAATATGATAAGTAGCACAGCAGCTGGATGTATTGCTGAGGGTCAGTGCAAGGTTGCAGTGACACTGTAGGCTTGCTGTTTGGAGTGGAAGTATCTGATGACAGACAACTGAGTGTGCATTCAGCTACTCTCAGGTCAACAATCTCAGACAAATATCATAGCAGTAGCTCCAACGTCACAGTCTAGTTGTTGATACATAACATATGTTGATGTTATTCTTGAGTTAATAGTTAAGTAATCATTCAAAGGTTTCTTGATTTTTTTTCTTGGGTGTATAAATAAAGGTTTATGTTGGTGAAATGCTTATTATTGTGATTTAAAGTTTGTGTAAATGAGCTCACAGTGTGCCCCTCTCTTCTAATTTGGATAATTCCAATCTTGAGGTGTGTAGTGTTTAAGAGGATATGAGGATTTTTTACTTTAGGAAACTTACAGTAATTAGTAAAGCTGATATCAGTAGGTGATCTTCATTCTTGTCACTTTACCACATAAAACAGAACTTTTCACTGAGGCCACTATTCTTGATGTTGTGGGCCAGCGGCCTTTTTGGATTGTTCTCTGTATGACACTACATTAAGTGTAGTGTCATCAGCAAATAGAGTTGTACTAGCACTGTTGTAATGCATGAGGGATGTCATTAACGTAAAAAATGCTCCCAAAACTGAGCCTTGGATACTCCACATTGTACAATATCGAATGACAAAAAGTGTTTAATAATCAATTGCAAAACCTAATTTTTCTCAAATTAAACTGCATTCAACACAATCAAATACTTTAGATAAGCCACATAGAACCAAAGCTGTGCAGTCCTTGTTGTCTAAATATTTAAGTACGAAATCTGTAAAAGAAAACACAGCAGTTGTTGTTTATGACTTTTCACGAAAATCACCTTTCATTAAGAATCAAGAATCAAGAAGATTTATTGTCGTTAAATACACACAGGTACAATAGACATTGTCAGACAATATAAATATATATAATCTATTAAAGTTCTATGGTGGTTATAACACAGTAATAAGTAATGTTTTTCTGTAGTAAGTTTATACATAAGTGGTTTACTTTCTAAAACTATATAAAAAAAAATTGCATAATAAATATTCACCAGTGCTAAAATTCAAATACTTACAAATAGGAAACACAAATGAATAATTTATCACAAAATTTACATTGAAAAATGAATATAACAAATTAAAATAGTTTGACTAGAATGCTGAGCTTAAATTAAAAGATTTCAAACTGGTACAATTAAAACTAAGAACTAAATTAAAACTAAATTAAAAATTAAGAACTTTGTGACTAGATCATTTAAAATTCTAGAAAGGAACACCTTTTCAAATATTAGATATGACAGGAAGCAGGGCCACTGGGTGATAGTTTGATACACCTGATCATTAAAAAGAAAATGGTTTTATGATTGTCAAATTTAATTTATCTTGATAAATTCTTATTTGGAAAAAATATTCATTAAAGAAGCTAAAAGATGCTCAATTCATGAAGCTGAGGCTTTTATGGCATGATGGAATTTCATACCCACCAGCCAAATTTGGTATTCTTGAATTTACTAATTGTATAGAGCACCTCATTCAGCGAAGTGAATAAAAAGTAGTTATTGCTAATGCGCAACCTTTTTAAGTTATAACTAGGTTTCGTGTGAATAAAAAGGTTCTAGTAACTACTAAACAAACAATCCAACGAAGTGGTTTAAAACCTTAGTGATCATGAGTAGCATTTGGAGATCAGACAAATGGTGAATGGTCTTGAAACTAGGGCTAGATCTAGTCTTTCACCAGTAAAAAGAGGTGTTCCACAAGGGTTAGTACTTGGGCCGATCCTCTTCATCTTATACACAAATGACCTACCACAGTACGTTGAGCCTTTTGACCACACTATTATGTACTTTGATGATTTGGTGGTTATCTAAAATCACTTATTTACTAAGAAAACTTAAACTGTGTGTTAGTAGTGATATGTTGATCAATGCGTATTACGCTTTTTTTCACTCTCAGATTGTATATGGTGTTACTTTATGGGGAAATAGTACTTATATGGAACAAGTTTTTATATGGCAAAAATATGCTATACGGATCATAAAAGGACTGGACAATCGTGAATCTTTCTTTCCCATTTTTAAAGAATTAAAAACAATGACACTATAAACGTAAAAGAACATTTGCATAAATATAAAATTAGATCTGATATACATAATTATAACACAAGAAATAACTACGCCTTAGATTTACTACCTGCTAGACTTACAAAAACAAATAACAGCATATTTTGCATGAAAAATAGATTATTTAACAAATTGCCACAATCCGCTCACATTGTCACTGTTAATAAATTCAAATATTGCTTGAAGAAATGGTTAAAGGAACAAGTTTTCTACAAGGTTGATGACTATCTAGCTACTGATTATGGTAAATTTAAGGACATCTTTTACTAATTTTGAATTGGAAGCTGAATTCAGATTAGATAATTAAATGTATATTTTTATAAATGTTGATGTAATGTATATAGGCTATTCATTGTTGATCATTGTTTTAAATTTTATTAGTTTATTGTTTTTTATGTTGTTAACTGTTGTCTAATTATTTATTTTTAAATATATGTCTTTTAGTCTATTAATAATTTACGTTTTTAATGTTAAAGAATTAATATGTAGTTTATATAGTGTTATAACTACTTATAATGTTATATGTTTGTTTTAGTATTCACTTAAATATAGTGGTTATATAGTAAGTCCCTAAATCTATTAATAATTTATGTTTTTAATGTTAAAACTATTACAGTGTAGTGTATATAGCGTTGTAACTATTTATTATGTTATTCTATATTTATTTTAATTTTCACTTAAATATAGTAGTTACAAACAGAATTCAACAAACAATGATAAAGTAAATTGTGTTATATTACTATTGACGAAATCTATTGCATCACTGTATGTTTAATTTGTTTCGTTTATTTATGATTCTTGATATTAGACAACTATTCCTAAAAGTTGTGATTTTGTACGGTTTCAAACATAAATTTTCATTTTTAGACAAAGTGGAACATGCATACAACACAAGACATAGGTTATACTAAGTCTATAAATAAAACAAATTCTTTCTACGTTCTACACACATTCTATCAAAATTTACCATTGGAAATGAGAGAAAATTGGAACATTAAAGTTGAAGCGTACAAAAAGAAGTTAATGAACTGGTTAATTGCGTTGGGGAGGAGTGGTGCAAACACTATACTCACTTCTATCTACCCTGAGTGATCTATTCGTGCCGAGTGATAATTATTGCGATGATATTTTATTATATAGTTTGTGAATACCGTGGTGACGGACAAGTGCAAGCATTCTTAATTAATGCATTGAGTTTTTGTCTGTATGTGTTGCGGATGTATGCGCGAGAGCGCTAAGGCGTGTGTGCATGTGTGTGTGTGTGTGTGGGGGGGGGGGGTGTGAGTGTATTGTTTAGCTTTGCATGCGTGCGTGTGTGTTTTTTTTCTTGTGAAGGAATGCATTAATTTCGATATAGTGTAGGTTCCAGAAATCGACAACAATAAAATGATTAGTTTCTGTTTATCTTTTTCTTTTTCCATTCTTTTCCTTTTTTATAGCTCTTAAAATAATGTTTCTTGCGCACTCTTTAAGCTAGTATTGTATATTAGTATTATTGTGATTGCAAACTCGAGTGAAGATGGACTCGGTTCTCACACACAGGCTTTTGCCCATGTGGGTACCTTCTCGTGTATATTGTTATCACTATATTTATATAACATGTAAATTAAATAAATAAATGAAAAATGAATGAATGAAAATGATGAATAAAATCTTGAATCTTGAATCTTGGTTTCGTTAACAGCGCACAAATCTGTAGAAAATCTTGAGGTAAATTCGTTTATAGCTGTTAACCTTGCCATTGAATACTGCCAGAATAATGACTTAGTCTTCAATGAATCAAAGACTACCCAAGTTAGCTTTGGAAGCAGGAAACAAGAAGTATCACCTTTGCCTTAATTTCAGGCAGTGAGAGGGACAAGACATCTCAGGATAATTATTGATAATTCACTGAACTAGAAGAACCGCATGGATACTCTTTCAAAAAACTCAGCAGTGCTCTATTCGCACTTAGAAGAACACAAGCAGATAGCACACTTGAAGCATTTATTGCCTACCATGCCCTTTTTGAGAGCAACATGAGGTATGGTATAATGGTATGGAGTGCCTCTTCTCAGCAGAACTTAGAATGTATGCTCACTCTTCAGAAAAAAGCGGTGAGGCTGTTGTCCAAGCTGGGATGGACAGACAGTTGTAAAGGATATTTCAAAGAGTTGAAATTAATGACAGTGGTGAGTCTCTACATCTACTAAGTAATCGTTTTAGCTACCTTCAGCCAGCAGACTCGACATCAAGACCTGCATAGGTACAATACTGGACATGTCCAGAACTTTAATCTTCCTGCTAATTATAGGACACATTTTTAGAAAAAAGCCTTCATATTCAAAATTTTACAACATCCTGCCTCAAGACGTTTAAAGCAAGAACCCCAGAACACTCAAGCTACGTCCTTCCAGGTGGCTTCTTGAAAACCCCTTCTATTGTGAATGAGTTTTTGAATTGGCAACATCTCCTACACTAATCAAGGACTCAAAACCTAAATTGATGGATTTGTAAAGAACATTTTTTTGTAGTTAATTTTTCTCTCCCCCTCCCTCCTTCTTATGACACTTTTATTTAATATATTTATGATCAAAAGAATTAATTTTTAGCAATTTAAACAGAATAATAAATAAAAATCTAATTTTTAATACTAGAGATCAATTATTGTTAGTTTGATACAAACTGATTTTTCCTTTAATTTTAAATCTGCTGGAGCTCAGAAAACAATTTTTCTAACTATGGTCTGAATATTTTTATTTTCACCCTCTAAAAAGTTTGTTTTGTACTGTAAAAGCATATATAAAAACTATTGAATTGAGCGTAGTATAAAGAAAATTAAATTTTTTCTAACCAAGGAAATAAATAATAATGTGTAGTGGTAAACAAAAACTTATCTTAGTTCTGGCCAGTACTATCGGTAGATCTGATATTTGATCAAAGCAAAAGTTAGAATATGTATCTTGACCTTAAGAAGTAACTTCCACGTAGATTATACTCTAGTAGTAGTAACTACATAGCAGATTCTATCTTTGTCCCAGATGGGATAAGTTACTACAACTTAGAATTAGCTCTTGTTTATTCACTTAACAAATAATTATTGCTAAGTCTAGGTAGTAGACTTTTCATTCACTTTACCCACTGTGATCAGTTGGATGAAAAAATTTGATTTGAATAGATATTGAAAGAAAAAATCTTTTGCAAGACTTCTAGTCCCTTTGAAGTTTGTAGATATTTTTATGAAATAATTGTTTAAGATTTCAGCAACCTCTTTCTGATTATTAATACTTTTTGATTATTAATACTCGCTATCGCTTTTCCTAGTGCGCCAGGCGCGGCTCTGGACTGTTGTCTTAATCTCGCCCCCCTGGACATTGTCATTCGAGCTATGCCAGGAAGAGTGCCTACTGTCTTCAGCAGACGGTGGGCTGCAGCAGTGGGCACTGCAGAATTGGCACTCTGATACAGGAGGATGTTTTGCACATGATCTCTGATCAGATGCCACAAAAGTTTTCCTTTGACAAACCCTTTAGGATTATTTTTACCCTCAAGGGATGATTGGTCAGAGGGGAAGCAACCTCTTCCACCAGCGGAGCTCGAATGGTACACAGACGGCTCTAAAACAAAAAGCGGCACAGGCGCTGGAATTCTGGGAGTGAGACCATGTAGGGAGCTGGTGGTTCCTATGGGTCCGTATCCGACAGTCTTTCAAGCGGAGGTCGCAGCCATTATGGAATGTGCTCGTGAGAATCTTCGTCTGCGATATAGGGGCAAGACGATTAATATTTTCACGGACAGTCAGACAGCGCTGATGGCGCTGGATTCTTGCGCAATCAAATCCAAACTGGTTTGGGATTGCTATCAGACCATTTCCTCCCTTGCCAGAATCAACAATGTAACCGTTTGTTGGGTTCCTGGTCATGAGGGGATTCCAGGGAACGAAAGGGCTGATTATACTCAAGTAGTAGTAACTACATAGCAGATTCCATCTTTGTCCCAGATGGGATAAGTTACTACAACTTAGAATTAGCTCTTGTTTATTCACTTAACAAATAATTATTGCTAAGTCTAGGTAGTAGACTTTTCATTCACTTTACCCACTGTGATCAGTTGGATGAAAAAATTTGATTTGAATAGATATTGAAAGAAAAAATCTTTTGCAAGACTTCTAGTCCCTTTGAAGTTTGTAGATATTTTTATGAAATAATTGTTTAAGATTTCAGCAACCTCTTTCTGATTATTAATACTTTTTTATTATTAATACTCGCTATCGCTTTTCCTAGTGCGCCAGGCGCGGCTCTGGACTGTTGTCTTAATCTCGCCCCCCTGGACATTGTCATTCGAGCTATGCCAGGAAGAGTGCCTACTGTCTTCAGCAGACGGTGGGCTGCAGCGGTGGGCACTGCAGAATTGGCACTCTGATACAGGAGGATGTTTTGCACATGATCTCTGATCAGATGCCACAAAAGTTTTCCTTTGACAAACCCTTTAGGATTATTTTACCCTCAAGGGATGATTGGTCAGAGGGGAAGCAACCTCTTCCACCAGCGGAGCTCGAATGGTACACAGACGGCTCTAAAACAAAAAGCGGCACAGGCGCTGGAATTCTGGGAGTGAGACCATGTAGGGAGCTGGTGGTTCCTATGGGTCCGTATCCGACAGTCTTTCAAGCGGAGGTCGCAGCCATTATGGAATGTGCTCGTGAGAATCTTCGTCTGCGATATAGGGGCAAGACGATTAACATTTTCACGGACAGTCAGACAGCGCTGATGGCGCTGGATTCTTGCGCAATCAAATCCAAACTGGTTTGGGATTGCTATCAGACCGTTTCCTCCCTTGCCAGAATCAACAATGTAACCGTTTGTTGGGTTCCTGGTCATGAGGGGATTCCTGGGAACGAAAGGGCTGATGCCCTGGCCAACCAGGGCTCAGCAACAATTATGACGGGCCCTCAACCATTCTGCGGTGTTCCAAGGTGTGAATCCTCTAGGGTTGTCTCGAAATGGATTCGCGCGGAGCATGGGAGAAGGTGGAGGTTGCATCCGGGTTTGAGAGTGAGTAGAATGGTATTACAGTCACCTTCCTCCAAGGTGGCCTCGGACCTTCTCTCATTAAACAGATCAATGTCTTCTAAGGTCATTGGTCTCATTACGGGGCATGGTCACCTGAAGAAGCATCTACACAGAGTTGGCATCCTTCAGGAGGATCCGCTCTGTGGAAGGTGTAATGAGCAGGAGGAGACTGCTGAGCACCTGCTCTTTGATTGCCCTGCAATAGCAAGAGAGCGGTATGCCATCTTTGGTAGCTTGAACAGGGGTGGCGAGTTTTCCCAGGAGGACTTGATAGGTTGTTTTCGGCGGTTTGTTGAACTGCTGAAGGTGTAGACTGGTAGGCCTCATGGTGTTTCCGGGGTGCGCAAAAGGCCCTTGAGGCTTAAGTGCATGGCAGTAGGCCGCCCCAAGGGAAAAAAAAAAAAAAAATACTTTTTGATAATCATTACTAACAAAAAGCAGTAAGATTTTTTTACTAGGATTTTATTTTTGTTGTTACGATTATTTTATTTCATCTTTGTTTTTAATGTGATTTTTTCCAAAATCAGTCTGCGCCAACCTAATGTTTCCTTCAGTCAACCTCCCACATAACCTTTGGTTTGTTATTCAGGCCCGAGATATACTTATTATTTGCCATGCCTTTTGCTGTCTTAATCACATTCTTTAAGATTTGACAATAATTTCCAATGGGTTCTGCAACTCCTGCCGTAAAGACCGGGAATCCGGAATATTGTTTATTTCTTAAAAATATTCCACCATGCAAGTGTCTTTATCACAAATGCTGTCTTTCACTTCTAGAAGGGTAGGCTTATTATGTAAACGTGAATTTTCTACTTCAGTCTCTGGTCTCAGAATTTTTGTTTAGAATCTTAAAACAAATTCTGCAAAATCCAATTTTATACATTTTGCTTTACAATCAGTAGATAGTCATGACGAGCCCGCTGTTATGTTGGCTGACACAATGCTGGAAGAAGTATATTGTTCGAAATTCCTGGGAATATACCTAGATCGAGGGTTGACTTGGAACGATCACGTCGACCAAGTTTGCTCCAAATTGGCCTCAGGCATTTATGTTTTGAGGTCTCTAGCCAAATACTGCCAGAGTCAGGTTCTGATTATGGCGTATTATGGCTTGATTTACCCCCACCTCACTTACACGCTGGTGTTGTGAGGAGCTTGTGCAAACAATCAATTCCTGAGAGTGTTCAAGCTGCAAAAAGAAGCGATCCGCATTATCGTTAAGTTGAAATTTAGAGAGTCGTGCACGGAAGCCTTCAAAAATTTGCTACTGTTGACGCTGCCCAGTCTCTACATCTTGGAAACAACTCTGTTTTGTATGTCTAAATGTGACATGACGAATGGCCGAGACATACATGTGTATGAGACTAGAGGCAGAGGTAACTACCGAACTGGTAGACACAGAACGGTGGTTTATAAACGCTTGCCTTCACAGGCAGGTGTTCATTTCATCAATAAGTTACCAGATTCAATTAAAAACACTCCAACGCTCAAAGTGTTAAAAACTCGTTTGAAACGCTTTTTAGTGTCACAAACATTTTATAATGTTGACAAGTTTTTTGCTTATGATTGGGAGACCACCAATTAAAGACTAACAAAATTTGTCGCTGGAAGTGGGAATAATTGGGGAATGAATGGATGTAGGTACATTTGCAAAATTGTATGTTTGAAAGAGATTTCTTGTGGTGTGTGTTTGACAAAAATTTTAGCAAGTAAAAAGTAAAAATTTGACATTTGCCATGCGCTGTATAATGTTCCAGCAATACAAATTTGATTTGATTTGATTAGATTTGGTACATGAGCCCGAGGATTTACATTTTGATAATAAAACAATTAGGCTTAATAAAACATGAAGCACTATATAATTAATAATAAAATTATAAAAATGTTTCCACAAAAACGTACCTTTGTAGCTTTGTTGGTACCAGCAAGTTTATTCATCTTTGCTTGAACAGTTTTGCTTCTTTCTCTAAGTCTTGCAAGATGAGATTTTTGATTCTCCACAGATGTTTTTATATGTTCAAAAATGCCATGTGAAACTTTCTCCAAGTAGTCCAATGCTACAGTTATCTGCACAATAGTCTCTTCTTGTCTTAAGCCCTGATGTATTATTGGAACTTTCGCATAAGGAATGTGACTCATTTTAAATCTTCTTAAAACCTGAAATAAAAAAATAAGTACATTAGAAATCTTATATAAATTAATTTTTGTATTGATTTTGATTAAATAAATATTTAGCTTTATTTGTTTAAGGCATAAAAGTTATAATTTTAATAAACCTAAGATTAATAAAACAACATTCCATCCCTATCTTAAGCCGTTTCAGTTACATTTGAGACAGTAAATGAAGTTACTTATCCTTAATAACTACAATCTTCAGAAAGTTATATTTTATTAGGCCTTATGTATTGTGTGGTTTAAACATCACAATGACGTAGTTTTAATGTTTTAAGAGCAAACCTAACAATGCCATTTTGTTTCAGTTACCGGAGTAGTCAGTTGGTCAATTCACTTGGCCTGTCTTAAATCAAATGCGCAGTTTTATCTTGATCTGCTTTTTACACTGTATACTTGGTGCCATACAATGATGTGGATTTAATAATTTAATGATCGTAAGTTTAACAAATACAAACTGATGTAAAGGTTTTTTTTACTGTATTGTATTTCAGAAACTTTGCTTACTTTAAAGCAAAAAATTTGTAAAGTACACTATTTAAACCCAAAGTTTTAATAGTTTATTTTTATTGTTGAATACTTACAAATGAACATTATTTCATGCACTTAGTAGGCTTAGTTTTTGGCAATACTATAAGTTGATCTGCAATACTAAAAAAAATATTTCTGTATTTATCATTATTTTAACTATACATTTTCTTTTATCTGATATTATCTTTAATCTGTTACTTATTCAACATCGCAGCCACTCAGGTAGATCAGATCAATGAAACTGTATGTATTTTCTAACATTACATTTTTCCAAGAGAGATCTTCACAACACCCCCTCTCTCTATGAGGGTAATTTTATAATCCTCAAATCTCAGTAGTTTTAGTTACTTCCCCCTAAAGATTATGTAAACCTTTTTAAATTTCTAGAGCTAAAAGAAATTGTGATCAAAGTTCTAAACTGTCACCCATTTCCTTTGAACCAATATTTTTGTAATTACTAAATTACAAAAGGGTGAACATGTTATGGCATTTAGAAGTGAACTAAAAGGAGATTTCTTAGTACCTGGTAAAAACTGATACTCTTCAGTAAGGGTTACAGATTTCATTAATAAAACAACTTAGTAACAACAGTTCAATTACAGCATGATGCTATACCGAGAGAGAATCAGCTAGTTACCATGGTAACCAGTAGCGTAGCCAGAAATTTTGTTCGGGGTGGGTCCGAAACCGGGGGATCCGGGGGACGTTTTGTGTGTTATTTGCCAATGAATTGACTGGTAAAAGGTAAATACCAAAAATATGGAGTTTTAGTAACACGCCTTATAGAAAGTGGAAAGATGTAATAGGCAAATTAAACTCTCACAGCAACTCTAGTACCACAAATTTTCTTGTATAGCTACAGAAACTTTACGAAGTTCGATTCTGGCCGAGTAGAAGGCACCAAAGTGATGTTGGATTCACTGGATAAGAAAGAAAAAGAACAAAACAGAGCTTCACTCAAGCGTATAATTGACACAACTGTATTATGTGGAGAAAATGAAATATCCCTTTAGGGACATTGGGCCACTGACGGCTGAAAACCCTTTAGAAAAGGAGGGCAATTTTCGAGCGTTGCTCGGGTGCAGATCAAACTAACGGTCGGAAAATGCACCGGAAAAATTCTACTAATTAGAAGTTTGGCTACTTTTGATTTCACTGATTGAGATATTATGAATGAGTTATAATGACGATTTTTTTTGTATCATTACACTGTAGACAAGTATATAATTATCGGAAAAAATCACTTTCTGTCGGAAATAAAATACACCTGAAAAACTCTAATGATTAGAACTTAAACTACTTTAGACTTCGGTTATTGAGGTAAACGTGGTATTTTTGATTGAGTTAGGACGACGATTTTTTGTTATCATTAAACTGTACTCGACTACCTATATAATTATCGAGAAAAAAATCACTTCCGGTAGGTAAATACCGAGGAAATGCTCTCTACTGATTCTAGTTTTGACGATTTTGGATTTTACTGGTTGAGGTAAAAGTAGTACTTATAATTATGTTAGGACATTGATTTTAAGTATTCATTCAACGCTGACTAATAAATATATAATTATCAAGAAAAAAAAACAAAAATAATTACTTCCGATCGGAATATACTAAGGAAAATGAAACAATACCTCAGTCAGTGAAATCCAAAGTAGTCGGAACTTCTTATCAGTAGAGTTTTTCCGGTGTATTATCCGACCGGAAGTGATTTAATTTTTTTTTTCTCGATAATTATATATTTATAAGTCGGCGTTGAATTAATACCTAAAATCACCGTCCTAACATAATTCTAAGTACCACTTTTACCTCAACCACTGAACCAGTGAAATCCTAAATCGTCATTTAAACTTGAATCTGTAGAGAGCTTTTCTTCGGTATTTACCGACCGGAAGTGATTTTATTTCTCGATAATTATATAGGTACAGTGTACATTTTAATGATAACAAAAATCGTCGTCCTAACTCAATCAAAAACACCATGTTTACCTCAATCACTAAAGTCCAAATTAGTTGAAGTTCTAATCAGTAGAGTTTTTAAAGTGTATTTTCCGACCGAAAGTGATTTTTATATTTTTTTCAATAATTATTTACACGTTTTAAACTGTAACACCTATAAGACACCTAAAATCAACGTCGTAACTTAATTCTAAGCAGTATTAAGTAAGCAATTTTACGTCCCCAAGACGAATTTGAACGAATTTGTATGGCATTTTAGTACAATTTGAATGTACGACATAATCAGATATTGACACTGAAATTATCTAAACATACTTTTTTATAATGCAGCTAGGTAGCATATCTCATCACAAAGATTTAAAGGTGCCAACATAACAGAACACAATTATCCAAATGAATAACAATTACAAAACTCTGTTACAACTGATTTGTTATAGCCTAGCTGATTTAGAAAACGTAAGGATTTTGGTTTATTTGAAATAAACAGAGCCCCAGAGCCAACTGATGTTTGCCTCAAAATAAAACATAGTGTTTCGCTGTATTAGTTGAAACCAATCTAATAGATAAACAATAGATTTAAAAACATAACCTTCTTAAGGGGACAAGGTAAGCAAAAAACTTTCTTTGATTACAAAAATTGATTTTTTGTGTGTTTTTTTGTTCTCTGAAGTATTCTGAACATTTTGATATATAATACAATATATATAACATTATGTAAGTCATATTTATTTAGGGTTTTATGAACACTGCACATGCCCAGATTGCCCTTATGGGCAAGCCAGCACTCAAATCATCTTTGTTACAGTACAACTTTAGTTTATTGTAAGCTTTGATTTCACTTCATTGGTTAGCCAACCTGGTAATTGACAGTTTGAATCACCATCTGGTGCTTTGTTGATGTTTTGTTAGTGTTTTGTCTGCCAACCTGAAGTTACAAGTGAAATTTCTTCTGTGTTATTGTTTGTGCTTATAAAATGCATAAAGGTGAACGTAGGCGGACTGTTTTCAAGAAAAGAAAACATATCAGTGTTCCTAAAACTTCTGGTGATGTACAAAAAGTTAATGTTTCTGTAATTGGAGAAGTAAACCAACCTTCAACTTCCACAGGCCTAGGCCTAGCCCTTACAGCCTAAACAGTCTGAACCACAGGAAAGACCAGTAAGTGCTTCTAAAAACAAAATTGGTGACAGTAAGTACCAGCATTATGTAAAACCGGACAATACAGACAATAATAGGAGTATAATTGTTAGAAGGGTTGTTGATGTGGCACTATTTTCTTAAGTTTTGTAAGTGTATGAAAAAAACAATCATTCACCTAACTGTACTAGGAATTATACAGGGGCAAGTGGGGGAATGGAAGTGAGAGGGGCAGAACAGATATTCCAGCGTAGCATACATAGAAATGTTCCGTACACTAGATATCTTGGTGATGGAGATTCGAAAGGATTTAGTCATGTGGAAAGGCTAGGTTTTTTATGGTGACACATCAATTTAAAAGCTAGAGTGCATAGGCCATATCCAAAAGAGGATGGGCTCACGATTTAGAAGAAGCAAAAATCATAAAGGTACAAAACATTCCGATGGCAAGCCGCTAGGTGGGACAAACCGTTTTTCTGATGCTATTATTGATAACTTGCAAAATTATTATGGCTTTGCTATCAGGAGAAATGTAGACAGTGTTCAAAAAATGCAAGAAGCTGTATGGGCTATTTATTGGCATATGCAGTCAACCGATGAATTACCTCATCACGGTCTTGGCCCTAAAGTTAAAGAATCGTGGTGCAAGTACCAAAAGACAGTTGCGAATCAACATTTTTCCCATAAAAAGTCACTAGGCCTACCTCCAATAGTTATGAAGAAGACTGAACCTATTTTTATTGACCTAGCCAAAGCTGATCTACTAAAAAAATGTGTTCATGGAAAAACCCAAAATCCTAACGAGAGCGTCAACAACGTTATTTACAACCGCCACCCCAAAACTGTGTTTGTCGCTAATAAAATATTGCATTTTGGTATTTATGATACAATTTCATGTTTCAATTATGGTTACATAGCCAAATTTGAAATCATGAACAAATGTAACATGGAAATAGGCCTAAACACAATTAAAGCAGTGAAAAGGTTGGATAAGCACCGAGTATACATTGCACAAAAACAAGCGTTAGAGATTACGAAGAAGGCTAGAGAGATGAGAAGGCAGAAAAAAGGTCGTAGCTGTAAGATAAAAGGCCGGGGCGGCAAATCACGAATTTGACATTACCAACGTATTCTGCTCACCCTCCTGAACAAAAAATATATATAGTACTAGGGGGTGCAAATGACAAATAACATGATTTTAGGGGGTATATTCATAAGTGGTTAAGTTTCTAATGTTTTAATGTTCAGTTTGTGTGCTGTGTCTGGATAATCTGTTTACTTTAATATTATCTGCGGCCGGGACTGATAGCAGCCTGATAACGTATCTGTTATCTGAGTTCTCGGGGGCAGAGTCAGTTCTTCACAAGATATCGTGTTCAGTAGGTGAATCAACCATCCACTAGTTCGACCAACCCTAGTGAATTGTGTGTGTCGGAGTGTTTAGTAGGGCACGTAAAGAGTGTACGTTTCTCTGAAACAAAATTATTTCCTTTTTAATTGAACATGGAATTTTTAATAATGAGTGTATTTGTTCGTCGTGCAGTCGCGTGTTGTTTTTAAACCGGGAGACTTTGTTGTTTCGTTGCGATAGGAAAATTAGAAAAATTAGTAAGAAAAGAAGTTTTAAATGTTGCAATTTTTAAAAATCCACTTTTTTGTTGCTGTTGCTCAGCTATATCCGCCAACACACTAATGGTAAGTGTTCTCTGTTAATATCCATCTATATATTTATATTTGAGTTTTTCATGATTTATTAAGTTTTTTAACTTTACATAATTGCCTTTGCATTACATTTCAATTTATATTTCTGATCAGCCCTTCTAGAATTTTATATTTTACTGATAGGTACTATCTCGAGGGATGTTTTTCTTTAATTTTCTTTAATTCTTAATTTTCCTTCGGTGCTGCCCCGCGCTGATGGCCGGAGGCACTCGTCTCATTTCGATAACAAGTAATTAATTTGTTGCTCAAAATTAAGAAAAACATTGTTCATTTTGATCAAAATTCTGCTCATTTCAGTATTATTTTTCATTTACGTTTGCAAAGATGGCGGCGCAACCGATGACGTCATCACGAGGTTGAATCATGGTCATTGGTCACAAAAGGTCACGTGACGCTAGACGTGGATGTCAAGTTTGTTAATTTTGATTTAAGAGGTTTTGACTTCCACAAAACAGCTACAATACCATACTATTAAATGTACCGATACTTCAACTAATTGTAACTGTCAAATAATTGAAAAAGTGAATAGTTATAAATATTTTGGGAGTTACATTAGATGAAAATATGACATGGGGAAAAACATATTGTAAACTTACATAAGTCAATTGCCTTTAATATAAGAAAATTCTACTTCTTAAGAAATATATGTGACCAGTCTTTGATGCGTTCACTGTATTTTGCATTAATTCATTCTCGAATTCAATATGGAATAATTTGTTGGGGCAAAGCTTTCAAATACTTAATAGACAAACTAAGAGTTACACAAAACCATTTTATACGAATCATTTAAGGCAAAAACGAAAATGGGAAAGTTCTTTTCCTATCTATTCTGAATTAAAAATATTACCGATCCAACATCTATATATATTTAAAGTTCTCAGATTGTTCTATATCAGAAGCGGAAATCAAGGCACTAATACTCTTTTTTATAAAACTCGAAAGTTTACATAAAAATTTTTTTAGAATCCCAAAAGTTAACAAAATTATTTTTAGACAGGCTTATGGGTACAATGGCCCTAAGTATTTCAACCCAGTTACCAAATAATATAAAAATGTGTACCAATTTAAAAGGTTTCTGCAATCAAATGCAATCTTGGCTATTACAAAACGCCGAAATTGACTTTTTAAATTCAGTCTTAAGTTAGATAAAAATTGTTATACCTCTTAATGTCATAAGCTATCATTGTTTTTTTCTTAATTTGTTCTGTTTGTTCTTATGTTTGTCACACACAGTGAAGGAAAATATTAACTTGTATGAAACTGAACATACGAGGTGTGTTAGAAAAGTAATGAGATTGGTAACACTGCGGGAGATCTGGCAACGTTGTGTCTACCGGCTGACGCTAAACCTGTTTATTTTATCCCTTCCACTTCCTCAGTCCGAGTAGTTACAAACTCCGTACAGTTAACACATTAGTTTTGACAGCGCCATTAGTAAAGTTGTGTTTTAATTGTGCGTCACAGAAATGGAGCATCGAAATTTAGAGCAACGTTGTGCAATAAAGTTTTGTGCTAAACTTGGTGAATCCGCGAGTGTGACTTTTGAAAAGTTGAAACAGGTCTATGGGAAACAGTGCTTATCGAGAGCACAAGTTTTCCGCTGGCACAAATCATTTTTGGTAAGGCCCGAGAACACGTTGAAGATGAACCTCGCTCAGGGAGACCTTTGACTTCAAGAACGGACGAAAACATGGATCGTGTGAGGGC
The DNA here is from genome assembly GCF_021130785.1 of Homalodisca vitripennis. NCBI lineage: Eukaryota > Metazoa > Arthropoda > Insecta > Hemiptera > Cicadellidae > Homalodisca > Homalodisca vitripennis. The sequence continues at coordinate 91,490,354 of NC_060215.1, forward strand.
GCTTGTGAGATCAGACCGTCGTTTAACAATAAAGATGATCAGTGAACAGCTAAATTTAAACACTTTCACCGTGCATCAAATTGTGACAGATGATTTGAACATGCGAAAGGTTTGTGCCAAATTGGTGCCGAAAAATCTCACAACTGAACAGAAGGACAATCGAAAAAAATGTGTGCGTTGATCTTCTTGAGAGGATTGCTAATGACCCAAGAATTCTTCAATTGTGTGATCACTGGTGATGAATCCTGGATATTTGAGTACGATCCTGAAACAAAGCGGCAAAGTAAAGAATGGCACACTTCGTCATCTCCTCGGCCGAAGAAATGTCGAATGAGCAAATCAAAGATCAAGACCATGCTAATTTGTTTTTTTGACAGGAAAGGTATCGTACACAAAGAATTTGTTCCACCAGGACAAACTGTCAACCAAGTGTTTTATAAAAGTGTCCTTGAAAATTTGAGGAAAAGAGTGATCCGTGTGAGACCGGAAATTGCAGACAAGTGGATGCTTCATCATTGACAATGCTCCATGTCACACGGCCATTTCCATCTGTGAATTTTTGAACTCAAAAACGCATTACTGTTGTTCCTCAACCCCCCTATTCACCTGATTTAAGTCCTTGTGACTTTTTTCCTCTTCACGAAATTGAAACATGTCCTAAAAGGACGTCATTTTGGAACTCTGGAGAACATTCAAAAGACTGTGAGACCGACCAGTTAAAAGCCATACCAATTGAAGACTTCCAGCGCTGCTACCAAGAGTGGGAACGACGACTCCGCCGATGTATAGCTGCCCAAGGAAACTACTTGAAGGGGGATAACATTGTTTGTTTGAAAATAATAAAAAACTTTGGTTAGTATGAAATCAGTCTCATTATTTTTTCTAACACACCTCGTATATAAAAAGTAAGTAGTCGAGTAAAAAGTATATTTACTTGCAAGTAAATTCCATGTATATCTGCGAATTTATTTACGTTTATTAGCCTTAGCCTATCTCAATCTAAATGGTAAATCTTGCATTTAATGTAAAATTGTAAACAATGAATTGGTTAATTTAGCACAGTTGTTTGCAACAGATGTTGCGGATTTTTTATTTTGATTTGTAATAAATTGTATTTATAGTAATGCAGGCGTGCTCGAGCTTTATAATATTTTGTAAAAAATACTGAACTCATGTTGGCCATATACTAGTAACAGGCCAACATTATTTCCATTTATTTACATGTATTTTATATTTACCTTATTTATATGGAAATAAATCATTTATTCATTTATTTATTCATTTATGTAGAACATGGAGATATTACTGAATAGTTATTTAATTTTTTATGTTCTAGAACTTCGTTATTTCTCATTTCCACCCCATCAAACCTTATACTTTTTTTGTTCTATAGGATGATTCCAATAAGTTAATAACGCAAAACTCGTATTTTTCCGCTCCGGCCGTTAATATGATAATTACCAAAAAGGAAAATTGAAGAAGCGGAAGAGGACCTTGATGACCCCAGCTATGGTTATGGAATGCATTAAAAGTAAGTCTACTTTTAATTTATGTATATATCATTAAAATGCTACCTTTCTTCATGATTTTCACAATTTCCTGAAACTTACATATTTTTTATACATTTGCACACTTTTTTCATGATTGGAGAGGGGTAGATTGTTTTGAAATTTTTACCACACATGTAACTAACTTATTTGTATGATTTGACAAGAGATTTTATCATTAATCCTTCTGAAAAAAAAAATTAAAAATAAAATATTAGACTAAAAACAAAGTTTTTTAGTAGTTTAAAAAAACCTTTTTTTATATTTTGGAAATTCCCTTTGTTAAACCTTGTAACAAGAACGTGAACGTACTTATTATTGTGAAAAATGTTCATTGGCATCTCTTATGGTTATTGAGATATGTGGGTAAAGGTTTGGCTAATTTAACATTGTTTAGATAGGCCATGCCCTGTCCCCTTAAGAAACCTTAAGACTAATCAACTTCCTTACGTTATTGTTCACAATTATTGATGTTTCAGTTCCACTAACAATAAAATTAAAGATAGTTTTTGTTGAGTGTACTAAATATTATAAAACATAACTAAGCATACAGACTGTTATAAAATAGTCTCAAATTATAAAGTTTGTATTCTTATTGTATGAATAGCTTATATTATTATTTTTCTATGTGGTTAGTTTTACTTAATCATACACACACAAATATTATACCACATTGATTCGTTAATTTATTTTGAGGTTATGTTTGTTTTGAGGTTGGTAAGGCTTGAAATCAGCTGTAAGGCTGTCGTCTGTTTTAATGTACAAACACCACACAAGAAACTCGCTAGTAACTTAAACTTAACGTCATAGACTGACGAAATAATCGATGCCTAAAACCTTACCGAAGAAACCAGTGCTGGTTAATCTATAACAATCAAGCTACGAGCTTTGACTGTCTACCTCGGTAATCTACGAACAAAACCGATTAAAGGAATACCGGTAACGTTATACCTGAATATATGATTGTAGTTTTGTAATTTTTGAAATAATTAATATCTATTTATTTAATATTTATCTAATGCAAATGTAAACTTTTTTGTTGTTGTTAAACTAATCAGCCAAACTGGTGTATTCACAATAAAAAACATAACTAAAATTTCAGCATCCTGTAATAGTTTAAAAAACATTATTGCAAGAATATTATATTTTTTACAATTATTGAAATAATAACATATAATTTATGTACATGCCAACGGACATTGCCATTAACAACTTTGATCAGAAAAAAAAGAAAAACAAAACAAACTAGTAGATACATTAGACGATGTTTCTTCAAGATAGGCAAAAATTTAGAACAGTGCATGCAAACAATGAATAAGCAATTAACAAGTATTATAAATACTACAACGAACATTAACCATCATGGGTGCTTTAAATAAATAGGTTAAGAAGAAAACAATTAAAGAACATACATAATGCTTATAAAAACAAACACTAATGCTAACAAGACAGCAGTGAATGAATATTCTAAATTAATCCACATAAATAGTACAACAAACAGGCGGACGATGTAGCATCCTTCAGGGTCTCTAGAAAGAGTAGGGTTGAAGGAATCATCACAAAGTGATTCTTTGGCAGATTTTTACAGCAGGGAAGAGGCTCTTCTTGAGTCCAGAAACGTTGGAGAGAAGAGTAGAGGTCAACCGTATTTGCAGAGAATAGAGGGATAGGGACTTCAGAGGCTTGCTGCACAGTTTGCGGACAGGGGTCGGAACCCATGACCACAAAACCTAGCATGCCCACCCACCTTGGTAGAGAGAAAATAAAGCCACGTTTGCTACTTTCATAGCGCGGTGAGTTCTGAGACAAGACTTCTACTACTAACGGGGGAAGAAAAGAGCTAGGCCTTTGTGAGCAACCGATATCGAAACATATCGTGCTCAAAACGACTCCGGCTGTAAAACTTACTGATCGGGCGTCGAAGGGACAATCCTGGACGGCGCATGGACAGACAGACTAAACCACGCAATGAGTCCTGCCCATGGAAGATGCGGTAGTAAATCGTACAATTGGTCCAAGGTTCACTAAGTAAGCTTTGGAATTCCTTACACTATTTTAACTGATAGGAGTATTATTGTGAATAATAATACTAAATCCTACTCTAACTGGACATTATTGTAAATATTAAACACCTAGCATTCTCCGTGGTTTTGAGAAAAAAGGAGGGCATACATGTTTTTTAAAGGGCTGGATGATTAAAGCTAACCCTAAGGCTAAGGTTATTACAAAACACTCCAAACTCCATTGTGAGTGACTGGCACACCTTGCAGGTCTCCTTTTATAGCTAAGTGATTGATCCTTTTCATAAATGATACAGTCCGGAAAATGTGTACCCATCATCAACTTTTAGAACTTATTCTGTTCAGTAATATACCTGCATTGATCGTTCTTGAAACAACCAAGTGACGAAATAGGGTCTTGTTTTGAAGCCTAACACAACCCTGCACACTATCAATGTCAGTGCAGAGTGTATGCCAAGCTAACCTCTTAGACGTGCGAACCTTGCAGTTGTACAAGGGACAGTGCATGAGTTTCATGGTAAGTCTCTCAAGTACCACATGATGTTGCTCTCCTGAATATAGCTCCGACTTTCTTCCTCGGTGAGACCAGTTCAGAGCTCCACTAGGTTACTTTGGGTCACCTAGTGTTAATGAAAGGACAACTAAGATCAAGTAAACCTATGATCGCAGAAGCCAGATTGTCGATGATTCGTTGAGCTGCACTGTATTGTAAATCCGTTTCTGGTTGCTACAATCAGATTCCAGTCGTTCTTTTTTCCTTGGATTCCTAAACTGAACTTTTTCAAGTTGTAGGTCTCTTATTTTAAAGCATATCAACACGATCGGGGAGGGAAAGCAGATACGTGTAGTAGATACACGTCCATCTACTCTCTTCGCGTATGCGTGCGAAATATAAGAGCACTACCGACATTTACAATCACGAGACTACGAGATATTATATATTCCAGAAGTGACTAACCTCTGTTCTTGTGTTGGTGGTGACCCACGCCTCACAGTGCGAGTTAGCATCGCATCCATTCGCCAATTCTACACCATTCCTCGCGGAATAATCCACCGCAGCAGCCATATATCTGAAGGGGGATAGAATATGTAAGATATGATGACATTATCAGGGTTCATCTAGTGCCAGTCACAATTAGTCTGACGGTAGAAAGATTCTTGGAAAAACATTCCAGAACAAGAATGCTGTTTACCTTATACCTTGCAAGTTTAGTTCCTGTCGTGCAAAGTCCTGATACCTAACCCTTACAAATCCAGGGTTCCTATATCAGGGCCACGTGAAATTCTTCCGCAACAGCTAAAGCCGCTGTACTGTTCTGCAGATTGACCTAAAGGACATTGACCGGCAGCCACACCCCGCGTTTTTAGTTGGTTCTGCTCTACATCAATGAACATTCTCCACTACTCACATTGAGTCGTTGCAGACTGCTTACCTACCAAGATTACTATCATTCTGGAACTCCCCGTGTATACATCCACAACAACTCGCCCATAGGTCCTCGATTGACCCCGAGAAAGATCTTGGTAGATCTTATGAGTTCCCTATAGTTCCTAAAAACCACACCCATTCCTCCACCCTTAGACCCGGAGCCAGATTCCACATCCAATCCCTAGTCCATATCATACTTGCATGACTTACTTGCATAGCTCCTCTTTCAGAAAATCATCTCTTGAATAAGAGGCACACACTCTCTGCTGAGAACTTATCAAAGATGCTCCCGCGCAGCTCCCAGTCCTTCTCCGAGAAGCGTATTTCAAGATAGTTCTCGCGAACCAAAGCGATTTTGTGTTCCATCAAGATCTTCTTAAAGGTCTCCCTCTCAGTTTGACTACCTGACTGCTCTTGAAGCGTATCTTGTCTTCTCTCGGCGGTGTCTTTTAGCCAAAGAGCCGAGCATCATCTCTTCCCTAAAGGAGTAGAGTCAGCTCCTACAGATTGACCTATTGTTGGCCTCCTCTGCTTCTTTAATATTTTTCTTCCATTAGCAGATTTCTTGCTCTGCAGTCTCTTCAATTCATTGAACGGTGCCATCAGCCATCGTTTTCTCCTTAACCATTTGCTTATGCAATTTAAAAGGAAGCTTGAGGTTGTAATTCAGTTCTTATATTCAGATGCTGTGTCTATGGACACGCCTTCTACGTTGACATCACCAATACCTGAATCTTTGTTGGTGGTGATTGTGTGTGATGAGCAGGCAGATACATCATAAAGCCAGATTATCGGATGCAATGCCAGTTTGTGGCCGTCCCAGATATATATATATATATATATATATATATATATATATATATATATATATATGTGTGTGTGTGTGTGTGTGTGTGTGTGTGTGTGTGTGTGTGTGTGTGTGTGTGTGTTAGAAATTGTGGTTTGTTAATATCAGACTCTACAAAACTCCTACATATACCAAAGAAGTAACATGTCCACTCGTTCAGGGTCCCGCATGACCAGGTAAGGCTATTTATGCATTGGAGGTGGCCATCTACCAGGGGCTCCGTTTGCGATGGACTACTCCTGTGTCATGCATATCATAGGCACGGATCGCTTTACACCATGGGATTGGAAGTCCCTAGTACATACAAACGTAGATCCACCTAATGCAGTGGAACAACCTTGACAAGTGTTTATCTAAGCCAACCATTGTTACTCTCGGATCCCCATTTGTCTTGAGTGACACTAGAGGCAGTGTTATCCATGGGAGGTACTTTTTCCGGTCTATTGGGGATCACCCGAATTGTCAGCCTACCCCCTAGACCATCTGTTTGAGCCTTCTGGCGAGTTTCCATGCTATGACTTATACTGTGGTGTTTTCCTAAGGGCACCGCCAGACTAGCCCCTGGTTATTATCACCTTCACCGCTGGTCTATAATGGGAGATGATAAGCAGTCTAATAAGTCAGCAAATGCACTGGGGTATCTGTCACAGTCAACCTGATAATACACCAACCTTGCGTGAGTCTAGGTGTGAGCCGTCAGTATAAAACTTAAAAACTTCTCTCCTTTGCATTGTATGAATCTCTATATTCTATTGAGATATTGTATGATTTATCAAAGGAATATTTCAGTATCATGCACTTAAACATTTTAGTTATTTTAGCATCAAAAAATTCCTTTCTTATTCCATGTGGCCTTCTGAGGAGTAGGCTTTGTCGCCTTTTTACTAAGGAGCTTTATTGTACTTAATGCAGCTGTCTTTTCACCTCCTGCCCTGGTAATACTTTTGTATACTAGCCTTTGAAGACTCTGTAACCTCTTAGTTGCAGTGCTTTGTTCCACTTTTGGCAACCACACAACATTTTCATGTGTGAACATTGGTATTATTATGGCTTCATAGAATCAATATATCTTTATCTTTCAGTTTGATCCCCATTTATATCCCTAGGAGCTTTTTGCAAGTACCAAGACTCCAAGAGCTGTTGTTGCTTTGGATATAACATTCTCTATGTGGGGATTCCATGTTAGCATATTGTCTAGAATAACTCCTAGATACTTGATATTATTGGAATACATTATTCAAACTTCCTTTTCCTGAAGGTTATTATACTTGATTTAGATGGGTTGACACCAAGACTCTCCCATGAACCTGTTGCTTATAAAATCAGGGGTATTTTGGATGAGGTACTCCAAAGTACCTTTATTTCTGCCTCTGACAATGAGCACAAGTTCATCAGCACAACACTGTAGTTTAGTATTTCTTTCACTTTAGTCAAGAAATCATATAACTCCAAAATCTATAAAGGGAGGGACAGTACTCCTCCTGGAGTTCACTCTTAACAGTTAAGTATCTGCTTCTTAAAGTCCATAGCTTAAAACTTCTTAACAGCTACACATAGTTTAAGCAAAAGTATTTTTTTATCAGTGATAGAAGAATTTGATACAAGCAAAATATGGTCTTGCACAGGTTGAGGTGGTGGGATCCATTTTTGGTTGGAATACTTTTTTCTATTTTTAAAGAACATTTTTGTCACAGCCCTTTACAATACTATTTCTGAAGACAGGACAAAACATTTTTTACTATTCCATGAGGTGTAGCATAAATTTCAATTATAATTCTGACACTTATAATCAGGCCCAAATAACTGTTAAAAAATTACATGACATTTTTACAGCATATATATGAAATATGACCAGGAAATAACATGATTTTAATTTAAAAGTTACTTTCCTGAAGGAAAATGTATTAAAACGCATGTAATTTTAAAAGGGGAAATGCTTTTATCTACGCTATAACTGATGTATATGTTGTAAAAATCTCATATATTAATCTTCAGCTATTTTCATTCGAACTTGATTACATTTCCTAAATTCCCTACCTTAAAAGCCTGTAATTCTTTATGGAGTGATCAAATAATTTATTTTCTTCTTTTCTGTCTCAAGGGAAGTTATCTTAGAGGGCTGTGCCATTAAAAAAAAACAAGCTAAAAAATTGATTTCACTACCTTGAAGGTATTGATCTCCAAATGCCTCTGCTTTCAGAGGGTGCAAAAATCACCTGATAATCATTCTGTCATCTTGTGTTGTTTAAAAAGGTTTAAATCCAATTTCACTTTCTTCCATAACTGTTTGATCTAATTTTAATTTGCCAATAGAACTTCACTGACAAATATAATGAGACTCTAAACAGAGCGCTTTCTGATTTTAGAATCTCCTGACATACTCAGGTGGTAAGTGTAAAGCCTGTTATTATTGGATTTATGTAACTTATAAATCTATAGATATATTAAATATGCTTTCTTGGATTATGTATATTTTATTACATTAAAATTAGATGAGCAAGATTTTTATTATTTTACTTCTGGAAGAGCTATGCCAAAGAGGTGTGAGAATTGAGATTTCGTGCTATGGGGTACTATGTCCAGAAAGAGCATACCCAGAATGTATGACATGAAATACTTAAAATAATTTAAATTGATTTATTCTAATACTCTGTTAACAAACAACAATATTTATAAATGTCTGCAACCCACACATACTGGGGAGCTTCCTTAGCACTCCTATCATAAGTAATCACATTTATCTGACATCAAACTTAGGGAGTGCTTATCCAGTACATGGACATAAGTACTATTGAAAGGGGTTGAAAAAGTAACCCACATCCTGTAGATTAGCACCCTTCCCCCTATTTCTAGGAGGAGCTTGACAGTACACTGTCATGACCATAGTGCTGAATTAGCACACCCTTAATTTTAGAGCTGCCTATTCAGCATGTAGCCATGATTAGGGACACTGAATTAGCCCTCTCTTTCACGGCATCCAGATTATTTAAAATCATTTGAATCTGGAATACATATGAGGATAAATAAATGCAACAAATTCAATAACATCACTGTTCTATGCATTCATAACCTGTTGAGAAAATCATACCAATTGGTCCAACTCTTAGAGGACCAATCATGATTAAACTTTACCAATAATGAGTGGAAAAACTGAACAAATTCTTGGGTGATCCAGGATTTCTATTTGAATGGCGTGAAAGAAAATCAGTTTTCATAGAGACCCAATTTTGAACTTTGAAAAAATTATGTAAGAAGTATTTGGCAATATTGGAGAGATGGAAAGTCAATTTTCTATTTAAATGAAACATTGTTAAATGTAGAACATATGACAAATATGTATGGTATCCTTCCTATATAAAATAAACTTGACAAGCATTTTAGAAGACAAGAGAACGAAGTTGAACAAAATACTAAGACAAGGAGGACGACTGATTGTAGCTCTCCCCTGAAATAGATATACATTGGAAAAAAAACTGAAATTCCAGCTTTTCTCACAGAGAAAAGACCGGAGTTGGTATCTGCCAAATAAGTTGGTCCGGACCCCCCCCCCCCGAAATTTTAAGACATACTAAAAAATAAAGCATGGAGCAGGAGAAAAAAAGGAGAGTTATCATTACTCTTGTCTACAAACATTAAATTGATTGATTTAATTGATTGAAGTAACCGTTGTTAAAAACATAATAAAATTGTCCTTTCGTTAAATCATAAGAATCAAACGATACTTTTGGGCTCGGCCTTTCGGATAGTGTGGTGTAACCACGGTATTTCTATAGGGCGCGGTCACGTGACGTCGCAAAGTAACCTGAACCGTAACACGGCGAACAGTTTAAATTAGCGACCACTTCGTTCAAATTCGTCTTGGGGACGTAAAATTGCTTACTTAATACTGCTTAGAATTAGGTTACGACGTTGATTTTAGGTGTCTTATAGGTGTTACAGTTTAAAACGTGTAAATAATTATTGAAAAAAATATAAAAATCACTTTCGGTCGGAAAATACACTTTAAAAACTCTACTGATTAGAACTTCAACTAATTTGGACTTTAGTGATTGAGGTAAACATGGTGTTTTTGATTGAGTTAGGACGACGATTTTTGTTATCATTAAAATGTACACTGTACCTATATAATTATCGAGAAATAAAATCACTTCCGGTCGGTAAATACCGAAGAAAAGCTCTCTACAGATTCAAGTTTAAATGACGATTTAGGATTTCACTGGTTCAGTGGTTGAGGTAAAAGTGGTACTTAGAATTATGTTAGGACGGTGATTTTAGGTATTAATTCAACGCCGACTAATAAATATATAATTATCGAGAAAAAAAAAATTAAATCACTTCCGGTCGGATAATACACCGGAAAAACTCTACTGATAAGAAGTTCCGACTACTTTGGATTTCACTGACTGAGGTATTGTTTCATTTTCCTTAGTATATTCCGATCGGAAGTAATTATTTTTGTTTTTTTTTCTTGATAATTATATATTTATTAGTCAGCGTTGAATGAATACTTAAAATCAATGTCCTAACATAATTATAAGTACTACTTTTACCTCAACCAGTAAAATCCAAAATCGTCAAAACTAGAATCAGTAGAGAGCATTTCCTCGGTATTTACCTACCGGAAGTGATTTTTTTCTCGATAATTATATAGGTAGTCGAGTACAGTTTAATGATAACAAAAAATCGTCGTCCTAACTCAATCAAAAATACCACGTTTACCTCAATAACCGAAGTCTAAAGTAGTTTAAGTTCTAATCATTAGAGTTTTTCAGGTGTATTTTATTTCCGACAGAAAGTGATTTTTCCCGATAATTATATACTTGTCTACAGTGTAATGATACAAAAAAATCGTCATTATAACTCATTCATAATATCTCAATCAGTGAAATTCAAAGTAGCCAAACTTCTAATTAGTAGAATTTTTCCGGTGCATTTTCCGACCGTTAGTTTGATCTGCACCCGAGCAACGCTCGAAAATTGCCCTCCTTTTCTAAAGGGTTTTCGGCCGTCAGTGGTCCAATGTCCCTAAAGGGATATTTCATTTTCTCCACATAATACAGTTGTGTCAATTATACGCTTGAGTGAAGCTCTGTTTTGTTCTTTTTCTTTCTTATCCAGTGAATCCAACATCACTTTGGTGCCTTCTACTCGGCCAGAATCGAACTTCGTAAAGTTTCTGTAGCTATACAAGAAAATTTGTGGTACTAGAGTTGCTGTGAGAGTTTAATTTGCCTATTACATCTTTCCACTTTCTATAAGGCGTGTTACTAAAGCTCCATATTTTTGGTATTTACCTTTTACCAGTCAATTCATTGGCAAATAACACACAAAACGTCCCCCGGATCCCCCGGTTTCGGACCTCCCCCCGAACGAAATTTCTGGCTACGCTACTGCCACCATGACAGTTCTTCTGAATAACATTTAAAAAACATAATTCGAGTTATAAAAAAATTGTTGAATACATTAAGGAGGAAGAAGGAAATTTGGAACAATTAGTTGAGTAAACAATACTATAACACTGTTTGAATATGGTTCAAGCATCTGATTATTTTCAGCCCATTCCACATCAGAACCAATAAGTAATTGCAGAAATGAAACGATATGGCATTCTAGCGATTGGAAGAGAGATTTTAATGTCAACTGTGGATAGCTGGATGTTACAGTTTAGGATATATGTTATGTCGCTGGTAAACAACAAGAAACACAGACAACCCAAACTGGTGCCATGAGACATTCCTGAACTGGCAATGAAACTCTCAGAATAGTTTTAAACAATTGACTAATCTGTTCTTTTTATGAGATTAGGGTAATAGGATTAAAATATAGTAAATTGTGCAGGTATTTTTAGCACTGTTGTTTCAAAAGCAAGGAGGAACTTGGGACTTGTGATATGAATCACCCTTTTTTAACAGCATAGTTATTTTTTATAGTCTTGGGGTGAAGTAGTCTTCAGAATACCATTGTTGTCCAAAATAGGAAAAGAGATTGCATAGATATAGTAATCTAGGGTTGTGCAGAGGACTTTCCTTTTGTGGATGAACCCTATCATGTCCAGCCACCATGACACGGTCCCTTCAAATTGATGTGTGCCAAGACACCAGTAAAAAATGTTTTAAAAAAATGGTCTGAGTACAGGCCTGATGGAACAACTCCTGCTTATTCAACAATACATACTGTGGTAGACATTGTTTTTCAGTAGAGTTCTACATGGTCACAATCTACTGGGGATAACTTTTGTTCTAAGAGATTTGGGGTATACATTTCACATGAGAAATCTGTTTGACAATCCTTATTTTGGAGTAGGTTTTTTGATAATTAGAAGTACTGGACACAAACACTTTAAATAATTTAGATTTTTTACAAAACAACTTTTGGGTGTCACATTCTTAAGGAGCACGAAATGTCATGTGGACTGCTGTGGCTGTATGAAATATTATTGCATTCAGCTTATTTCAATGAGCCTTATTTTGTAAGTGTCGCATGCTTATTTTTGGACACTTATTTTTATGAAGTTTAGCTGATTAGGAGTCATTGGCTACTGGGAGGATAAGTGAGGTGTAGGAGTAATGAAGCTCTCTTTTTGAAGGCGTAGTTAGGGCTGTCAAGCCCTCTCTATCACTCAACCTCAAATAAATGCAGAAAATTAACAATAATTTTGATAAAAGCACAGTAAAATTTTAACACGTCATAAAAAAATAAAATGATACATAATAAAATGTACACAAAATTACTGAATTCATATTAAAATAACTGATAAAATTAATAATATAATTTTTAATTAAGGATAAAAAATGCAATGTAACAATGCAAAAGAGAAGAGAAAACAACAGATACGGATTCAACTGCTCTAACACATTGTCTGAGCTCATACACGTTGTACATCTGATGTATAGATTAATAAATTACAACAATACTTTTTGTTGAATGCCATTGTTGTCCAAAATAGGAAAAGAGGTTGCATAGATATAGCAATCTAGGGTTGTGCAGAGGGCTTTCCTTTTGTGGATGGACCATATCATGTCCAGCCACCACGACACGGTCCCTTCAAATTGATGTGTGCCAAGAGACCAGTAAAAATGTTCAAAAAAACGGTCTGAGTACAGGCCTGATGGAATAACTCCTGCCAAACTGGGTTGATTATGAGCAGTTTGGGTACAGTACTCACAGATAAAACAAATGATAACTAAAGGAAAGTAAAAACTTAGATGTATAACATAAAATTACAGTAAAGGAAGATACCCAAATTAGGAAAACCAAAATAATGTTCAGTTAGTTTTAATTAATTTAATCACAAATTTGAAAGCATAATAATAAATTCAGTACTAACAATAATTTTTTACATGAACTATTTAACATTTTGTCAGGAGAACTACTGTACTGTTCATAAAAAAATACTTTGCTGTCAATCAATCATTGTTGATTCTGGGCAACCCTTTTGGCATAATGTGTATACAAAGAACGATGAGAGACATCTTCAGTTCCAATTACTTTAAAGGTTCCATCTGGTAGTAGTGCTGCTTTACTATAACAATAAACAAATCATATTTTGTTAGCTATGAGTAATATTTACAAATTAATATAATATATTAAGAAAATCAATAACATTTGGAATTATAATCCTAACTTTGTAAAATGTGTTTACAAATAATATATACAAGCATCAGAGTTGAATTTTACATTTTTATATTCAAAATACATACTTTTCTTCAGGCCTTCACTTTAAAATAACAAGTAATTTAAACTAATTAAAAAGTAACTGTAGAAAAGGGTGTGACTTCAAACATAACATACAAAATTATGTGCTTAAAAAGAAGAGTGTGATATTATAGTATTGTATAGATTGCCCAAGCTTCCTCAGAGATGAACAGTCCTAACACAACAATCCTGCAATGGCATGAATCTTCAACATGCAGCATATAAGGTTACAGTAGTTTATATCCCTGTGAATGAGTAGGTTGGTGGTTATGGCTCACTGACAGCGAATAACAAATTTACATAGTGACCTAAACTAAGGAACCTGTGTTTAGTATTTATAATATTGTTTTGAAGCTCATCATCAGTGAAGTAAGTGTAGACTGTGGCTGTGTTACTGGAAAGAAATGTATACTCAGTTTTGTTAAAAATATTGAATATCATGACAACTATTAACTTCATTCTCTATAAAATACTAATTTTTCTGATAACTTTTTAACATTTCTCTGATTAAATTTGAAGATAACTCATGTTTATATTTCATAGTTAGATATAAAGCAGATGTATTTTATTAATTAACTGATGTAACGGGACACTATGTTTGAGAATGACGACTAGCCTCTCAGAACTATAATGTTATAAATATCAGCTGGTGAAATATTGCAAATAACACATGTTACTGAATTAGTTTATAATGTTTCCGATAGGGAGCAATATTGAACAGGTGGTTAGGTTCACCCATAAAAAATTATAAAAGAAGTAAAACCACACCACAGTAGGTCTAAATCTGGGCCATTTTGAGCTGTAGTGGTAAAACTGGCATGATCTGGTGTGTGGACCATACAAGCTGTAGAGAAAGAGTATACGTCAGCGATGCCAACTTGACACTACACTTTACAGTGGCCCACACATAAGTTCCATTCGAGTTGTGAGATCCAACAGCAAGGCCCAAAGTCGACCACAAAAGGTTAAGAATGCCTCTCTATGTACAAACTCAGCTGTGTTGCTCAGAACTGGGAGTCAAGAAAGCAGAGTTACCGTAAGGGCCACTATCATCATGATCCTATTTATCTAAAAATGTGCACTATTCACCTTCACATGAACACAATATTTAGCATAGCAAAGTGAACAAAGGACAGAGCCGTGATACGCAGGACTTGTACACAAGATGAACCAACCAGATGTAGAATATTCGTTCTTGTTCTTGTATCCTGCAGATTTATGACGGTGGCTTTTGAAGGTCAGAGATCGATATAGGGTAACTCCCAGGTACTCAGGATGTTCATTATATTTCAGTGGAACACCGTCAATAGGATGTTTAGTATGCCAGTATATTATTTAAATTAAAACAGGCTATCTCTGTCTTACAGAGTTTAGATTCAGTTTCTAGGTTCTAAATACTCCTCATATTTACTGTTATTAATCCAATTAACTAATGAAAGTATTCTATGCGTTTATCAGTGGATAAGTATTTGATTTTACAACTCATAATGTTACTGAGTGTATCAGAAAGAATCACTATATTGATGATAAGAAGCTATGGTAACGTGACAAGGTCACTTTAACAACATCTTTTTGATGTAATGAAAAATGAAATGAAATGAAAGATTCTTTATTTATATAGGCAAAGTTAGGGCCGCATGGCCCTTTCTTACACTTAACTTGCGACAACGTAAAATTTAAAACATTAATTAAGTATTACCTCAAAAATAAAAAAAAAACAGTAGCAGTCGTGGGACTGCCGATAGAAGTGAAAACGGAACTATTAAGTTGAGAGTAATTAAAACTATATGCAAAAATTATATGAAATTTTTTATGTTTTATTTATTAGTTACATATGATGGGTTAAACAAATCATGAACAAAATATAAATACAAAGTGGTTGAAAAAATAATTAATATACAATTATCTTAACAATATCTTAGTAAAAAGTTCAATGCAATCATTATACTTGTTGTAATTGCTCAATATTAATAGTTAGTTAAACATAGAATACAAGTGAGTAAACACCGAGTGAACAACAGTGAGTTGAACACCGTTGTAAATAATACAGTTATTGCTACGGATAAAGTATATAATTGCAATAACAATTAAACCCACAATATTTTTAAAACTAATAAATTAGTTAAATTAACTTGGTTCTTTCGTAAAGGTATTTTTATTGCACAATAAACTAATTTATTGAGTTAATACGGTATCAGTGAGCCAATGCGCCAACTACAGTTCCGGCAGAAACGTTCACTCATCACTTCATACGCTACTACAGGCTAAACTAAACTTCCAATAAAAAAATGATAAATTACAAAAAAAAATATTCATCTATTTTCACACAACTTTCTCGCTGACAAATTTTGTCTGACCAAAAAATAAAAAAAATCCTCGCTTACTACTTTTTTCTTGTCATTGTAAACGCTATGTAAAATGTAAACAATAATCAAAATTATTTCGAAATTTTTTTAAATATTTAAAAATGTAACCAATAGATTGCCAATATTAAGAGCTTTAATTTGACGCATCTTACAGAATTGTACGACATTGGCTTCACTTTTAAATCGCGAGAGGAAGCCGTAAAGGTCACTGATTTTCGCAGTCTGTTTTCATACTCCGCCGGGACAGTTTTAACACAGCGAGACTGACTTTTTCATGCAGGTTAGTAGTCCGCGGCCAAGTCTACGGTTAAAAAACACAGCGAGACTGACTTTTTCATGCAGGTTAGTATCATTAGCATGTCGGTGACGCGAACCGAGGATTTTACCCTCTACCAAAACGCTCAACGCGCCTAAAGAAGTTTTCACTTCAAAAATTGTATTGATTTCAATTTTGTATTGATGTAGAAAGGGACAAACACTCACCTATTTTGAAATCTACAATTGCAACAACTAACTAAACTGGAAGTTTTAAAAACCATTTCCAACTAATGCTACTTATGATTAAAAGTATTGTGAGTTAAAAATTACATGTATGCTTAATCCTAGATCTGTGCTATGTTAAATGTTCAAAAATGGTTACCCCACTTTTAGCACTTTGCAAGCTTATCTTTTTAATCACCAACGTACAAGATTTATTCTAATTGTACATTGTTTTCTTTTCATTAAATTTAGATTAGGATTATATTAAATAAAATAATAAATATGAAATTTAAAAAAAGTTTAGCCAAAATTTTACATAAAAATTCTTTGTTCTAGCACTATTTTAGTATCATCATAAATGTTTTGAAAGAAATCCAAAATATACTAAAGTTGCACAATTTCAAAATAAATATAGAGATATAATCATTTTATTTTATTAACTACGAACATAATATTGCATCCAGGTGAGTAAAATCACAGTATGTTATGGTTATGAAATCTCATTTTTTAATTAGTACAAAAATAACCAGACTTTCTATTCAGAAAATTGATACTATTATGAAAAAACATCATCGACATGTCACATGTTGATGTGACAGATACATCACTATAATGGTACTATAACCATCGACACATGACTGACGATGTAATAGATCCAGGGTTAAAGAGAATTTATGTACAACTAAACAAAGTAAAAATAGACACTGCTTAGACATAGTAGACATGTGTTGATGCATGAATATAAAGAAATTACAAGCTTTAGTAAAATACTTGTATTATTCAGAAAACCACCACATTTCATTACTATTTTTCAACCTATTTATCCTTGTAAACATCTGATCAATTTATGTTAGGGAATAAATGTACACCACTTATTATTATTACCTAACGATTTATATAATGAAAATTTGTCATATTCAATATGGCTAAGATGTTGGTCTCTAAAGTGTTAATAATGCAATACATGACTCATAACATAAAGTAACCATAACTGTTCAACTTTCTCATGCCATCTTTCCTTTGAGAATGGCATATCTTAAATGATCTCTTTCCTATTTAGGATAATTACATTGTTTAGGTAAAATCCAAGTACTGCTGGTTTTTATAAAATCCACATTAAAAAAAGATTAGACGAAAGGTTAACAGGATATTTCCTAATATACAGTTTTTAGTATTGCAAAGAAGTATGTATGGCCAGTGGATAACAATACACACTCCAAAAAAAACAACCCACAAAAACCCACTTTATGGTGGATTTGATGGATTTTTTATTAACAAATCTTTCAAAATTTTATTATTAATATGTAACTTTAACAAAGAATAATACTTACTTGTTATATGCATTTGCAATACATATATCATGTTTTACATAGACTGAAGCACCTCCCTTTTTTACTTTACAGACTTTTGTACTGAAGTTTGCATACAGCCAACTCTGATGGCCCAACACCTCTAGTTTCAGATCAGTTGGATTATATTCCAATTTATAGACTTTCTCCATGGATCCAAGAGCCATCAAGTCGTTGATTCTGTTCAAAAATGTTTATAAATTACCATCAAATTAAATGCTTTAACTATCTGATGTATACAGAACATTGATATATTGAATGGTGCTACGACTATTTATGAAAAACAAACTAAATACATTTATCTGGATAGTATTTATTCTACAATTCCCAGACCCGGTAATCACCAGTATAACTGTTGTCGAAATAATAGATACTGATCCTAGTCCAATCTGTTTAGTAATGGCATCAAATCAAACACCAACATAATCAGTACAACTCTTAGATGGAGACAGGTTGGGCTAATTCATTATTAAATTGCTAGTGTCCCGTTTAAGTGCTATGTCCTGATATAAGTGATCGTAGCTAGTGTAAATTAATTACCTTACGGCATGTTGGAGTATGTTGGATTGAAAATAATTCATGAAGAATCAGACATTTTACTAGAGTACCTAATTAGAATTTTCTGCCTTTACGATCACTCTTTAATAATTTCATAGTTTGAAACTTCCATCATCTGTTAATTGTTTGTAAATAAACATGTTATGTTATCACACCAGAAACAAGTTAAATATGTATAATCTTTGTTTAAATTTGTGTTGACAATAAATGATTTGAAAGTGTCATCCTAGAAACGTAGTAGTTGAATATTTGTTTTTAAGATTAACTTTTGGATTTACCAGACTTAGTGAAAGTGACAGTAACAGAAGTTTATTTTATTTAAGATTTATATAATAATATTAATGCCAAAAACTATACTATTTGTGGAAAAATAACCAAAGAGTATTACTGCCTAAGACCCAAAAAACTCATGGGACTCAAAAAGGTTAGATTTAAAATTTTCTGAATATCCTAGAGTAGTACAGCAGTCTTAGCTGAGGAAGTTAGTTGCAACAGATCTATATTCGTTGGTGAGCAACAAAAGAAAGTACTGTTGCCAGTTCTTCTTTGACAGGGACACAGGAAGGCCCTACAATGTCAAATGATTCAAGAAACCGCTACCGCCTAGCACTGCAATTTAAACAAATAAAACCAGCACCTGTTCCCTGATAAACTTTCTCTTGTCCATTTGCTCCTAGAAGATCAATTACGGCTTATGACTATATTGGTTGATCTCTCTCTCTCTCTTTCATTAAGTGGTGGAAACAGTGAATAATGAAAAAAAATCCGTTATTAGCTAAAAATATCTTTCAGTAATATATTTATGTCATAGATTTTGGAATATAAATTATTAAAAAATAATAATAATAATTCTAAAGTATTCATTATTAATTTCATAAAATAACAAATTTGGATTCCAATAACTGAAATGAGATTATTTTTCAGAATCAGTTGGTCTTACCCTAGGTTTGCTTAACGTGTGTTTCCACTGGTGTAATATCTGGCCAGGCTAGGCTTGGTTGGGGTAAGTGTAATTTGGATTGTTTTTTTTTTAAAACAATATATACCTACATCAAATTATTGGACTTGTTATAAATATGTTGATTCTCTAGTAAGAAAGGGTAAAATATCTCTAGTTGATACAGGGATATTTGAAGTAGATCCCTATAAATATCTCCTTCCTTGTTGTATAACCATTGACTTCAAACTTTTGCATCTGATCTTTTACAGTACAGCCCTTCTCATTATATGCAGAATATTTTCCTGAAAAAGACATTACTCACACAGGGTGTTTCAAATGCTCCAGTGTAAGGAGAACATTAAAAATGTAATTTAACCATCCAAAATATCCAGTTTTATTACTCTTGAATTTGTTGTCACTAACCTTACATTTGCTCAGAAATAATTTATGTCAGAAGTGACACCTTGAACTTCAAACATTTTAGCAAAATGTATTTTAATCCTGAAATGCTGTTAGCTGAACCTACCATAAACTAATTATTGTAAAAGAGGTACAGGACCTGAAACTGAAAAAGAGGATAGAAATGGAAGAAAGACAGTAAATTGAAGAAGCTAAAAATAACCAAAATACAATTTAACCAATCATGTACCTGTAAACATAAGTATATGGTAAACATACTAAAATACCTTGCGTACTTAAATGAAATGACTGAGCGAATCCAGATAAAGTTTTTAAGGTTTTTATATTTAAAATCATTTGGAATGTATGTCAAGTTTTGGATTCTGTGCTACATACAATGATGCTGTGGCGTATGAAGTGTCAACTGTTTATCATCCTCAACCTCGTATTCTGTCACAGCCTGATGTAATTTTACAATATGCTGCAGATAATGCAGACAATAGTGTTTCCACAATTGACGGGCATAATACTATGCATATAATGGGTGTAATAAAAATAATTTCTCCAATTCTTTTGTAATTGTACAAAAGGTTTTGGTGGCAAATGTGGATGTAAATAAAGTGGATTGAGATGTTCTAAAGCTTGTGGACATTGTCATGGTCAGTCAGGCTTAAACGCAGAGTCCAAAGAAAATTCTGAAGATGTTGATTTAAATACAGCAATAAGTCCTCTCGATGTTTTATCAGCAACTTTTGATGAAGTTGAAATTGAGGATATCGACGAAGAATTAATATAAAACAAAATTATATACAACAAATTTATTTCCCTATTTTTCAATGTACAAATAAATAATTATTGAGCATAAAATAAAAAAAACTTTTATTACAGATCATAGATTATGCCTACAGGAGAAATCATGTAAAAAACGCGCCTTGCATTCTACCTCAAAGGTGGTGCGGAAACGAGTGCGTCATCATAATGTAGTCTTTATCATTGTATGTAATGCTTTCTCAGCACTCTAGCCTGAAAACGGTTGACTTTACAGAAAAATGCAAGAGACATTTTTTGTAGATAATCGTATGAGAAATAATTTCTATAATGGACTTTATTGACCTCCAAGCCATAGGTCACGAGATATACGTGAAAAACCTGATTTTCGTGACCTTTTGATCCTTATAACTTTTTTAGCCGGCACGATATCAATGTTGATTTTTCATATCTTCATTAAAACGCCATAATGAAGGTGTATACCAGAATTCAGCTCAGTAGGACTTTTCTGCAGATAAAACCTTAAATGACTGGACTAATTTGGGTTCTTATAAAATTTCATAAGGAAATTAAATTATTTAAAAGTTTTTTTTTACTTATGGGAAGTTCTTTTGAGTAAAATATCTCAGCTAAGCATAGCCCTAGCATTTATAATTATTTTGAACTAACTTCATCTCGTCTTATCTATTAATTCATGTTTTATTATATATGAATTCTTCCCTTCTACAATTCTCTGGCCTGTCTTAGTGCAGACCTTTTACACTGAGAATGTTCAGCCTGATCACAACAAGGGTAAAGAGACACTGTAAGGCTGTCTGATGTTTTAGCTGTCAATGAGCAAATTCCATTACATTCAACCATAAGACAACAACATCACACATATGCAGACATACATGCTGACTTTGGCATTGGTAACATGACAGAGTAAAGGATCTAAAAACTATATAAGATGCACCCATGCAGGATATACTTAACCCTTTGCACTCGAAAGGCCACCAGCACTGGCCACACCAAGGTTGTCAGCTCTTCTTAGTTTTGCCGTAGTTTGTCCTCGCAACTTGTATGGCCAGTACAGATGGCCGCACTACTTACTTATTTTAAATTAATCTTTCTAATATGAAGATAAACATACATTTGTGAAATTTAACTCTTTATTTTACAGATATTGTTAAAAAGATATGTAAATAAATTATTATAAATTAGGTATTTACCATTATGTTATACTCAGACATGAACTATTTTATATTTTTTCTGAGTCTTTACATTTTTTTACAGAATAAAAATTTTAAAAATACACACCTATGTGAAGTCGACTAGTTAGCACATGTCTTCTAGTAAAATTTTATAGGTTTTTATCACTTCAGTGCATAGGTCCACTACACGTCATTTGTTTTATTTGCACAGTTAATGTTTCGAAAAGAATTATAAACTAATTTAAAATTGACTACTTTACCTAAAAATTGCTTTAAAAAAACAGCTGCTCGATAGATTTCAGCACTCACCATTTATTATAAAACAAAGAGAATATTAGAAAATAACTGCTATGTTTAGTGGCCAGTGGTGCTGGCCTTACGAGCTATGGGCATATTATATTTAGGCCAGTAAAGCTGGACATACAAGCTGAGATAACATTATGACAAATATTAATCCATGCTTCCGATAAAATGGCAGCGGCCAGTAGAGCTGGCCATACAAGCTCCAAGAACAAATTATAAATACTGCCTTCAAGTGCATTGGGTTAAAACGTTAGCTGCCAACCCCGAAAAATACATTTTAGCGCTAAAGCGCCAAATTTTTAAAAGATAAATTGTTGTAACCTTTTGTTATTTTTCTCTTCTTTGGTTACTAATAAACATGATTTTATGATTTATGTATATTTATTACGTTTATAAAGCGTCGTGCACATTGGCCCGACAGAGCTTTTTACAAGGCGATATATCACATAAATCATTTGCCGTCGGGCCTATACGCCCGACGCCTGATTCAGGGATATTCCGTTTTGTTGATGTGCAGCCTGAATAATTCTTTTAGTTCTCTGTCTGCAATTGCATCAGCTTATTTCTAACCCGCCTTTTCCACATAGCTGAGTGCCAATTGACGTGTTTTGTTACTGGAATCCTACATTGTGTTTTTTTATAAGTAATGTTTCGATAGTTGTGTGCGTGTATACTATTGATCGGTAAAAATGAGTGGCGATAATCTTCTTACGGATGAAATCGAACGTATGATTGAGAATCCGTCTTCCCCGGGTGATTTGTTTGCCGAAATAAGTGATGATGACAGTGTGGAGTCAATGGTGGTTAGTGATATACCGGATGACACTGATAGCGACCTAGACTTTATTCCTGGTACTGATTCAGAATATTACTCTGATGACAATCAAGAATCAAACGTGGAACTTAATTCTACTGATGCTAATGGAACAGTTACAGATATCACAGGTACTTCTTTGATTTCTACAAACGCCAAGGACAATGATTTGGGCTGGGAAATGTTTGAGGGTAAGCAGAAAACGTTTCAGTTCACTCAGACATCAAAATTTAATTTTTGTTTACCGAACAACAGAAAACCAATAGATTTTTTTCGTCATTACTTGACAGATGAAGTAGTGGAACTTATGGTTGTAGAAACTAATCATAATGCAAATGAAGTAATTTCAAAGCTGCGACTAAGTCGTAAGAGTAGGCTAAAAGACTGGAAAAATACCAATCATAGGGAAATGAAACAATTTATTGGCCTTCTTTTATATATGGGTTTAGTAGGACTTCCAAGAATCAGTGATTATTGGTCAAAAAACCCTTTGTATAAATTCTCAGTTGCCCAAAAAATAATGAGTAGAAACAGGTTTCAGTTACTCTTACGTTTCTGGCATTTTAACGGTAATGAAAACCTCAAAAGAGATGGGCGAATTGGTAAAATAAAACCTCTGCTTCTAGCACTAAACAATTTATTCTTCACTTTGAAAGTAGCAGAGCAAGATTTAGTTATTGATGAAACTATGGTGCCGTTTCTTGGTAGACTAGGTTTCCGGCAATATATTCCCGGAAAGGCCCACAAGTATGGGATAAAAATATTCAAGCTGTGTGATAAAACGGGTTATACTTATGCAGTAAAAGTATACATGGGGAAAGGTACTGTAGAAGTGACAAAAGACAGATCTGTTGCGACTAAAGTGGTACTGGAACTCATGACAAACTTTTTAAATAAAGGCCACAATTTATATACGGACAACTACTATACATCAGTAGAATTGGCTGATGCTTTGTTGTCAAACAAAACACATCTTGCTGGTACTGTGAGAAAAAGTCGTAAAGGCCTACCAAAAAACCTTTTAAAACAAAAACTTAGTAAAGGTGAAATGGTTTGCTCCGAAAATAAAGATGGTGTAGTTGTTACCAAGTGGAAAGACAAAAGGGAGGTACACATGCTTTCCACATTCCATAGGCCAGAGTACGTCGTCCTTGACCAAAAAAAAGTTGGAGGGCCAAGTGTAATGAAGCCATTAGTCATCGTTGACTACAATAAGGCGAAGGTTGGGATAGACGTATCCGATCAAATGTCATCATATAACACTGCAGTACGGAAGACAATGCGTTGGTTCCACAAACTAGCTGAAGAACTTCTTCTTGGAACTGCAGTGGTAAATAGTTGGTTGGCCTACAATAATTTTCTTAACCACACTACATCTCATAATAAAAAAAACAAAACTTAGTCTCTATCACTAAGTTTAGAGAGGAATTGGCCTGTTCCTTGATGAACGTGCAGGAAGAGCCACGCATTCCAAATGTGACCACTACAGGGCACCACTACCTGACGTCATCTGCTTTTGTTGGTGGAGGAGTACAAAAACGCCGACAAAGAAAGGTGTGCAAGTTGTGCTACAAAAATGTATCAGAGGAAAAAGGACGTAAGGTAGCAAAAAATTTGACACAAGTAACTACGTTTTGCAGTGAATGTCCAGAAAAACCATTTTTGTGTGAAACATGCTTCAAAACTATACACAAATAGTATATCTGCATTCATCTTTTGTATAGGATAATTTTGTATTTACTTATTTTTCTTTACTTATAAGATTGAATTATTTGAATAGTAAGGAAAGCAAAAAACATGTAAATAAATAAGATACAACTTTTTATTTACTAAATTTACTTTTTGTGAAACTTATGAAATAAATCTCTTTTTACTGTAAAATAACAAATCATATATTTTATTCTTCCTGGTAGCAATAATAAGGCTAAAACCTTATTATTTTATATTCTAACACCGATAAAAATACCCGTCAGGCAATGTGGCCCGACAAAAATGTCCAATGTAGCAATCTCATTCATATCACTAATAACAAAAATAAACACAACAAACAACGTTCTGTTAGTAGCAGAACTCTTCATAGTTCAATCAGTTTCAGTTTGAGTCGTCAGGGTGCAGCACAAGCACGAAGGTAATCAAAATGGCGGGTACCATCATTGTTATGCTGTCGGGCCACTTTACCCGACGTGCAATCTCTTAAAGATGTAGAGCGTCGGTCCATTTGGCCCGACGTGGCAGCTAACGTGTTAAAACCAGAGCTTTCTGAAGATGGCTCTCTTCACTACATTAACTTTTTTGTATACACCTTAGAGAAGATAAGGGAAGATCATGACTTTTTCAAACAGGTCTTTTGGTCTGAAAAGGCAATCTTTTTATAGCAATGGTGAATGAAACCATTGTAATAAGTGATATTGGCCCTTTGAGAATCCACACTGGATGGTGCTGTATCTTTTCCTGCACAGTCACCAGACTTGAAAACCACACGGAATACTATCTGTGGGAAGGATTAAGAGCATTGATTATCTCACAAGACCAACGACTATAAAATAAATTATGGAGAGCATATGAGAAATGATAATGTCTATTTCTGAAGTAGAAACTCAGCCATTTGGTGCCCAAGTAAACTTTGTATTGGGTTTGAAGACTTTTAAAATGAGGTGTAAATAGTGATATAGGTTAGGTAAATACCCAGTTGAAAGATAAATTAGCTATTTAAGTACCGAAAACAATGGTATTTTTAGTTTTTAGCTTTATAACAGCTGGTCCAAAATAACCTGGCAGTTTTCAAAATGAAATAATGTTACACTAAATAATTCTTTAAATTGGTTAAGGTAGTAAAAGTATATACTTCATTATGACACTTTCATTTATGGAATATAACATCACGTAAATGATCACCACCAACATCCACATATTCTGAAATCTTTTCTGAAAATTTGCCATTACTCGGCTTACCATGGACATTGGTACTGCAGCATTCTCATTTTTTATGCAGTTCTTTAAATTGGCAATGGTGTGAGGTTTTGTAGTAAAAACTTAAGGTAGCCCCACAACTAAAAATCACAAGTAGTGAGATCCAGAGACCATGCAACATTGCCAAAATGAGATGTCCCGGGAACAGTCATTAGAGAGAACAGTCATAAGAGTCATTGAGACATCTGCCATGTGTGCAGTTACTCCATTATAATAACGATGTTCAAACACTTACATTCTTTTTGGTCATAGAATCATAGGAAATGTCTAATTTTAAAGATATAATTACAAGACATCCAAGCTGTTTTTTAGTTTTCGACATTTTTATCAGTGATTTATAAAAAGCACTAAAACTTTTTTTTACTTCATCATTAAAACATAAAAAAAGTATAAATTTCACAAGAAAAACTAAAAGACATATTAATTATAACGTTAAAATTGTACATTTTCCATAGTTACATATGGAGTAACATTACTTACAGGTATGGAGTAAATGTCAAGGTTTTTCACCAGAGTCGGCTCTTAAACCTATTATAGATCTAGTTCTATGCAGGAGAATGTATGGGTTTCCCCAATATGTATCTAAATATTTGCAAACCCTTACTTCTAAAGAGAATTTTTTACCTTTTGAGGTCAAACGGGCTGGAATTCCTATTTCCTAATCTTTTAATATACGAGTAAATAGTAAGTATCAATTCTAATTTTGTTAATTTTAATAACTTTATAGTGTTGCTCTAGAATCTGAAAAAGGAATAGCATGTATTATTTAAGTTTTTAAACTTACTATGAGAGGAGATTTTTAATTAAAATTCTAAAATACCCTTGTATTTATAAATATGGGGTATTTATTCTGATTCATAAATACCTGGGTATTTCACATCCCTGGAGCACAACCTAAATTTACACTTTATAATTTTTGGAACATTGTTTGGGCCATTTAACAGAGTTAAAAATGATTTCCTTGTGTTTTCAAGTTTGAAAATAAAAGTTTACAGTTACAACAAAAATGTTATTTCAATTTGTTTGGTTGATACAGGTAGTGGCTCATGTGGTCTAACACACCCTTTATAACATCATGTTTAATATTTTTATAAGATTGCTATGATGCCGCTTAAAGACAGTACATAGGAGGAGGTTTATGATACATTTTGTAAGAAGCTCAGGAGGAAATTTTGCTGAGTGTCACTGGGAGTACCAGTAGTTAATTACAATGTCATTCTAATATTGCAATTAACAGTGAACTTACAAAGTACTTCTATAAATAATAATATAATGAGTAATACTAATAATACTTACATAATACTTCCCATAGGTGTGAGAACAACTTCATAACCTCTAAGGTACATTATTTGATTTCCTTCACTGACCATTTCTCTAGCTGTTTCTCGGAAATCAGATCTCACTTTTTCACTGTTAAAACGTTCTTTGTTCTTTTTTAATATATTTTTGGAAAAGTTGTGATAAAAATCTCTGAAAATAAGGTGACAGTAAAAATTCTGCATGGGTTTTTGACTTAATACTCCAAAACATATAATTCATTTGTAGTATTGATAAAACAATTGATAAAAGTATACGTTTTTATATTTTATATCTTAATCCTGTATGTTTTAGCCCAGCTGATCACCCATTTCTCATAAGGAACAGGATAATATTCACTGTTCCCAGTATTACAGAATTTTTAATTTTTAAGTAATTTCAACATATCTTGATATTGTCATTCTTAAAATTAAAGCTACCAACGGATTTTGTTAATATAGCAAACTGTGGTAATGTTTGGTCATAGCTGATCTATTGCTTAAATGGATAATAACAACCACAAGTATTTGCTAAACTATATTTTACTTATGTACGTTTAGTATATTATTGTTTGTTTAAAAAGTTTTTACTATGACAAAATCAACATTTGAGGACTAATTTATTCTTTCTTCCTTATTTAGTTCTGAAAAATAAGTTTTGTTGGGAAAAAACATGGAAAACTAATAATTGTTGTACTTATTTGCAAGCTATATTATGGGGAGGTCCAACTTCTGTGTACACTGAGATTACATTTACTATTTTATTAATAAGAAAAAAAAATAGTAATTCGGAACAAAATCTATTTTGCATTGATTAAATGAAATTGCATAATTAACAGTTTACACAATGTGAATTTGATAGTTTTGAATATTATTTTGAAAATATGAGAGCATTTCCACCCCTTATTCATGAGGGTTATATTTTTAAAAAGCTAATTTTAATTAGTTGTCAGAGAATTTCCTAGTAGAATCAATTGTTCAATCCTGTTAAATGACAAGGGCCTCAGGACTTATCAGCAAGATTCTGGCTCCCCTAGTCTCCCGGTCACTATTGGTAGAAATCGTTAAAATTGATCCTACCATATACCTCTAAGATATTATATTGTTCATGTATTTTAACAACAAATTTTAAAATACAGATATAATAATAATATCCTTTCTTATATTAAGTTTGTGGGTATAAATTGTAGTTAAGGTCAAATGTCTGCTGATGATTTCGCACTTAGAAGACCCTCTGCATGGTATATTTTTTGATAATTAACAATTCAACTCAGGCCAACTGTATTGGATGCCCGACTTATCAGTGCCATTTCAGTATGCTTAAACCTCCTTATTAACATGTTCAAGTATGTTTAAATAATTTCTTTTACTTTTATACACAGCATGAATATACTAACAATTGAACATTGTAAGGAATCACTAACAATCCCCCTCACAAGTATTATTAACAAATCATTGAGTCAAGGTCAATTTCCATCAGCCCTAAAACTTGCAAAAGTTTACCCAAAACATAAAAAGGGGAGTAAAACCGAAGTTGGCAATTACAGGCCAATATCAATATTGCCAACTTTCTCTAAAATCTTAGAAAAAGTTGTCCTGAGAAGGCTTTTAGACCACTGTGAGAAGTTTAATTTATTAACTGAGAGACAACATGGTTTCATCAAGGGAAAATCAACCATGACCGCCCTGACCGATTTTGCTGACTACATAATTGACAACCTTGAGGAAGGAAAACATGTTACTAGTTTCTTCCTAGACTTGAGTAAAGCATTTGACTGCTTGAGCCATGATCTCATATTACACAAATTAGACAAATTAGGAATTAAGAGCACAGCCAAGATGTGGTTTAAAAGCTATCTTAAAGACCGAAAACAAATAGTAGAAATAAAACAAGCAACAAGTGGAATCACAGCAATAACTAGATCAAGACCTTTACCTATAAATCGAGGAGTGCCCCAGGGGTCTGTTTTGGGACCAGTATTATTTATACTGTTTACAAATGACATACCCGAACACCTGGACAAATTTTGTACAGTTTCAATGTACGCTGATGATACCACCTTGCTCTTGAGTGGACAAAAAGACAATCTAGATATCAGATCATTCACAGCCTTGAACATGGCTTATCAGTACTGCCACTCAAATGACTTGGTGGTAAATCCAGACAAAACTAGTCAAGTCGCATTTGGGAGAAGATGTGATGAAGTACCAACAATACCCGACGTGGAAAGAAACACCCAAGCTAAATATTTAGGAGTCATTGTTGATGAGGGATTTACCTGGTCACAGCATGTAGACAATCTTCTCTCCAAATTAAATTCCTCCCTTTATATGATCAAACGTACAAAATCTATAAGCGACATATCTACTGCGAAAATTGCCTACCATTCCTTGTTTGAAACTCACATCAGGTATGGCCTAATGATATGGGGAGGAACTTCTGCAAGTAATCTTCAGAAAGTTTTGATTCTACAAAAGAGGGCCGTAAGAACCTTAGCTGAGCTAGGCTACAGAGAAAGTTGTAGAGAAGCCTTCAAAACCCTGAAGATTATGCCAATAGTAAACCTCTACATAAAAGAAGTCATCTTGTATGCTGTTGGACAACCCCTGACGCAGAATAGACACCTACATGACTACAATACTAGACACGGTACTCGTTACCAACTACCAGTTCACCATCTCTCCCTATATGAAAAGAAACCCTCCTACATGGGCATGAAGCTGCACAACCTTCTACCTGAAGAATTGAGATGCCTCACCGGGAGAAGACTGAAGACTACTCTTACTGACTGGCTAATTAACAATCCTTTTTACTCACTTAACGAGTTTATTGAAAGAAGACAATGAACCATTTGAAAAGCTTATTTTTGAAATTGTAACAACTGTTTGTGATGATTTTATTTGACGCCATTTCAATACTTAATGTATTTGAAAATAAAGAATATTTGTATTTGTATTTATTTGTATTTGTATTTGAACACAAATTTTAAGTATTTTTGAAAGCAATTTAATTTAATATTGCAGGATTAGACAACACTTATGTCAGCTATTGTTGTTTGGAAGACCAAACTTAGAGGCCGTCCCTAAATTATGTAACGCACAAGGGGGAGGGGATTTTGGGCAGCGTTATGCACCATTAAGGGGGAGAGTCAGATGATTCGACACATCATTACTTAACTATTAAACATCAACTCTTATTGCTTGAAGTCATTCACAAAATTTCCTGGTTTCTCCAAAGATTTTAAAGTTAGTATTATATTTTTCTCACAAAAAGCAAACGGAAAGAAGTCTAAAACCTCCACCCAAATGCTTTCTTAAATAGTTGACAGTGTTTGATAAAAACTTTGAAAAAACTACCTCCCTCACTCATGTGCTCGGTTGTAAAGGTAAGTAACTTCAGTCCTTTAACCCTTTAAGGAGTGCGTGTAAACTCTACATAATGAGTAAGGACGTCATATGACGTTTAGCCTCTGTATTTTTGTATTATCGTAAATGTGTTGCTATTACTGATTGCCTTTAAGTAGATTTGTCTGTAAAGTGGTTCTTTCTATCGGCAACATACTTAACTTCCATGTTTGTGCTCGCATTCACTTGTAATCTGATTTTACCACCAGATTGCAGTAGCCACCCGATAGAAGCCCTTGACTCAAGGTTGCGTCGCGCGCGCATCACTTTGCTGTAAGAGTATGCCGCCACATTATACTAGCCATTCCTTGTATACTGCGTACTATGGCTATATTTATCTTGTGAGTGACATATTTGTTGAGCAACTATCTAGTTTGTTACTGTTGTCCAAATGGCAGGCAATATTGATTGAGTCTGCCATAGTGAGGAAATAAGACATTTGATTTTGAAAAGTACTGAAATATTGACTTGTAGAACACGTAGTCCTTTTTTATTAAGCTTTCAAATGCAAATAAACGATTTTTAATAGCTTTTAAAGATTTTAATTTTTTACTCCTTTTGGTATTTTTTGGATTTCATCCACTACTCATTGTAGCCTATCAAAAGAAGATGTCATATGACGTCCATACTCCTTTAAGGGTTAAGGACTGAAAAACCGTGAACGAAAGTCTACAGCAGCAATGCTTGGCTATCAGGACCTATGTTACCTTACTGAGCATGCTATACGAACACAAATTTTCATGCCGAAAGACACAGCAGAGAGGCGGAATTTACACCAAGCGATGCATAAATTCGGCCCGCTGAAGTTCCATGAATGAATTGTATGTATGTAATTCGACTGTATGAGCCGAATTCTAGCAGAATGTTGGCACTACCACAGTTTTGGATCGAACCATGAACCAAAACATAACAAGATGAAGGTTATTGTTGGTTTTCTGATTGTGTTGTAGTTTATTCCTAACCTATTACTTCTGATACAAATAAGTTTATTATTGAAGTAGAGTGATTCTAGTTCTGTTACAATGTCAGCTGTAAGAAATATAGTTATAAAAATAAAAGCACATATGTTGAGCTGAAGTTATGCCGATCAAAACTTTTCCACATTGTGCAGACAGCTTAGCAAATACAATGAACTGACATAAGAAATTTCTTCCTCATCCGTTTCGAAACTGACCTAAAAACAAAATGAATGAGCATTCTATCTGCCTAAAAAACGCTTGTATAGTTAGACATGCCAAAACTCGATCCATATTGAGTGCCAAAATATCTGCTTGTATAGTAACATTAAATTTGGTTAGGCAGAATCACGGTTTATCGGTTCATATAGTATTAACTGAGCAGTTCAGTGAGTCCCATGCTGTGCAAGTGTGTAGTGACTGTCTTGCTATTTATGGCTGCATTTAGATTTGAGTTAAAATGTCTAAAAAAGTAGACAGGGAAAAACTGTTTCAATCGTTTATTTTGAATTACAAAAATGCATATCTCGAGAAGAAACACAGAACAGTTCAAATCTATGTTCTAAATGCCAGTTTTATATTAATAAATCACGATTTACTCTGGAGTTTTTGTCATTATATCACAATTTTTAAAATAATATAAAATTTAGGGGTGGGGGAGTTGGTGACAGCGTTGCGTGATTATCGTTACTGTTACAAGGGGGGAAGAGAATTCCGAAAATTTCGAATTTAGCATTACATAATTAAAGGACGGCCCCCTTACATCAGTTTCTACTCATACTTAACTTAGGTTACTCTGGTATCTAGTTGCTTCTTACTGATATATGCTATGAAAACCGCTATAATAGTGCTGCAGTTAGCATGTGCATTAACCCTCCAAGTGGCGGTCATTTTTTCCTGTAGTGGCAGCATGTTTTAGAGCCTCGTGCAAGGGTTTTTTTTTTAATTTATTAAAAATATAAATTAAAAGTAATACATATATATATATATATATATATAGAAGTATATATTTTTGTGTTCAGAATAAAACATATAATAATATTAGTATTTAAAATTGGCCTTGAAAAAATTGTTACTAAAAATCTTTTTCCATGAAATTCCAAATTTACATTTTTTTTTTAATTTGGGGGGGACCATACCTAGCAAACCAAGTTATAGTAAGAAAACTATAAAAGTGAGATAGCCATTTTGTGTCAAATTTATTCTAGTTTCAGAAAAAAACATAAGCATTATACAAATTTATTAAACTATAATAACGCTATATAACAAAAAGCAGCGATGCGCATAAATTGTGAAAAAAGGGTGTATATGTAAGAGTTTGCTAATAAAAGTTTTACTAATACAGTTTTACTTGAATACATGTTATATTGCATATTTTATTACTCAGAATGAAGTAAACTGTACAGCAGCAGTAAAATAAATTCCATAACTTTTTTTTTGAAGAGTCGAAAAGTTTCATTTTGTCATTACTCAAAACTTTCACGAAAAATTTTCAAAGAGCAAAGTATAAAATGTTTTTCAAAGGTTGTATTATATCCAAATTTATAAATCTATGGTTTAGATCTGATGGGAAATTTTATGTAGTTTTAGAAAACCATAAACTGTGTCTAAATATATTACATATATTTTGATTCCACAACTACATGTATTACTAAAATAACAGTATATAGCCTACGCGACTAACAATGACCCTGGAATGGTCCAAACAGTTATCATACATAACCAAAGAAATTACGGTAAATATACATTTGGTTGTGAAAATTGTTATTTCAGAACTAAAAAAGTGCCTAAAATAACGTTTAGTAGTGAAAAACAATAACAAACTACGTGAAATGAATTTTAGCCAAGTCATTTTGCCATAGCCTACACAGATTCGATAATTCATTAAACATATTTCAGTAAAAAATAAATTTATTTATTCTAAAATATATTTATTTGCACTACTGCAATATCTAACAACTCACCACACACTAAACACAACACTAAAACACAAATAAAACTTACTAATAAACACAACTCGTCACAGAAACAAATCAGAACGGCAGCGACAACATGGCGGTCACAATAAACTGCATTGTTTTCTTTTACGTTCCAAACTACGAACTTGGTACGTTGCAACTACAATAAAAAGAGGAATAAAACTATAGTATTCCTTAGGCTTTTTCTTCCCGAATCCAATGGTGCATGAATCGAATCGATACGTTGGCGGAATATATTGTAATAAGTGATTATGCAAGGGAATGTTTGACCGACAAAATTTTGTCGAGCAACATTACAGGATGGAAAATAACCGACAAAATTTTGTCGAACAACACTTGGAGGGTTAAGAGATATAGTTTAACCCTGGAACTGGCAAACGCCCGATATCGGGCGTTTTAGTCGCATCCTAGATGGCAGCGCCCGATATCGGGCGTTTTAATACGTCTTTTATTTCTCAATATTACGTACTTAAAACACGATCAAAGAGTATCGGTATTGATACCAATCGAAAGAGGAAGGTTCAATTTATGTAAATAATACACTAATAAATAATATATTCGTTTCGTTACACGTCCATACGACTTATAATCTCTAACTGTTTGTTTACATTCTCCCGCGTACCACGCTAGTTGCGCGCGCAGCGATGAGTCAACTGGTTCATTCGGCTATTGTTATTTCGTTAGCTGCATGGTGTCCTGTCTGGTTTATTGTTTGTTTGAGTTCTTTGTAATAATGGTTGTGTATATTACACAATAATAGTAAGTTTTTTGTGCGTGTTTACGTAATGGATCGTAATTTCCGCGATCGTTCAAGTGACATTCGAGAACTAGTTGTACATTGATACCAATCGAAAGAGGAAGGTTCAATTTATGTAAATAATACACTAATAAATAATTTTATCGTTTCGTTACACGTCCATACGTTTTGTAATCTCTAAACTGTTTGTTTACATTCTCCCGCGTACCGCGATAGTTGCGCGCGCAGCGATGAGTCAACTGGTTCATTCGGCTATTGTTATTTCGTCAGCTGCATGGTGTCCTGTCTGGTTTATTGTTTTTTTTGAGGTCGTTGTAATGATGATTGTTTATATGACACAATAATAGTAAGTTTTTTTGTGCGTGTTTACATAATGGATCGTAAAATTCCGCGATCGTTCAAGTGACATTCGAGAACTAGTTGTACATGAAATAAGCAACGATGAGGATTCCGATTTAGACATTCAATCAGAACATAATTAAAAAAATATATAATAAAAAATTAAAAAATAGAAAATTAATATAAACTAATAGTTACAAGATTGTAAGAAGTCCAAGTGAGCTTTGAAGTTCTTACTTTTATTGGTAAGTAGCACTTTCGAATGTCAGTGTATGATTTTTGTATCGTTTACCACATGTAAAAATAAATACCTTATAAACTATGTGTTGTTTTATTTTTACTCAGAATTAAATGCTCTTCCTTTTGCATATTTTGGATTTTGCGTATCACTAACAACAACAATTTTACAAATCAAAAACTTTGAACTAACTTTTCTTTTTTCTAAAAAACATTTTTTTCCTGAAGAGGTAGAGTAAGGGTATTTTTTTTGTTTTAATTATATTATGTGAAAAATGTTCCTTGAACAATGCTGAATAAAGAAATATATAATAAGTTATAGGTACTTTATAGTAAACATGTAATAATAAAATAAATATAAGGCAATGTATGAAGTACTAAAACACTCTGCCACTGAGAGAAATATGACCGCCAGTTTCAGGGTTAAGAAATTGGCTGCGGCAAGATGTTATCTAGCTAAAAATCTGTAATGAACTGTCTTAAGCCTGAGTATAATGAATTATAAGTTTAATCTATGCTACTACAAATACTCACATAAAACCGACTGGCCTTGTAGTCTTCACACTCACTCTATCTAGAGTGTACATGCAATTATATTTCAACTTTTCTACAGTTGTAAAATTAATTGCATACTCCTTTGAGCTGACAAGAGGTGTATTTTTATCAAAACTATCAATTCTGAACAAACCTGTAAACCTGAAAAAAAAACATTACTGCTCATTCATCCTATAACATAATATATTGTTTCACTTGTTGAGACAATTGTCTTGAGTTTTATTCGTTTCTTGTAAGCAAAAGGGAATAGTGCAACAGAAATCAATTGGAAAATGTGCTGTGTTTACGGACCAAAAATTATGAGTGATGGTGTTGTGCGTGAATCACATCAAAAGTTTAAAGATGGCTGAATATCAAATTCAAGGATGAATTTGAGAAATGTAAAACACTGCAGCCATTCTACGATTTTTGTGGGTATCAATCAACATTTTTTGCTTTCTACTCCATTCACGTGCAACACCATTTCTCCGTAAACACAGCACATTCACCAATAGATTTCTGCTGCATTATTCCCTTCTGCTTGCAGGAACCGAATAAAACTCCTTAATTCAAATTTGGGGGGAGAATCAATAAAGGTGGCCATGTTTATGCGCCTGCAGCTTAGCGCAAAATAACAACTTGAACTAGGCAGTGACAAATATTATAGTGGGGAATATTCACGATCGACTACTACGCACACTGTGTACCTGCTATCATAACGTGAGATTGGAGGTTAAAAAAACTACCCTCGTATATGAATTTATTCTTAACGATAAATAGATAAACTGTAAACATTGGTTGATTAGTCATTTATATTCTAAAGGTAAAAGTTATTTTTTTAAAATTGTATACATACATACATTTTATATATATAAAGTCTTCATAACTTAAATCTAATTTAAGTCAGTCATAATCCAACTGAAACACTGTTCTATATTCTTCTATATAATAAAAAAGATTATCCTAGAAACATATTCCTAGATACAATTTTCTAAAAAATATTGAAGTAATATATTTAGTTATCATTGGTAAATTAATGTTATAAACCCTCAAACATAATACTGAATACAGAATCTTTGATTTTGAAGGCCCTTGCATAAAAATTAATATTGGAAAATGTTTAATAATGTACTAGTGGTATTGCAAAAAAACATTAATTTAGTTTAGTTCATTTAAACAATCATAATAATAAGTTTATTATTACATCAAACTCCGACACATGCACACTCAGACGTGTCAGCACTTATCACACTCTGAGTACTCGTACAAACATGTTTGGGGTAGCTTGGATCATGAAAAGATTGCAATGTTACTCAGAAGCAGAAATTTCTTGTGTAAATCAAAGTTTTTTTTAATATATAACACGGAACTTACTGACTGATGATTTACTCATGACGGCAAAGAGAAGAATAACTTTTCACATCAGGAAAACATACATCCACTTTTTCATTAGCAAACAAAATTTTAACATCCAAATATTACAACTGAAATTAAATGAAAAATTGTTTATTTAAACAGGCAAAGTTAAATATAATTGTTATATAATTATATAATATAATTGTTATAGGTACAAACTGTACCTATAACAATCAATCTTTGTAGTGAAATGTGTATTGGTAGGGAAGCAACTTGGAACGTGGAAATTCAAGGGTAGGATCTGTAACTCTACATATACTATACACACTTGGAAACTGGTACAACGCACTTACACATTAAAATACCTTACACAGCAAATGGGGATATAACAGACTTAGCTGGGGTCAAAATAGATATTAATTCAGACCTAACATCAGAACAGCATAAATCTGCTATAACACTTATCTCCTACTACAGTGACATCTTTGGTAAGAGTGACACTTAATCTTTGATAAGTTTCATATATACTATCAAAGTAATATTCAAAATACTATTTTTACTACATTAATGATGAACTTTTATTCAAGATAGCTACTTAAGTTCTTAACAAGTAAGTTCTTAATTTACAGGGTTATAACAGGGGAAATATGTAACAGTTTTTCTTCTACTGCACATTCTAATACAGCAGATTTCATTATCGTTTTATTATATTATTTCACAACATTCTTACATAAATATATTTAATGCTGAAAGGACAAATTATCCTTCAATAAATATTTTATATTAATTTAACCAAACGTTTTGCAAATTTGCAAGGTGTTTGTTGACCTGCAGATAACAAGCATGCTACAACTGCCAAGAGTCTATCTATTTTTCATTAGCGACTTCTGCTGTTATCAAGCTGTTTCACTTTCAACATAAAGTCTAATACCAATAATTCTACTCTAAGCCATTTACCTGTTGAATTCTGTCAATGGAGCGCACATTCCTTGTATGTACAAATTTGTCACGCTCGCACGCAGTAGAGGATGTATGATTGAGGTTTCATTTGCAGTGTTAAAACTTGCTGCCACACGAAACTGAAAAAAGTTAAACAGGCGATGATATTCATTAGAGAATGTTCTT
Organism: Homalodisca vitripennis; assembly: GCF_021130785.1. Lineage (NCBI taxonomy): Eukaryota > Metazoa > Arthropoda > Insecta > Hemiptera > Cicadellidae > Homalodisca > Homalodisca vitripennis. Next base: position 91,528,016 of record NC_060215.1, read on the forward strand.
TAAGCTTACAATAAACACTAACTTGGGATTAATTAAAGTATTAATTTATTTACATTATAATAAATAGATATATTCTAGAAATCATTGATTTTGACTCCATTACTATCATAGGTGTGTGAAGAGGGTATTAGAGTGGGGGGACCAAACCCCAACTCTATAGTTTTTTGGGGTACAATTTATAAAGATTTGTTAAGACTGACACATTGTTTTACTAAAGAGTAGAGGACTGAAAAAATAACTAAGCAGATTCTTTTAAAACAAATTTAATTTTTTCGGATATAGTAACTTATAGTTTCCCAAACAAAAACCCCCAAAAATATCCCTTAAAGAATTGAGGGTGCAGGTTCATAATAGTTTTATCAAGTTATTTGGCCACAAAATAGGAGGTGTTTAGTTGAAATGAAGTTTTATATCTTCACTTATTATATGGTTAAAATCAGTGACCCAGGCAGAGCCGCAGCTAGAGGGTGGCAGAGGGGTTGTTTGCCCTGAGCATCAAAATTGTAGAGTGAAAAATCTAGAATTTTGCCCAGTGGCAAAAATATAGAATGCTGAGTCGTTGCATTTCAAACTTTTTACACGTAGCTTTGTCAGTCACCGCGCAAATTGCTTTACTCGAGTATCAAACAATATAGACACCTGAGTTTGAACGTTGACCACAGACTAAAAGTAGAGCTGCAATAACAGGTGTTATGTTTAAAGTTAGCTTGTTTATTTTTGCGTTTAGACATAAAAAGCAAAATATAAATTATAACCAAACTGGAACTTTGAAAATTCATAACTCAGAAACTTAAGATCCAATTAATACATAATGTTTGTACAAGGTAAGTACAAGTGTACTGTTTTTAAGTACCAGTATGTAATTTTTGGAATTACTGTATATAAAAAATATTATTAATTTACCAACTTAAATTTTGTTCATGAACGGGCGGTTAAAAAAGTTGACATTGATCACATTAAATGAAGTTCTTAAACCCTAATTTTGTAAATCGCTATTTAAACCTATTAATGTTTAGCAGAAATTTACTTGAACACGATTTTGTTAACTTACCATGGCTGGTGCCTGCTCTTTTAAACACACAAACCACTAGACTACTGAGGCAACACCACCTTGGGCAGTAAAAATAAGACAACAAAAATATATCAGGATGACATGAGTTTCAAATGTTATACAGTACTAAAATACTTTAAATTTGACAAAAGTTAAACATTTTTTTAAGAAGTTGAGGAACCCTTCATTGCAAAGTCCAAAAAGGACTTTTGAGTTTGCTTCCGTATATTCAGGATGGGTAATGTTGGGGATAAGGGCCATCACCTTTGAAGAACTATAAGGAGGGATAGCATGAAATATATCTTAGTCATGTTATCTTGAAATAAGGAGAAGCCAGCTCTGCACCAGCCTCTCGAGTGAAAGCAGACAGGTAGTAGCACTTTCTTATGTTCAAGCTAGGCTGCCTTTAACACTAGGGCTGGACGCGCATTGGAGGAGCAAACTGTAGGAAACAAGTGTTGCGAGTCAATTTCCTACTAAAATTTTGTCAGACATCTACTTGTCATGAGCCACATGAAACTGTGTCGGATGCCTAACTCAAATATGTCTCACAGCAACCATAGGAAGCAAAAGGTCGGCCCATGCACATACAACAGTAAATTAACCACGTCATCATTCATCGTATGTTCGTTTGTATTGTTTCGTGTCACAAGTTCTCTTCAAAATGTCAAAAGAAGTTATTGACAAATCTACAGCTATCCACAAAGAATATGTGGACAAACTTTTGGTAATGGTAGAGGAAAAGCTAGTGCTATACATCAGTAGAAAGATCATCACAATCAGGGTGAAACGATTTGAGAAACTGCCGTTAGCACTGTGCAACATAAAATTCTTGTTAATTTACACTGAAGATTTAACAGGTAACTAGTAATTTTTTGACCTTTTGATTCAAAATGTGTCTTTTTCACAAGGTATCAAACACTGGAGGAGCAAACTGTTAAAAGTTTTTGACAAAATGACTCGCTACACATGCTTCTGATGGTTTGATCCTCTAGAGTATGCCCAGCCTAAGGGAGCTCCATCCACTGTCTTTCTGCCTGTGATTGCTACCTGTGATTGTCAATTTAGTCCTTTGTTGGAGTGGGGTCCCTAAAAAACAGTTTTATTGTTGGTCGGTGAATGGTTGGGCTGTTGTTTCATCACTTTACAACTGCTTTTGACAGCCTCTGCGAAGCTATCATGCGGGAGTGTCCCAGGCAGCGCCGGAGACAGCGACGATGTTGACTACGAGGTTCTGGACACAGGCGGGGAGGAGGGAAGCTCACAAACAGAGGCAACAGGAGCAGTATGGTGCAGAGGGGGGGGACGTGCAGCAGTCGACCAAGCGCAGCGACTGAGGGCTCCCAACACAAGATCGGCCAGCAGCCTCTTGCTTAGCAATCACAGATGCATACCGTGGTTGGTAAACCAGCGTCTTCCAATCGAATTGAATTCCAGCAGTTCAACTCAAATCAGTCAACAAATTTATTTAAACAAAAAATTTATATTTGACTGAAGGAGAAAGTTTTTTGAAAAAAATTGTAACATGTGATGAGACATGGATCCACCACTATGAGCCAGAGTCAAAAACAACAAGAGCCTTGAGTGGAAGCATACAACTACTCCCACTTTAGTACCCAGCCATCTCGTAAAGTCCTGCTTATAGTATTCTGGGATTTTCAGTGACCAATTTATTATGATTTTCTTGAAGTCCAAAGAACAATCAACAGCTAGTACTACGATGACACACTGGAAAACAGGATAAGACCTGCCATTGTAACGAAACACCTTGGCCTCTTGACTGAAGGCATCATTTTAATTCGTGACAACGCATGTCCACATACAGCACAGTTGACAAAAGAAAAACTTCAGAAGCAGGGGTAGGAGATCCTTCCACATCCCCCCTATAGCCCTGACCTCACCCCATTAGACTTCCATCTGTTTGGACCCATTAAAAAGGGTCTACGAGGGAAACATTTTCAATCCAATGAAGAAGTCAAAAATCAGGTGCAAAAGTGGCTATGAAATCAACCAAAAAAATGTTATGCCAAGGGCAATTACAAAATGGGAAAAGTTTTGCTGGGGAATATGTTGAAAAGTAACCAAAGTTTTGTACTGATTGAATAAACCGTTTTTGAGCAATAGTAATTTGTCTCATTACTAATTGAATGACCCCTATTATAAAGTTTCTATGTAGAGGTTATTGTGCTTTTATACAAAGTCGTGACTTTGTTTCAATTATAAAAACAGCTAGAAGATTGTCTCAACTAAAAGGAATGTGTCAAATATTTGTTATTTTGGTAGTTCCCTTGTGAAAAATTTTAAAATAGTAAGTAACGTTAATGACAGTATATAATTATGGCAACATTAACAGTTTGTAATTTTTTAATGTACGTAATTTAACTGCAAATATTTTTCATGCATAAAATTGTTTTCGTTTGTCCTCATCTTTCTGATAAAAAGTTATACACTTCAGTTATACCACTGGTGGAAAATACTGCAGATATAATAATTATTTATTACTTATAGATTATTTACAAGCTGATTTAGAAGAAGCATAAAAGTAAGTTATAAATTGACAGAGTTGATTGGTGGGAAAGGCTAACAATTATAGGACTTGCCTCCTCTGAAAAAATATGTAGCTGTGGCTCTGGGCCCTGGTGGTCTGGTTCACCCTATACATTGATAGACGTATTATTATTTATAAAGTGGAAAATCTTTGTATTTATTTATCACAATTTGTATTTCAAACAAAAAGTGGCAGTAAGAAACATTATTATTATTATTTTTATTGTTATTATTATTTGCAGAAAGCACAAAAAGATGGCTTTAGATCTAGAAGATCTAAAATTACTGTGTTGAGTTCATTGAGTCAATTAATAATTCTGTTAATAACAAAGAAAAAAATGTGTGTATGTGTATGTGTGTGTGTGTGTGTGCGTGCGTGCATGTGTGTGTGTTAGATCCATCCCGTGCATTTTACAATGTTTCCCATAATAAGCTAACATTAAATTATCTGGGAGTCAAAGGGAAAGAAATCAATTGTTTTGAATTCTGTTTAATTAACAGAAAACAGTAAATTGAAATAGAACACACCACTAACTTTTAAAGATTTACAAACACACAATCAAATTTCAATCAAAGAATCAAACATTATAATATGGTGTGCCGCAAGGATTGACTTTGGGCTCCTTATTATTTTTTTATAAATAAAATGGCTTCCAAAGGTTCTAAAAAAATTGGTAGCACTTCAATTTTGTGATATGCTGATGATGCCAATGCAATTTGTTCAGGACAATCTCAGGCAGCAATCGAAGTTTAATTTTTCATCAGTTTAGCAAATATAAAAACTAGTGAGTGGTACACCAATCTTGCATACCAAATTATGACATCTACACCAACTAATCTACCAACTGAGTAGAAAAATCTAAATTTTTGGTGTATTGTAAATCCTTGTATAAAATACAGTTGATTTAACACTATTAATGTGCTGTTTTCTAAGCCAATATTGTGATTTTTCAGTTCATTGAAAAAGTCTGATGTAATTTTAAAGTATGTTTTTCCCACCTGAACAAAAGCTTTGAATGTAAAATTTACCTTTCTGTCAACCAATCGTACACTCCGATCTATATAAATCTCAATTTTAATGTCTCTGTCAACTATGAAATGTAATGTTGTTTCTCTGTCAAAACACATAGTTCGGTTCAATCCAAAAACATTATGTTCATGCTGCATAAGTCCAGCTTCATACATCTCCATTCTCGGTTTCATCTGAAAATAAAAAACAGAAAATTACTCTAAGTAATAATGTACGAAAGGTTCTTATAATGTTATTATATTTATTATGTTACATTTTATTTCTTATTAATTATTTTTCTATACAAAACTCTAGATTTCTCCTTCAACATTTCTACAGGAAGATGCATGCATATTCATACTACATCCTTGTAAAAACCAAGAATAGAGCTATCTTCAACTACAGGGATCTAACTTTTTTTTAATCTCTTCAGACGGACATGATTCCAAGAGTCAAGCTTGTGACAGCTTCAGATTCCTCAGATTCCAGATGTTGCACTACGAGGAAGATGAACTAGAGCTAAACTCAACATTTATATTGAATCAACCCTTTCCATACATACCTACATTATTTGCAAAGAATATTCCAACATTAGAGTTAAGAAATGATTGGCACCAATGACATGTTTCAAGAACCCAAAAGAAAGTTTGTAGTTTGCCTATTAGTAAACATTAAACAATTAATAAAATATGTTATATAAATTTTATATAGCAACTTACAATGCGTTCTGATACGAATCCGGGATAAGTCTCTTTGATGTATCTGGGCACTAGGTTCCTTTTTTTGGAGGCCTGACACATACATAAAATTTCTATTAGTCATACACAAAGTAAAAAAACCATTTATATTTTAATAATTATTTTAAACACAATATTACAACTCTGCCAATATTACAACTTCATTATAAAAAATAAACATCCACTAACCAGCTAAAACTCCTCCTCATGACTTATATACATTTTATACAAAACAAAGAGGGCATCACAATCGTGATGATTATTTGCAATAGTATAAAACCAAGGCGATTTCAATTTTCTTACTGTAATCTATTTTTAGTTTATGGAGGATTTTACGCCTTAATTAGGTTCCTAAAAATAAATATACAGTACCACAAATTACACGAACTTTCTCAGGTTTTGTATTTTGCATCTCCACAAAAATAATGACTTCTAGATTTTATTGTGGCTGTTTGATACACCATAATTATTTTGTTCTACTCTTATCTGAGTAGTAAATAGTGTAAAAAGGAGGACATTGCCTTCTAAGAAGTATTCTACAATACTTGTATAATGATAACATTTTCAAACTATACTTTTGTATTTTAATGAGCATAGTTTGTATTCAATTTTGAATTACACTAATTATAATTTAGTGTTTATGTGTCTTAAAGATGTTAAGTTCTCACATCAGACTGATTAAAATATGGTGTGAACATTTTAAAAAGCTGTCATTAACAAATTATGGTCTTTTTTATTTGTATATTATTTTTTTTATATTTTTAGCAGTAAATTAAGATATAGTTAAATAATACTTTTGCCAAATTTCAATAATATTCCTTACATGTTAAAGAAATGTAAATTTTCAGGGAAAACCAAACCAACAAAGAAATAGAAAAAAAAATTTAAACTGGTTTTTATACAATTTTTCCGTTCAAGGAAACAGTACCATAAAGCTGTATTTTAGTGACACTATCTGAATTGGGTCTATCCAAAATGAACTGAGGGTAGATAAATCTTAAAATGATCTGTCACAAACAAGTACACTATCAGTACATATGTTCAGGATCGAAGTGGATTAAGTATCACTGGAACACTGGAGGTTCCAGTGTGCTTTCATGACGTTCACACAAGTTCTGAGATAGACTTGCTGAGGCAGCTCAGAAGATGGATGACTCAGCGAAGAGAGGTAATTAGACCAGGCTCTGCGAGAGTGGTAAAGAATGGGACCCAACCAAATAGTGAAGGGGCCAAAAGAAGAAGAGACAGAAAAAGACAGGCAACAACTCCAGCACTGAAATAAGTGGCTTGGTTGGAAGTAGCAGGCCAAACATCCCAAAGGCGAGCAGGACACTCCACTGAGACACTAAGGATTATGCTCTTCACCTACAGTGAAGAAAAAAGAAGCCAAATAAGTCTCATACAGGGACATTTTTGTCACAAAAATGGCAATTGTCATTGAAGGCTATCCTGAGACTAAGCTTACTGCAGAGCAGGGAAAAGTTATAAACAATGCACCTAGGGATATGATCCAACCCATTGAGGATGGAATTATTCCAACTTTTGTAGGCAGTTACCTTGAAAAAGGAGTGCTTCTCATCTCTTCTATCAATGACGGTGCCAAAAAATAGCTTGAGTCACTGATGGAAGAGATCAGACCATTTGATCAGGTCAACCTTATCACTGGACTGAGAAATACCACAATGTATACCACAAGGGTGTTCTTTAAAGCACATCCCAAGCTTGTAAAAAGGTCACCTGAACAATTCCTGGATATGCTCAGCCAAGAATACTCTAACCTCTAAGTAAAAGAGTGGGCAACACTTGCAGCCAAGTCCAACAAAAATTGTACAGTTGTAGTTCCGTTTGCCAGGAAAAAGAGCCTCTTTCACTTTCAGCTGTTTAGGGGTCTGTCATCCCACCCAATCCCGGGAGGACTGGAGAAAGAAGGAGGGAATAAAGTTAAAGGAATAAAGGTGATCAAGTTTTGTACAAGGATGGGTCTTGATGGAGAGGAGATATGGCTCCCAGAATATCTCTCAGCAAAAGACTGGTAAATCATTGCAGTCTTTCAGGATGAAATATACGCTATACTAGCTTGCGCTAATACAGGATTAACTAGAAATGAATTAGATCAACAGATGGTGATACTATCTAATAGCCAGGTTGCTTAATGCTTAAATACTTTATCTGTTCTAGCCAGCTGTCATTCAGTATATCTCAGCTGGGTTCCTGGATATGCCAGTTTTAGAGGTAATGAGCTCACTGATGAATTGGGGAGAAATGGCCCAAAGAAGCACTTTTTGGACATGAGCCAGCTTGTGGTATAAAGCAAGTCAACTGCTTATCAAGCTATTAGGAATTGGTTCAGAGATAAACACTGTAATCAGTGGCAGATTTTCTCTGGGCAAACATTTGACAAGAAGCTCATAAGATACACTAACACCCAGTTCACAAACTGGTTTATGAAGCTAAACAAAGGCCTTCTGACACAAGTTACTGGAAATAACCAGTGCTCCTTTCTTCCATCTCAATCAAGGTCTTTGTTGTCCAGACATCATTTGTGGCGGGGGGCATTAACATGACTTCAAACCACCCATCTAGATTTAAAGGGCTCAAGAGCAAGTGAAAAATCCAATGTTCCTCTATTAACTTCATACAGGCTAATAATCTTCATACAGACAAAGCTGCCTTGGATATTATTTCCTAGAGATTTGTAAGAAATTCTTTAGCTGTAACTCTACTCCAAGAACCATGGACCTAAAGGAGACGTGTCAAGGGTTTCCTTCCTAAACTAGGAAATTGATTTTACAGAGATGTTTATGTGCAATGATCTAGCAGGTACAAAAGGTTTTCATTGCTAAATTATAATAGTGTAATGCACTGCACCATCCGCTGTCACCACTTAATTCTACCTTTATAATGAACTCGAATTTGACTTTTAATTCAACGTCTATATATATACTACTTACTATATATACACTTAAAATATACTTACAAATATATATATTACTATTTTAATTATGGATGGAAATCTTTATTGAAAGAAATAAAAATTTAATGCTGCTTACATTTTGAAGCTTAGTTATGACATTACTGTAAAGCATCTCAGTAATTTATAATGACAATTTTATAATTTCTTATTGTTTAATGTAGGGTTGTAAAAGCTAAAATAATTATATATACACATATTTACACACTATTAACCCTTTGCGCTCTGCAGACCATTAGATGTGGCTGATACTAATATATCGCTCAATCCAGGTGGAATTACTGCTAGTGGCTCAGCTGGAATCTGTGTCACCACTTGGCACTTTCATGACCATGTACATCACTTCGACTCAGATTTAAATACCAATATTTGACCTTGGCTCTTTAAATGACTAAGATTTAAATGAAATTCGCAAATAATTTATAAAGATTATTAGCTTCAAGGTTGAAGTTTTATTGATTGGTTATTTATTATTTGCTTTTAAAGGAACTAAGTAATATGGCATTTAAGTTATAGATTGAACTATTTTAAAAGTATTTTTATCTGTAGGATAAAATACAATCAGTCTCAAGTAGGTCTCTACTATCAACAGAATATAAACTTGATTCCATATTTAGAGGTTTGCCTCCACTAAATGCTCTGGTATTTAATAAATTGTTAGGATACAATAAAGCAGCTAGAGTGACACTGACACTAAAATAAAAAACAATTCTAAACAATGTTTACCCACAGGATTGCAGCACTTTACAGCCACAACTGGATAAGGATTGAATTTTATAACTGTGTAATACAATGGGCCACATGTAATGGACTGATGAGCTGAACGGTTAAAACAGCAAGGGCCATTAGGAGTGGCCCAGGCGAGCTGAGGGACAAGCGACGTGGTTGTAGAACTCCTACCTTTCAGATATACCACATATGGCCACCCATAATGGTCCTCCCATCTGAGAGGACAATCAGATAAGTTCAACTCCTTTACAACATATTAACCATAAAAACAAGCCTTCTTAACCCTATAACCGTGGAGAAGATAACTGAGGTGTGTACAGATATTTATTGCTGTACTGCGGAGAAGGTAGCTGATATTGGTGCCAATCAATAAAGGAGATTCTAAACTATATATTTCGCTGTGAATTGTGCCTTAAGATGCAATGTAATGACCATAGTAAATAGTTTTCAAACTTATTTTGAAACCCACCTGTCAATCAAGATGGCAGAAGTCACAAAATACATCAATATATTATATATTAATTAAATATTATATGAAATTCATTATAAGATTATGGTCTAACATAATATTAGATCTAAATAATCCTAAAAATGTTTTTATAGTGGCTAAAATACTTATGTGTAAAAACAATGTTTATTTGAATTTTATATCCACTGTTACAAAGACAATATAATATATAGTTATGAGTAGGCACATTAGCTCACTCTTGTGAATTTATAAAAGAAACATTACTACATATGATGTTATTAATAATAACATTCTACAGAAATTTTATATTTTAGATTCTGTTACAAATCTTACTTTTTATTTCTTATGAGACGTTATGCTACATTCTATTCTTGACATGAAAAAATAAATATAGAAGAAAAATATCTCTGTGATAGTTACTACCCGTAAAAGAGTATTTCCCTCGCAAAAACATTTATTTATATATATAAAACAATATAGTTCACTCAGTTTTAGTATTATTTTAAGACTTTTACCGTGAAGACTTGTTAACTGTCTGAAATGGGCACACCTTCTTAAAAGGTTTGCATGACTACATCACTAGGGTAAACCAACCACGTACAAGAACTAAGCTTGGTTGAATAAGAAAAAATTCAGTTAAAATGAAAATCATCATTATACAATCTCTAGGCTAAAGACATCATAATGAGCCTAAAAGCTATTAACGACCCTGAATTGGCCTTGAAATTGTGTTGTTCTCAATTCGTCTGTGTAATAACTCTTGAAAATAAGATCCTAGAGACTGTTGGTCCAAGGAAAAACCTCATTGTTTTGAGGTCAAAAGATTAAAAAGCATTCCGTCCATCTGCCCGTCTATCCATCTATGCACTGCCTCTTTTGTACACTATGTTCTGTGGGATCCTTCTACATAGTTGTATCAGTTTAATTATAGCTATTAATGTTTGTTTCATAGTTACTACAACTTTTTTACATTTTACTTCATCATTAAAATTGTACAAAATACAATTCAATCACAAAACAGACAGGTTCACAAAAAAACAATAAATAATACTGTGCATAATTGTATTGCACGAGAGATGACTCAAAACTAACACAGTAGAAACATCAACTTGTAAAATATTATTTCCCTGAGTACAGATAAAGATAGATGCAACTCACTTCCTAGAATGATGACAGATAAGCCGATGAAAGGTTGATCTGAAGGCGATTAAGAGAGTTCTTAACTGTATGTAAAATCAAGTACAATATTCAAACAATCACTTATAATAACAATACGTTTGGGGATTTGAACTCTGTATAAAACAGAATAACTGGTATATCAAACGACCATATAAAATAAATAAAAATTTAGAAAATTATATTTATTTCAGTATGACAGATGATCAAATTTAGTAACACGTAAAAAAAACTGCAATACTCAACAGTGATTTGTTGTGATAAAGAATTGATTGATACAGAAAGAAGTAAGGTTGTCGAAGACCCATCCTCTTTCTATAGGCCTTCAAGTTAAAAATGTCCTTGTTTACTAGCTTATACCAACTTACCGGCCACCAGGATGCCATGATAATCAGTACTCCTCAAATTTTCTTATAATAGTTTAAGACTTGAGGTCTTTTTGTAGTCTTAATTCCAGATCAAGCTATAACAGAATATTAATTAAATTAGTTAACATATGGAAAGACAACAAATCCTGTGTTTCAAATAACTCTGTTCTGACCATATGGTATTAAGATATGAAACTGTCATTGTAACACACACACACACATTCTACAGTATTCTCTGAGATCACATTGTGATTGTGGGAGATTAGTCATCACTAACTGATTACTCAATTAAGTGGACTGAACTTGCATTTCAAATATTGGTAACGTTTATATTCAAATTTGATTAAAGTGTTGTTTATCACTAACATTTTAATATACTGGGTGTTTCAAAAAGAATATAAGTATTTCAAATGCATATGATATTGAACTTTAAGACATACAAAATTAATATGAAACACACGTATTTACAAAACTCTCAAGTTAAGATTACAGATGTTCAATATGTCCTTCATCAGCGACACGAAAAATATCACTCCAATACTCATATTCCTTCTATACTCGGGCAAGCATTTGTTCGTCACTAATATTATAGCAGTACGGATCCAGTTCTTCAACTATTCCAAGTTCTGTGAGAGTGGTGGTAAATAAACGTCTTTTAACAACCCCACAGGAAGAAGTCACAGGTTGTCAAATCCGGTGACCATGGAGCCCAGGTGAAACATGCTAAGTCGCCAGCTCCTTGACGACCAATCCAACAATTCAGTAGTTTCATTCAGATATTCACGCACTTGGTGACACCAGAGAGGGAGTGCCCGTATTGTTGAAAAATAAAGTTCTCTTGTGGAGCCTCAGAAACAAACAGTTTTGTAACACACCAAGATACTGCTGACTCTTAACCATGTTTTCATCAAAGAAGAATAGGCCATAAACAGATGATCATGACATCGCACAAAACACATTGACTTTGGGTGGCTGCATGTGGGTATTGTAAGCCCCAAATTCGAACAATGTGTTTGTTTACCTGACCACTAACGTGGAAAGTCACTTCATCACTGAACACGATGCGCTGTGCGCAGTGGTTAATTTCAGTGGGAACGCAAGGGAACGGCGTTCCCTTACCTCCCAAGAGTGCCGGAACGCAAGGGAACGCTTTTAAAACTACGAGTACAAGTTTTAGTTAAAAAAAATTGTAGGTAGGATCAATATTATGCTATGCTTTGTTTGCGAGTGACTCGTAAGCAGATAGTAAGCGCCCGTACAAGCAGTTGTGAGCTGTGCTGTGATGAGTCTTGCACGGAATCAGGCAGGAGGAAGGTGACGGGCGAGTCATCCTAGTTCGCGCATGCGCGGCTGCGCCTCTCAATAACAAAGCAATACCCACCCCACCCCCTTCCTTTCCCCCTCCATTCCTTCACCGCGCCACCGCCCCAGTGATCACAAGTGTGTTGACTAGTTGACTTGACCTTGGTGTGTTTCGCGTTTAAGTTACAAGTTGCATCGCATCCCATCACGCTTAAGTTCGTTTTAGAGGTGCAGGTCGTTGATTGTGTTCGTGTTTATGCTTATTAGTGCTGGTGCAGCTAAATAGTTTCCTAATTGACTATGACTACCAGAAAAATTGTTGATTTCTTTAAACCTAACCCTAAGAAACAAAAAGGTTATGCGAATAATGAGAACTGCAGTTCGGAAGCATTGACTACACTTCAATTGTTGATCAAGATAAAAAAGAAGACGCAATCGGGATCAATGAGGATAATTGCGATTACCATTCCCCTTCGACTTCCTCGTCGGTCAAAATAGTATCCAGGTTGGTGGGTTTGGGATCTGATGCAGACGAAGCTAAGGTTAGTAATGAAAATAATGATTTTGTTAATAGGGGTGAACAGCCAGTTTGTTGGTCTGAAGAACAAATTGTTGAATTTAAAGCTAAAAATCCATGGTTAATTGTGAACAGAGAACTAGGTTGCAACGTTTGCCGTAGTGTGAGTACTCTAGGTGCAGAGAAAACGAAGGGCCTAAAGATTAGCGAAGAGTGGGTTTTAGGAACTGTTACCGCTTATGGAAACAATAAAAAAGACCAGCAATCCTCTCTTAGGAAAAAGATATTTTTACACCGTGGGTCTCGAGCTCATTCTTTAGCTGAAAAAATACTCATTGAAGCTAAGAAAGATACAATGAAAAAAGCTGTTGCTTCTATGCATAAAGAGCAGCAGATTGTAACTGAGCGCATTTTCCGCACGGCTTATAAGCAAGCTAAACTAAATAGGCCATTTTTTGAGTTTGAAACTGAAATTGATCTTCAAATAATGAATGGCTTAGATATGGGGCGAATCCTACATTCAAATGTTGCTTGCTCCAATATAATTCATCATATTTCTGATGAAATGAAATCAGACTTGATAAATGGCCTAATCAAGTCAGACTCTAAATTTTCCCTGCTTTTGGATGAAGCCACTTCAGTTTCAAACAAAAATGCTTTGGTGGTTTATATCAGAACTGTTCTAAAGGGAATGCAAAACCCTATGACAGTGTTCTTAACACTTTTTGAGCTAAATAGCACAACATCAGCTGGTATATTACAAGAACTTTTAAATCAGTTACAAGCATTAGGTCTAAGCTTTGAATTCATGAAAGACCATATGATTGCTCTAACTTGTGATGGTGCTTCAGTGCTACCAGGCAAGAAATCTGGCCTTGCTATACAGCTTACTGAAACGTTCCTGAACTTGTTCATTTGGCATTGTTTGAACCATCGTTTAGAGCTTGCCGTGCACGATTCCATAGAAGAAGTAGCTGGAATCAATCATTTTAAGATATTCATGGATAAAATTAGAAACATGTTTAGTTGTTCACCGAACAACAGCAGGGAGTTGGCAGAAGTTGCTAAAGGACTAGAGGAGCAAATGTTGAAAATCGGCCGTGTTTTAGATACTCGTTGGGTAGCCTCCAGCTTAATGGCGGTGAAAGCAGTTTGGACAGATTTTAAAGCTTTGTACAATCATTTCATTGAAGCATCTGAAGACAAACAAAGGGACTCGAAGCAACGTTCAACTTACAAAGGGCTTTGTAGTACATTATCTTCTACAACTTTTGTACACAACCTGGCATTGATGTTCGATGCTCTAGAAGAGTTATCGGATTTGTCCTTACAGCTTCAAAAATCAAGCCTCAACCTTATCCAAGCCCACAGTGATGTAACACTGTTAATCAAAGTGTTTGAAAACCGAGTTGAAAACATGGGTAGACGTTCAGTGGAAGCTAAAATTGCTATTGACGATTTGATGTTTCAAGATGTTAAACTTTGTGTAAGATCCAAGATACCCAGTATTCCAGAAAAACAGTTCTATCGGAGCCTCGCTAACAACTTGACTTCAAGGTTGCTATCATCATCTTCAAATGCGGCTGAACACTACACCAAAATCATGAATGACATCAAAGTGATCCACCCCATGTATTGGCCAAAAGACTTATCCATCACCTACGGAGAATGTGAGATCCAGCGAATCTGCGATAGATTTAAGATTAGCAGCTCTCAGGATATAATTAGACTTCAGACACTTCAAGCAGGGACTGAAGCCTATGTTAAGTGGAGAGAAACCTACTATTCTAGAGCAACCGCCGTCGTTTAAGAAACTGATTTCCATCATAAATAGTATTGCAGTGTCTAGTGCTGAATGTGAACGTGGGTTTTCTGCAATGAATCTAATTATGTCTCCTCTTAGATCTTCACTCTACATTAGCACTGTTTGCGATTTATTGCGGATCAGGCTCCTAGGACCTCCTGTGGCTAGATACAATCCCGAGCGACACGTCAAAACCTGGCTGGCGAAGGGACACCATTCTGCACTTGACACCAAGTCAAAACAACGAGGGCAGAAAACTTAACATGAAGACAGCATTGCATTGTGGGAACTTTTTTTCCTAAATCTGTTTTTTAAATATCTTTTAGAATTTCAGAACATTAAGTTTTCATTAAAATAACTAGCCTATGCCTAACTTATAGTTGTGTTCTGAACTCAAGTTTCTGAGTTCTTTATTGTACTTACAGTTAGTTTTGTGTATTGTTGTTTTGTTTCTTTTGTAGTTTTCACTTTAAAATATTAACAAACAACTAAAACTAAGTTTACCAACAGTCTTGGCATTGCCTTACAATATTATACTACAAATCCGTACATATTTGTTATAATAACTAATAAGCAAATAAAATAATCAACCTTAACTTTTTAAAACTACACTAAATTTAAAAAAATGAAACCGTGTTACTCCACTCTGTGTGTCATTTATTTTGTGTGTAATTAAACGCTTCCTTTTCCTTTCCAAGAAGTTGGTTTATTTTGAATGTATTAATATTGTTTTGTACCCATAAGGTATGCAATTTTTTTGTAAAATATGCAAACTTGTAAAAAAGCTGTTATATTAACAAACATCCATTTACATATTAATATGTATTATTATTACTACTGTAATGTGTATAAATAAAACTGTGAATAAGGCTCAATTTGTTTTTATTTTACCATTCATTAAAAAATTAATATTGGCGAGCTTCATTGATTCAAACAAAATGGTCAATGAAATCAAACCAAATATTTCTGGGAAATTTAAAGTAGGCAACAAGGTGTTAATGGAGTAGAGTAGAGTAGAGAGTAAACTCAATAATTTAAATTCATGTTTTTATTTTCTTACATCCTAATCAAGCACCTTAAAGAAAATAAACAGCATTAAAATATCACTTGGTATTTTATAAAAATGAATGTATTATTATGTCTGGGTGGCCTAAAAACAAAGGTTTACAGTTATAATTTTCAAAAGTTTTCCTGGGTGAGGGCCCCCCTCCTTCCTGGGGTGTATTCCATACCCACCGGTCTGAGCTTCCCGCTTTAAGAGTTCCCACACCTAAAATTTTAGAAATTAAGCACTGGCTGTGCGCAAGTGTTATCAATGTCAATAGCACCAAGAATTTTGTTACAAAATACCAAAAATTTTGCATTGCATTTCGCAAACTCGAGAACACAAAATGATTTCTGCTGCGGAGAAACCAATTTAAACATACGACAGTTACCAAGCAAAACAGGTGACAACCGACGTCTAGCGGCTATTAATATAAACTAGAATATGTATAATTGTTTTTCCAATAGCTGAGCAGAGGCCCAGCGTTTATTTTTATTCAAAAGCAAATAAACCATGACTAGATTACTCAACATTATGTAGCCTATACTTTCAAATAAAAATGTTCCTGTACATAAAATGTATTTTATTTTATACGTTTTTGAGATCTAGGTAGGTAAAAAAATTAAACATTTTTAAATTGATTTGCTTCCACAGTTATAAACATTTTTGCAAGGAGAAAAATACTTTGTTAGTATTTTATTCATGTAGTATGCTAAATATTGTTGATAGACAAACAAAACAAAAAAATAATAAGTTTTTGTAAAATATAATAAGAGATACAGTCAATTTAGTACATCACACAAACACTCCACAGAGAGCTGGCATTTCTGGGCAGAGAACTGTAAAAATGGTGTGCCACTACAAGGGTTAATAGCCTTTATTATAAAATAATGTTTAAATGTTATCATAGCCTAAATTACCTTTTCTCGAGTATCAAAATTGAGCAAATGGTTCAGTTAAGTAATAAAAGAAACTTAAAACTCTTCTGAATGTGTATTATTGGACTGTTTAACTATTAATTATATTATCAAAAATAGGGCCTTAGAAGTATTCAAGATTACTCCTGTGGGGCTATAATACACATAGATGCTAGTACAATCTTTAATTTAGTAAAACTGAAGGCATAAAGCACCCGTTAAAGAAAAAGTTACATTTTTGGGAAACGAATTAATTAATTCTTTCATATTTATATTCTTATTAGCAGTTAAGACAATTGCATATAACTTCAAAGTTAAATAGAATTATAGTTAGGCTATTTGTCCAATAATATATTTCTGTTTCATGAGGTTACTTTCAGGTCTTAAATATGTACATTTCTTCTTACTAATACATGAACTTCAAACTATATGTCTATAAAACCTCCATTAACAATATCTAAATAAATAAAAGTACTAAATAAAATGAAAAACTTACATTGTATAAAATATTTTCCAATGTATACGCCAGACACAGAAATGATCAATATGGAGTCAATAAAAAACGATCTACAATACAAGACAAAGACAAGCGAAGTTGAGAAACCAATCAGGGTGGCGTATGTTACGTAACACTTGCCCTTATCAAGAACCAAAGACATTCGCTATCAAAGGTGTTAATCAACGTCTGAGTGTAACCACGCGTATATAACAAAACGCATATACAGGGTGGCTGTCATCAGTGTTACAAAACTTTTTGGGTGAAATTACAAAGTAAATGAAGTGTAATGATGCATGTAAGAGGATCCAAGTAAAAAAAATTGGCTTCAAAAAGAATTATTTGATTTTTTTCTAAAATAACCATGTTTTTAAACATATTACAGCAATTTCTCAACTACCTGTAAACGGATTTGAATAAATCACGTAATTTTCGTATTCTACATTAAATTTTGAATAGGAATAAGTGAAAATTATAAAAGATCAATAATAAAAACTCCATTGTTAATAGTTCCAAAGTTTAAAATTTAAGTATCTGTTAAAAATAAAAAAACATTGGTCTATTGTATTTTTCTACACCCTGTATACAAGAAGGTAGCTAAATATTTTAAAAACTGCGCCATTTTATAAGCTTTCCAACCATACACTACACTATTGAGGTTTAGATCTGCATATTTTCGTGTTAGTGTTTTGAAATCTCCAAAACACGGGGTGCAGAAAAACGGTTAAAAGGCAATTTATAACAAAAAAGGGGTCATCTAAACGTACAAAGTAGTATTAATTACTAGTGTCATAATAATCTATTTTGATTATTAAAAACTCATTTTCTATTCATTTCATAGCCATAAATCGTTATTTAACTATCAAAACAACACTGGTATTTTGAATTATTCTTATCTATTAGACAATGATAAAATAGATTATTCCTGTTTTCTTCTTCATGTTATTTTTTATCTTCTGATCAAGCAAATACCTGCTTAGATAAAACATTGTGGTCAGTCAGTTCTTCTTTGTCAGTGATGCTAGAACCATGTCTTTCTCAAATCGCGAATACGCTGACATGCACTTTATCCACGGGCTGTGCGACGGTAATGCGCGAGCGGCACAGAGGGAGTACAGGGCTCGCTATCCTAACCGTGTTACTCCTAGTTCACAGGTGTTCTCCAGACTCCGCCAGCGTTTAACAGAAACAGGATCTTTCCATAAGTTGAAAAGAGAGGTAGGTCCTAATATTTATGTTTATGCAGATGAAGATATTTTAGCGAGGGTTGAGGATGGGCGAGGAGGGACTGTTGCTTGGCCACCCAGATCTCCGGATCTCAACCCCATGGACTTTTATGTGTCGGGGTACATGAAGAGCCTGGTGTACAAGCTAGTCGTTCCCAACGAAGTGGATCTGCACGACCGTATATTTGACGCTGCAAACAAAGTGAGGGATAAGTTGTCTCACAAGGTTACTGTGCGTGCCATTCGGAAAAGAGCAAGAGCCTGTTTTCGGGAAAATGGACGGGAATTTGAACATAAAATAAAGTAGAGAGTGTTCTCAAATCGATATGACTGTAATCATACTGTATTTTCACTGCTTGCTTGTCTTTTATAATGAATAAATACAATGTGTGTATACTTAGTTTTTTAACCAGTTATTAATTTTTTTTTAAATATAAGCCCATTTGGTAAATGTTCATGCATAATCAAGTATTTTTTGAAAAACATTTGGCCCAATCCAATTAAAAGCGAACTATTAGATTTTTTTGAATCATGTGCAATTATAATAACAATTGTATAAATACAAAATAATTAATGTTTAAAATGTTTTTGTTTTTTTTCTTTGTCTCAACATGTTAAAGAATTTCAAAAAACTTTTGTTAAGATTTTAAACAAATAGTAAGCATGTATTCAGTGAAACTTTTGTTTTATTTATAGTTTGAACAGTTTTTAAGTTCCCTGTGTTTTCTTGTATTCAAACCACTGAAACAAACATATTCAGATTCAAACTTCAATAGTGTAGTGTATGGTTGGAAAGCTTATAAAATGGCGCAGTTTTTAAAATGTTTAGTTACCTTCTTGTATACAGGGTGTAGAAAAATACAATAGACCAATGTTTTTTTATTCTTAACATATACTTAAATTTTAAACTTTGGAACTATTAACAATGGAGTTTTTATTATTGATCCTTTAAAATTTCACTTATTCCTATTCAAAATTTTAGAATACGAAAATTACGTGATTTATTCAAATCCGTTTACAGGTAGTTGAGAAATTGCTGTAATATGTTTAAAAACATGGTTATTTTAGAAAAAATTAAAATAATTCTTTTTGAAGCCAATTTTTTTACTTGGAACCTCTTACATGCATCATTACACTTCATTTACTTTTTAATTTCACCCAAAAATTTTTGTAACACTGATGACCAGCCACCCTGTATATCTCTCCTCTTTACACTCATCTGTCTCATTTAACAAGATCCGGAGATTTTACTGAGCTATACTATAAAAATGCCTACATAGATAGAGCAGCACAAAGGGGCTTTCTTTCATATACTAGATTAGATTAAAGGGGGAGTATAAAGAGCTCTTAGTTACAACCTTCGCTTATTGCGCACTCCAAATTCCGCTAATAAGGCATATCTACTCAACCATATATCTGGGTTACACCTATTATAACTACAATAAAGAGGACTAGAGATTAGGCAAATCAATCAATTTCCCATACTCAAGCCATGTTCGAAACTAAGAATATATAATTCTCCAGAAATATTTCAATTTGTTCAGTTTTACCTTGGATACGTCTTCCATTCAAGTGTGTAATTTTGAAAGCCCCCTTACAATTGTCCTGTTGAATATTTCTATTTTATTTTTTTCACAAACTTCTTCTATAATTTTTTTTCTAAAATTTAAAGTTGGCAACCGTCTACCAAAGTAATCATGTATAGCAGTAGGTAATGTGTGTGTTCATATGCATCACTTGACCTCTCCACTCCTGACCTTTTCAGAAACTATTAAATTACTGTTTTATCGTACATACATTCTTAGAAATAATTAATCCCGTCGGTTTTAGCCCTACACCCTAACAACACTTCTCCTGCTTGGCCTAATAATGATTTATTTGATATGCATATTGATCTGTTGCCCTAAATAGTTCTAATCTTAATTTTACAACTTAACGGCCCTGAAGTGACGGTGGTCCTTTTCTAAATCACTGACTGCATTAGAGCTCGTGTGGATTGGTCACCTCGACCTACGACCCCGCTCTTGGTGGTCACCGAGGCAATGCGTAAAATGCGACCTTATCATAATACGACCGACACCGGTAACATGATACCGTTTGGCCAAACGAGTTACAGGAGCGGTGCAACATGTTAGTGTTGTATGGTTTGATGTCAACATATCTTGCTGACCTGAGGCCGATCCCATTTTAAGCCTTATTCTGTTCGTCCTCATGGGCCACTGGCCTGTGCGAGAATCTTATCAAACAGAATAAAGGGGAGAGTCGATACAGTACGAGGTTGATAATACAGATAAAAAGTGCAACGGTCACAGACAGAATTTGAACCTGCGCTAACTCTAACTCCCTTTGGGGTCCGACTTAGACCGCTCGGCCATCGGCACTCCCAAAATAATCAACCAAATAAATAATTGCTGTCACATATATATACTATTAAAAAACCATCATAGTAGTTTAGTCAATAAATGAGATATTTTTATCAGTGTGGTTATTTAACAATGTGGTGGTACGAGCGTTAACACGGGAGAGATATAGGGAGCCGCGTCCTATTTGCACCGTTGTGACGCCACAGCGGCGACCGGCTGAAATCATCACCTGAATTCAACTCGCGCGCAATTTTAGTCTAGTTCTGAGACGCTTTTCAGATGTTGTGTTATAATTAGTCTGGACAATTTAATTTCGAATTTCATTGTATAAGTTTAGTGACGGATAAATCCTTTGCATATTTAATAACAACACATCTCGCTCTGACGTAAGCTTGTTTTTCTAGTACCGGTATGTAAATTATTGCTTTATAACTGTTTAAACCCACCAAAGTTTCATGATCTAGTACTGAACGAAGCCCAATTTAAAACTATTTTTACGTTTATCTTACATATATAATTTGTTATTATTTTAAACTTACTGTTTATAGTTTTTTCATGAACTACTTTGTGCTCGAAAGATTGATTGTTTTACTAACTCAAACGTAATTAGCCTAGTGGGATTATCTACAGAAAATCAAATATTTGACTTAGTAGGCTACTAGTTACTAGATAGGTGAACTAGGATGTTGACAATAAAAAGCAGTAATTTCTTAATTCTGTAATCGAAACACCCTGGTTTGAAGTATGGTTTATATACATACAATGTTAATGAAGTTTGCATTAGCATAAATTCATAGGCTACATAAGATAGAGCTAGATTATTTCTAGACTAGGTCTAGAATAGCACAGGATATTTGTTTTTAGAAATTAACCTGCTTTTTATAGTAAGGGGCAAAAATACTATAAGCGATGTAGCAACTTTTGAAATAAAACTGATTCTCTCAGTGAAAGAAAGGATGGTTAGCCTATGTAAATTAAACTATAATGTGGTGGAAATAGCCTAGTTCTTAGATTTAAGGCTGGCTTGATGCAGAGTACTTATTATAAATTTAAAACATCTCTAATTCAATAACTTAGTTAGCATACGTAATACGTTCACTGCATTGCTGGAATTTCATGAACTTTTTTTGGAAGCATAACTAGTAAACGGTTACTCATTCAGAACATTATATAAGTACGATAGAGTAGCCTATAACTCATTGTGCAACAAACTGCTGGCTACAGTATGATAAGAGGCCACCACCACAACAGAATCATATTTATGATTATCTAAACTATAGAAACAAAATAATATTGACACGAATTATGTTATATTAAAACTATCTATGTTGTGTATATATAAAATGTAACAAACAAAACAGTTTAACATTTAGTTACTTTTTACCGTTTTAAGGATACACTATGAAACAAGAAAACAGTAACACTACGTTTCGAGATCTGCAATCTGATCTCTTCTTCAGGTAAAGAACTAACCTAATACATAATTACAAACTAGGTTAAAATAAACAAATCTTACTAAAGCGTTGTGGCACGCCTAAGTCAGGAATCACAACCTACATGTTGTTTGTCAACTTCACTAACTCTATAGACATGCACTTAATGAAACAGATAAGAAAAAGAAAATCTCCAAACTGGAAAAAATTAGGCCTAAAAAATGTGATTTGCCTAAGGATGGCAACATGAATACGGATGCAAATAATAAAAATGTAATCAACCTCTCTTCAAAAATCCTGAATGAAGCGGAAATATCAGTCTTATCCAAGGGTTTAAACTTTTCTGTGGCACAAAAATCGGTAAAGGCACTGGATTTCGTAACTGGAATAGAGTCGGCTGTTTCACAGTTACCTGAGGAACAGGGTGACCGGTTTCGTTGTGAGGCCAGTCTTTTACTCAGAAAAATTTCTCCCACAAAACCCAATTTGACAATAGAGGAGAAAAAGGCCAGGTCGATCCTTGGGAAAGACGACACGGTCAAAATCTTACCTGCCGACAAAGGCAACGCTACTGTGGTACTTGACTCAGTAGCGTATAAAGAAAAGATTGCAGAAACTTTAAATACTGGCAAATATACAGTTTTAAATAAAGACCCGACTGATTCATTTGAACGCAAAGTAGCAAACACCTTAAGAAAACATAAAGAATTTTTTTCAGATAAATTTAGATCTAAATTAACTCCTCACCACTCCAAAATCCCCCATATGTATGGCCTTCCCAAAATCCACAAACCTACCATCCCTCTCCGGCCCATCATTAGTTCTCGTGATTCACCTTGCAGGGAATTGTCTAAAGTCCTCTTGGACATCTTAACGCCATTGGTAGGAAAAACTGACTCTTTCATCAAAAATTCCAGGGATTTCGTAAAGAAGTCAAAATCCCTAAAGTTGACTGAAACTGACAAACTGGTAAGTTTTGATGTCGAAAGTCTATTTACAAATGTACCAGTTCCAGAAACTCTCGGAATTATTAAATCACATCTCAAAGAAGACCAAACATTAAAGGATAGAACTAAACTTCCCGTGCCAGTAATTATGGAACTGTTAGAACTATGCACTCAATGCAATTATTTTGAGTTAGAGGGTAAAATTTACCGTCAAGATGAGGGGATGGCAATGGGTTCTCCACTGTCTCCTATTTTCGCCAATATCTTTATGGAGGAATTCGAGCGAAAAGCTTTGGCTTCAGCTCAGTTCAAACCGAAGATTTGGTGGAGGTATGTGGATGATACCTTTGTTATTTTTTCTCATGGAGACATTGAATTAAATAATTTTTTGAATCACATTAATAGTATTTCTCCTTCCATCCGCCTCACAATGGAAATGGAAGTCCAAAACAAGCTTCCCTTTTTGGATGTGTGTGTATTAAGAGATAGGGATGTCCTTAAGACAACTGTTTTTCGAAAGATAACACACACAGGAAAATATTTAAATTATCAATCCAACCATCAAAAATCTGTCAAAGAAGGAGTAGCCTACTCGTTGTTTGATAGAGCAAAGAGCTTGTGCTCAGATAAAGATGGACTAAAAGAAGAATTTAAGAAAATTGAATCGGATCTCAGAAGCAATGGATACCCTCAATTAGTAATTAATAAGTGCAAACGAACCAGAAGAATCATTCCTGAGTCAGAAAAACAGAATTGTGATAAATTTGCGTTTATGTCAATCCCTTATGTGCCGGGATTATCGTAGAAAATTAGAAGAGTAGGTAGAAAGTACAACATTAGAACCGCGTTTAAAACACACAACACTCTTAGACAAAGTCTCGTAAAAACAAAACCAAAAAATGGCACACAGGATTCCAAAAACTGTGTTTACAGTATAAAATGTAGCTGCAATAGGGAATACATAGGCGAGACAAAAAGACCACTAAACGTAAGGATAAAAGAACACAAAGAAAACACGAGAAAGGGTCTCACAGAAAAGTCAAAAATTGCACACCATTGTTGGTCCGAAGACCATCATATGAATTGGGATGAAGCCCACATAATACATCGGGAACCACATTTCTTCAAAAGGAAACTAATTGAGGCAACTTACATTAAATTGGCAGACCAACCAATCAGTCAACCATCAGTCGAGATTAGGCCGCTTTGGTTGCCAATTCTAAAAAATGAACTAAAGAGAAAACCAAAAGTATCAAACGGATCAGATATTTGTAATAAACCAATGCGGAGTCACAATATGGTTTTAAGAAGTTCATCTCGCATGAACCAATAATAACGAAAGGGCCCATTCCTGTCCCCCTTCCCTTGTATTTCCGCCATCTTGTTTTAGCCAGCCGTCACGATTACCATTGGCTAGTCCCTCTGGTCAGTCGTAGGTGGTTAGTAGACGAGTGAAGACGTATTGTGACCTGTATTCCGTAGTTTAGTTTTAATGATTAGTGTTTTGTATAGTTTTGTATTAAGTGCATGTCTATAGAGTTAGTGAAGTTGACAAACAACATGTAGGTTGTGATTCCTGACTTAGGCGTGCCACAACGCTTTAGTAAGATTTGTTTATTTTAACCTAGTTTGTAATTATGTATTAGGTTAGTTCTTTACCTGAAGAAGAGATCAGATTGCAGATCTCGAAACGTAGTGTTACTGCTTTCTTGTTTCACTGAACGATGGCAAATGTCCGGAAAAATCCTGTTCCCTTCACAATCCTTCCATCGTCAAAATTAACCTTCAAACAAAGGATACACTATGATTCTATTGTGGTGGTGGCCTCTTATTATACTGCAGCCCAAACTGTCTTTACAGCAAGCTCAACAGCCAACAGTCGTGGAGAAATTTATGTTAGTTTGGAAGAAATGTTACAACCTTAAAAGTCATTAGGAGAATTGGTGGCCATGACATGAGTAATTGGTTACTCATCCAGCACTCAACTAAGGTTTGGTTGAATTCATATTAAGCAATAAATGTAAATGTAAATGCAATAAAAGTCAAATAAAACAAAATAGACAATAGTGTAATAGGAAGTTATCTGAATATTGATTTGAAGGAGTGCACGTTTATTCATTCTACTCCAAAATAATAACTTATTACCATTGTGTGGTATGAATAACCTGTTAATTGAAGCAAGATAAACATTCATTCAATATTTTCAGAAAATAGTTATCTAGGAATACAACTTTTATTTCAATTTTAAAATATGCAAAATGCAGAGTGAGGATGGCAATGTTTTTAGCTTGTATTTATTGAAATGCAGCACGCGTTAAAATATTTTGATCCACACAAATATACAAAATTGGTGTATTTGTAAAAAAGAATAACTTAAGTCGATTCTAGGCTGAGCCAATTCCACTAGCCAGATCATCCGGCAATCAATTAAAATTTTGGTTGAACTCACGTTAAGCAGTAAATTCCTGAATTGTAAGATGTGTTTCTTTATTGGTTGACCTGAAATATCAAAGTTTCCCTAAAAGAACTAAATGAGTAACTCATGAAAATACATACATTTAAATAATCTTTTAGAAAAATTAGCTTTCTGGATATACAACGTTTGTCACCTATGTATCAAATAATAAATTCATGAAATATGTAAAACGCACCTGTGCAAAGA
Organism: Homalodisca vitripennis; assembly: GCF_021130785.1. Taxonomy (NCBI): domain Eukaryota; kingdom Metazoa; phylum Arthropoda; class Insecta; order Hemiptera; family Cicadellidae; genus Homalodisca; species Homalodisca vitripennis. The sequence continues at coordinate 91,553,785 of NC_060215.1, forward strand.
TTATGATGTTTTTACTTTGCATATTAATTAAATGCGGCTCAAGTAACTAGTTGCTTGTGACAAATGGAAGCTGTTAATACTTAAATTGGGGTTGTTATCTTTACAAAGCAATTCTTGAAACTCTGTGGAAAAGGCAAGATGATGATAGAGAGAAAGTTTGCGCATAAATAACCTATAATTAAATGATGATATAAAGTTGCATGTATTTATTTGTTTGTTATATTGTAGGCTTACATAGTTGTAGCCTATATTTATATTTGTATATTTATTTATACGAAACAATACCAATGGGTCAATTGGGCAAGAATAAATAACTGTTACCACAACCCTGGGGATCTATTGTGATATAACACAATTCTAGTCAACCCAAGTTATCCAACTTTCAAGAGTTATCCCAAGAGCTAAAATCTCTCTTCAGCCATTAAAAAATATGTCCTGTGAAGGTGTTTCCACTTAGACAGGGAAATCACTTTGCACTCACAGCAGTAACTTACGTCCGACTCAGAGATACTCATCTTAAACTTATCAATAGCCTAATTGTACTGAAACCCTGGCTGAAAAAATTCAACCGAAACCTTTGGTCTCTGAGACTTCATCATATCTTATACCTTTTTCATATTTTTATTCTAATAATATCAATACATTTACCCTAATAATATTTTAAAATAAATAAATAATATTACTTCCAATTAAATAACATTATTGATTTATTTTTTCTCATGGAGACACTGAATTAAATAAATGTTTGAATCACATTAATAGTATTTCTCTAAATGAGTATCCGCCTCACAATGGAAGTGGAAGTCCAAAACAAGCTTCCTTTTTTGGATGTGTGTGTATTAAGAGATAGGGATGTCCTTAAGACAACTGTTTTTTTTTTAAAGAAACACACAGGAAAATGTTTAAATTACAATCCAACCATCAAAAAACTGTCCAAGAAGGAGTAGCCTACTCGTTAATTGATAGAGCAAAAAGCTTATGCTCAGATAAAGATGGATTAAAAGAGGAATTTACGAAAGTTGAATTGGATCTTAGAAGCAATGGATACTCTCAATTAGTAATAAATAAGTTCAAACGAAACAGAAGAATCATTCCTGAGTCAGAAAAACAAAATAGTGAAAAATTTACGTATACGTCAATCCCTTATGTGCCGGGATTATCGGAGAAAATTTCACAAGGCATTGAAAGTTCCGCATTCCCTTAATCCTCTTAGTACATTCTGCAACTTTGTTAAATCTATTATCAGATTTGCATGAAACATAAAGTCAAACAAAATTGACCCCGAAACCCAAATACAATCACATTTAGGTTCTAGTCGTATTGCTAAGAATTGAAAATTGTATAATTTATTATTAAATTTATGAAACTTAAATTAAATCTCAACAAGCTCTAAAAGAAGGCCTGAGCATGGAGGCTATGAAATGTGTCTACATTGCTATTGTCAGGTTTGGCCTTAGTATAGCTATGTTGGTTGGCCATATCTGTCGGATCCACACTCTAAAATAATCAGACAATTTTTCTAAATCTGCTTGGTCGATCATTAACAGTTAAACTCTCAAAATCCAGAACAAAAACAGTACAAATTTAAAGTCAGGGAAGAAACATTAATCATTGTAAAACTAGGGGTAAAGGCAGTTATCGGGTGCAGCGACATAGAACTGTCACATTAGAAGAACACATTCCTGCTCAAGTTAATCAATTATATTCCTGCAGATGTAAAAAAAGTAACCAACACAATAAAGCTGAAATCAAATTTTACAAATTTTTAATGAATTAGGTATTTTGCTCTACACATAATGTAGATATGGTGGGAAGGGTTGATTCAATGTGAATACTGAGTTCAGCCCCAGTTTAACTTCCTCTTAGCGCAGTGTTTGAACTTTTGACACTGTCACAGACTTCACTCCTAGAATCTGAACGTAGTTAGTTCTGTTCACGGAGGTACACAACCAAATGCGAGGGCTATCCAGAAAGTAACAAACGTTTTTGAATGGTGGGGCAGTGGACGGGGCTACAGCTGCCATCTTGGTGTCAAAATACTGGCTTACAGTACGCATCGAGCTGTAGTTGAGCGCGGTCTTTATCTCTTTTACTTTTCTCACTGTCTTTAGTTAAAATGTGTGCTGCAATTGAAAATCTGGCCACTTGTAAAATGCGTTCAGTGAAAAGATTTTTGTTGGCAAAAAACTGTAAACCGATTGAAATCTCTGCCAACTGTGTGAAGTTTTTGGAAAAAGAATAATGAGTGAAAACACAGTAAGGCAGTGGTGTATTGACTTTAAAAATGAACACACCAATGTTTATGACGATGATCGTAATGGTCGGCCTAGCCTAGTGACTGAAGATTTGACGTTGAAAATCAATGAGAAAGTTCGTGAAAATCGCTGTTTCACAATGACTCTCTGAACATTTCCCATAAATTTCACAAAGTTTACTTCATGGAATTGTTGTAGGGAAGCTTGGATACCACAAATTTTGTGCCAGTTGGGTTACAAAAATCCTTACAGAGGATCACAAAATCAAAGACTTGCTGCATCATTAACTTACCTTGATGAATAAAACAAACATGGTAACGAACTTTCCTTGGAATCCGAATCCTTGGAAGGGAACTAATTATTATACCACTAGCTTTAATCAATGATCAAGATGGCGGATAATAGGGATGTTACCTATTGCGGTGCTTGTGATAAATCAGTTTTAGGGACTGATTTAAAGTTTTTATGTGGTGGAATATGCAAGAAATTTTTTCATATGTCATGTGTTAATGTTTCAGCAAATGATTTTGAAATGATTAAGTCAGTGAGTAAATATGTTCAGTGGATATGTACCGGTTGCAAAGATAGGTTAGAAAAGATGAGAAACCATGTGATTTCTGCTGATGATTATTTCAATATTCATGACATGGTAGGAAAACTTATTGGACTTGTTAAATCGGTGATGGATGATAATGTACATATTAATAAAAAGTTAAACACTATATTGGAAAGTGAGGATGGTATCACCAAAAAATCAACGAGTGTTCCAGCATCAATAGGCCTAACCGTTCCTTCACAAGAACAGTCGGCAAAAGGACGTTAATCGACCTTTAACGAGATCAAGAGTTAAAGAGTCAATGAAGTCAGCAACTGATGGGGGAAATAGGCCCAACAACTCTAATCATGACAATAATCATGGACAGTAACACCAATAATAATCCTAAGGGTGTAAAGTCGTTTAGTCCTAGTAAGTCAAATTGGCAATGTTTTCAATTGAAGGAGACGTTTTTCTTGGATTTGAAGATGAAGAAATCTATGGGGGATCTGGTTACGAGAAAAATAAAGAAGTTTTCCCTTCCTTACGTGAGAATAAGTGGGAACTTTACTCTTCCAAGAAAAAGAGAAACTCCAGGCCCAATGTTAAGCCTATTATTGGTACGAAGAAGAGTGAAGAGGCAAATGTATGCAAGCTAAAAGCTATTGGAAAACGGAGTTGGATATTTATATCTCGTCTATCGCCTGAAGTTCAAAAAGAAGATTTAGTTAGCTACTTGGAAGGAGCCGGTGTTAACAATTCAGAGTGTGTCGAGTTGGAAAACAAAGTATGATACTTATAAATCATATAAAATTGGTTTGCCTTTGGAGTTAGCCTCAAAAGTGTTAAATTATGAGTTCTGGCCAAGTGGAACACTAATATGTGAATACAATCAGCCTAAGCCTAAAAAATAATAAGGTAAGGAGTATGGTTTTTTAGGCAAACCCAAACTGTAGTAAATAGCAAAGTTTGCACTATAGCCAGGGCCAACTGTAAGAAGGTTTAACCTAATTGTTTGGAACTGTCATGGACTGAGGGAAAAGTCGGTCTCAGTTGAGGCCCTTGGTCACACAAACAAACAATAGTGATATAATTTGCATAACGGAGCATTGGCTCACTTTTGGACGAGATATCTCGTTTTAAGTTGCCTAACTATGTACTGGCATCCTCTTTCTGTAGGACAATTCACTCACATGGTGGTTCGGCTATATTTTATTAAAAAATAATCTAACTTTTCATGAAGTACCTTGGATTAATAAGTTAGCTGTCGAATTGCTCTTTGAAATATCGGCTGTTTATGTGGACACTTTAAATGCTCTTGTTGTTTGTTTATACAGAGTACCTAACACCACGGATATTGACAGGTTTTTATTGTTATTTGATGATCTATTGCAAACTGCTTCCCATGTGAATCATGAAGTGATCATCTGTGCTGATTTTAACATTAACTTTCTCGAGACCAAGGACAGGAACACTGTGGCGTTTAGTAACTTAGTTTGGAGGTTACGGGTTGAATATCATGTTGAATAATTCAATTACACGTCCTGGGAACATCAACAGGGGCACCTGCATAGACAACTTTGTCACTAGTGTTCATCCTGATAGATGGACGGTAAAGGTAGTTCCTACAGTGGAGTCTGATCATTTTGCGGTGTCAACTTCCATGGAGCTGTTCTACAGTTTCGGAGGAGGGTAGGACAACGTCTCTTACTAGGTTGGTTCAAGATAAAGAAACTCTTACCTTTTTGAGAAATTTGAAATACCATGAACTGGTTACCTGTTTACAGCTATTCAGCTGCTAGTGATAAGTTTTTGTTGTTTTTTAATTTATTTATGTGGGTAGTTAACTTAACTTTTCCAATTAAAACTGTCAAAAAAAGATCTAGTGTAAATTCTAATATTAATAAATGGTACTCTCCTGATTTAATAGCTCTTAAGGAATCCTGTCTACATTACTATTATTTAAGTAAGGATACAAATTCTCAATATTTCCTGGATGCATATAAAAGGTTGAAAAACATTTACCGCAAGGAGATTAGATTAGCTAAACTCAGTTATAATAATTCATTGGTGGCTAACTCTTCCAACAAACCTAAACAACTTTGGAACATTGTCAAAGATAACCTCACTGTCAATAGTAAGGCTAAAGCCAATACCAATAATAGTATTAATTTAACTGCTACAGGTTTCAACAATTATTTTATCAACAGTATTAATGATCTAGTCAGTATATACCAAATAGTATTTTTAATGTTAGTTTTTATCTGTCAAATGTTTATAATAATGTGACTTCTGTTTTTTCGTTTACTCATGTAAGTGTTGAAGATGTTTTCTCAGCTAATAAAATTCTTTAAGTAGCAGTAATAGTCAGGATGTCTTTTATCTAAATTCTAAAATCTTAAAGATAAGCAGTTATTATATTTCTGAAGTTTTATGTAATGTTATTAATTCATGTTTAGATGTAGGTTATTTTCCTGATATAACTGAAGATAAGTAAGGTGATTCCTGTTTATAAGAAGGGCAGTAAGGATGAGTATCATAGTTTTTCGACCTGTGTCCCTTGTACCTGTTTTTTCGAAGGTTTTTGAGAGGTTAATAAGCCTACAAATTATTAATTACTTGGAGCGAAATTGTTTGCTTTCAGCCAAGCAGTTTGGTTTTTTAAGAAGGAATCGCACCACTTGTGATGCGGTTCGTGCCTTTCTTCAGGCTTGTCTGGATGGCATGGAGAAGGGGCTTTGTGTGGAATCAAGGTTCTTTGACACTCTCAAAGGCCTTTGACACAGTGCAGCATAAAATCACTGTTGGTTAAGCTTAAACATATGGGTTTTGATCAGATGTCTTTGTCTTTCATTGAGTCCTATCTTAGTAATAGAACTCAGTGTTGTGTGTTTTAATGGGTCGTTATCTAGTTTTAGGGATGTTGTTAATGGTGTTCCGCAAGGATCTATTTTAGGACCACTTTTGTTTATCATATATATTAATGATCTGCCAGCTTATTTTAGATGATGATAATACACAGTGTCACTTGTATGCTGATGATATTTGCCTAAATGTTACTTGTGAAGACAAAATCACTGATATTTTTAATTTTAAGATTGGTTTACTCTCGGATTGGTGCAATGTTAATAGTCTGTCTCTAAATTTTAGAAAAGACACAAGATTTAGCAATGTCTTTAAATAGATGTAAAGAGATTCAGTCTGTTAAGTTTCTTGGTGTTCTGTTGCAATCTGATTTAAAATGGTTCTCTCACATTTAATTATATTTTACCCAGGATCACTAGAGGTATCTTTATGTTAAGAAAATTAAATTACACAGTTTCTAATGATGTTCTTCTTCTAATTTATTATAGTTATATACAATTCTTTTTTAATGTATTGTGCCATCTTTTGGGCCAAACTGCTCTTACTCTCATTGTCTGTTTGTCTTGCAAAAGCAGGCAGTTCGATTGATTTGTAAAGCTCCAACTAGATCCCATTGTAAGAATTTATTTATTAAGTTACAAATTATGACAATTCCATGTATCTACATTTATCAGTGCCTTATTTATGTAAAACAGAAACATACATCTTTTCAAATCTAATAGTGATTACCACAGTTATGAAAACTAGAAATAGGCAGGAACTAAGAAATGATTTAGTATCCTACAGTACAACACAAAATAGCTTTAAATATACTGCCATTAAGTTATATAATCATCTGCCATTATACTTTAAAAATCTACCATCGAAAAGTTTTAAATGCTGTATTAAAAGATTGTTAACAGACAATAGTTTTTATAGTGTTGATGAATTTTATGCTATAATTAGTTAATGATTATTTTATTGTATTTTTGACTCTGCCTGTACAATTATGTAATGATTGTTTTCTTGGCAATAAAGAAAGAAATGAACTTCTGATCGTATTGCTACTGGTGATGAAACATGGATGAAGCATGTGAATTGTGAAACAAAAATGCAGTCTATGGAATGGAAGCACACACATTCTTTAAAAAAAATTCCTCCAAACTATGCCAGCAAGAAAGCAAACTATGGCAACTGTTTTTTAAAAACTAAAGGTGTGGTTCTGGTTTATTTCCTTGAACAATCAACGCAGAGAGGTAATGTAAAACATTGCAGAAGCTATGGCGAGCGATACAAAACAAGCGTAGCAGAAAATTGAGCCCAGAAATGTTGTTTTTCCACGACAATGCACGTCTCCATACAGCCAATCGTACATCTTGGATGATTTTGATTGGGAAGTGTTTGATCACCCACCTCATAGCACAAATCTGGCACCAAGCGACGACCACCTCTCTCCAGCGATGAAGACCTGGCTCGCAACGCAGCGTTTCAATAGTGACACTGAACTTCACACTGGCGTTAATCAGTAGTTAAGATCTCAGGCGGCAGATTTCTACAAAGCTGGAATCGAAAAAACTTGTGTCACATTATGATAAATGCCTCAATTTGAACGGGGATTACATTGAAAAATTGCCTAAGAGTGTAGCTTTTAAATGTATATAATAAAATGTTTCTATTTCAGTTAGTTAATTTTTTATTTCAAAACATCTGTTACTTTCTGGATTGCCCTCGTAGTGTAATCCAGGTAAAGAGGCATTCTCATTGTCTCATCATTCAATTCAACCTGGTGGATTACACTATATTTTGTAGTCTAGGTGTCTCTGATGTCAAAGTGATGTAAATAGTTCATTTTGAACTTCATTACTTTTTTTGGATCTCTTTAGATGAATATGACTCCAGATTCCAGGAGTCATCTGTGACAGCATTGGATTCTAGACACTGCGCTGGAAGATGAACTGGAGCTTAACTCAATATTTGCGTATTTTGCTCTCTGTTGGCAAGTTTATGAAAAGTCACTGGAAAGACTAAATTCAAATTTCGCAAAAATCAATGTGCTAACTCCCAACACTGATATAAAAATGTATTAATATGGTTGGAGTAAAAGTAAGATCAAAAAGTGAAAGTGCATAAGTAAGATTGGGAATGACATCTGTGTAATACATGGATCTTATAGATTGTATTGTATTATAATATAAGATCTGCAATTTTCTTATAGATTGGGAATAGAAATGTGTATATCTATAAGACGATTATGATGGAGTGTAAACATTGTTCTTATTCAATAAAGTTATTGTATTGTATATTTGGGTTTTACAGCCTCTTCCATGTATAAAACAAATAAATGTATTTCTTACAATAATTATAAGTAGATACATCCAGCATAAACAGAGTTCGTGGGCTTAGGGAGTAAGAATATCCATTATATTATCATGCACATGCTCCAGTATAAACCACAACTCATATGTGCATAATGAAATGTAATTACCCATTTTTATCAATGTATATACAAAAAAATTTGTAAGTGATAAAAACTATAACTAAATTTACAACAAAATATCAAAAATAAAATAAAATAAATTGATAATAGTTTTAATTAATGTGAGATGTAAACCAATTAGATAAAAATAGTTTTAAAGGCTTGCAATACATTAATTAACAATGAAAGGAAAATATAATAAATAAACACATTACGGTAAACAGTGACCAAAGGTCAAATTTGATGCCTAGGAGACCCCCACAGTTCACCAAGTAAGCGATTATTGACAACACATACCATGAAGGAGGTGTGTGTGTGCAGTCAGTTTGTGATACTTGAGCATATTACCAGCTCTTCTGGTTCTGTGCAATAGTGGTATCTTATGTGTCTCAACAAGTATCTATTTTTGTATAAATATAGTTTCAAATTCAATAGGCATAGTTGGTATAACTCTATCACATTTACGAGGGTAGGCAGAAAATTAATGCACACATGATTGTAAAACGTGATTGAAATGAGCTATAGAAGCGTGCCTGGTAGCATTTGTAAATACCATTCCTCATCTACACGTATATGCAGTTTGCAAACCTTGCGTCAATCCATTGTATTGTTAGCAGCGAAACCATGCAGATGGGTTCAAATTCTACGTCAATTAGATGTAAACAATGTGCTGTTATTTAATTTTTAACTGCTGAAAAAGTAAATCCTACTGAAATCCATCGTCGTTTAATGAGTGTTTACGGTGATGATGCTGTTGATAGGTCGACTGTCAATCAATGAGTGATAAAATTTCATGGTTGTGAGCCTGGAAAAGCCATAATTGTTGATGAAACATGCAGTGGACATCCGGTCACTGCCACAGACGACAAGCATCACAAACTCGTTAATGACTTTTGCAGCGCTACCATGACGAAGGAGACGACTTTCTTTTGAATATCATGACGTGGGACGACCAATGGGTGCACCATTATGATCCAGAAGAGAAAACAAAGCACTGAATATCGACATTTGGATTCTCCTGTGACGAAGAAGTTCAAAACACAACGATCCACACAAAAATCCTTTTGACTGTGTTTTGGGATGCTCATCAAGTTTATGTGACCGATTATCGGAAAAAGGCGGTATGGTAAATTCGTCTCAATACATAGAGACTCTAAAACACCTTCGACGCGTTAGAGGCAACCTCGAGCCAATAATCTTGCAACAAAACAACGCTCATCCGCACACTTCGCACGCAACTTTCGAGGCAATGAGACTACTGAAGTTTGAACCAATTCCACACCCTCCCTATTTCCCCGATCTAGCCCCCTGTGATTTTTATTTATTCCCTCTACTCAAGAGATATCTTAAGGGTACTCATTACACTTCAGACAACGCAGTAAAAGCAGCTATTGCGTTCTGGATTTTTTTAAAATTTGAAGAATTTTTCAGTGACGGAATAATAAAACTTGTTACACGTTGGGAGAATGTGTTAGTCTTAATGGTGACTATGTTCAAAAAATAAATAAATGATTGTGAAGCTTAAGAATTTTAACTTTACATTACTTTTTACCTGATCTAGCTATTTCTTTACGTTAGCGTTCAACAAGCATGTGTGCACTACTTTTCCTACCCTCGTAGTTCAGTGTAAAGTACATTCACATGGATATCACACCAGCTATCACAAAGCATAATAATGTAGTATTAATGTGTATTAATGTAGTGTTAGTTATTAATGTAGTATGTAGTGTACTTTTCCGGCCCTCTTCGTGCCACAGCAGCTCCTTCACCCCACAACAGAATCCCTTAGAATTAACTGTTCTAGCCTGACATAAAATGTACTACGGCTAGCTTTATCCAGTACAAGTCTTCAATTAAGTATCACAAAAATGAGTCGTCACAGGTGTGCAGTTTGGGGTCATGCCACCTCAGCCTATAATCGAGTATCAAGCCCATTTATTTCACTGTATTATTCATGTCAAAGATTCATAGTGACAGTCAGTCACCGCTTCATCCCCACACTCGTGCAATAGTCTATAAGTTTAATCTGTTACCTGGTAAACCATTGTGCCTTTTATAAATGGTATGCATAAAGTTTTCTGCTTAAATTCAAGGTAAGTATACTACAGTGGTACCAGTTTTTGACACAGATCACCTCTCTAGTTGCTTTTAAATATGTTTTAGCAAGAGGAGCCTTCAAACACCAGGGCACCAGAGTGCAAAACAAATATTAACAATATAAATAATAATAAAAAAATAATAATATAATAAATAAATAAATAATAATATTATTATTAATATTAATTATTATTATTAATATTAATATTATTATTATTATTAATATTAATAATATTATTATTGCTATGTTAACATAGATATTGAAGAGATATAACACAAGAGCCGTTCCCTGGCAAATACCAAAGTCAGTAGCCATGACATCCCCAGACACATGCTCTGCCACTTCTCACCCATGTAGCTCTGGAACCACTTCCTAAGTAGACTAAAACTCCAATATTTTCCATTTATCCAGGACTCAGTCTGTTGACATTGTCAAAATTCTTGGTGATATCCAAGAACCACTTAAAACCTTCTTTCCCTGCTCTAAGCATGAGTGGATGATAGCAAATAAAGCTTAAGATGTGCTCCGGTTTCCTTTACAATAACATTTCTTTTTCTAGATCAAATTATATTACTGCAGAAAATTTAGAAGTCTCTGCTTGAGAAGACATGCTACATAAGCCTCCACTTTTAAAATATGGATAAAGTGTAAAACTGTATTATAAATATAAACTCATCTTAAACCCATAAATTTTAAACCTCAGAAGTTTGAATTTTAGCGCTTCAATGCTTATTAGTTGTTAAAAATACAATTATTTGTTAATAATACTAATGGTATATAATATATACTTAATATACAGTTTCTTACAAGAAAATCGTAATTAGGCAGAACTCAATGTTTCATTGTATCGATATTATGGCCAAGTGATTAAATGACTCGACTAAAAATTAGTACTAATACAGTCTGTAAATAATATGCTATGTTTCAAGTGTTTATTTTTAAACTGAAAGTTATACATACAATGAAATATCAGTTCTTACTTTTTAAGAATCCAAAGAATTATAATGTTGATTTAACTGAGTAAATCCAATTGATGTTAGGATAGTCAGTGTAAGCTCTATATCTCCAGTCTATAGTTTACTAACTAGTCATCATAACTAATTAATCATTAATATATTTCATATCAATAACCAAATATTTGTTTGTTATGCTTCTTATAAACAATCTTTAATTTGATGTAATTTTATTTGGTTACAGCCAAATTAAAAACACGTGAAAAACGACTTTTTACCAAAACATGGAGGCTTTGTCTGCTTTGGTAAATAGCAATATCCCTAGGGTGCCAGAGTCTTCCCAGGTCAGGAATGTGCAAGGTATGCATGCACAAGGACATGTACAAGGACATCATATTCGTATTCGTATTCAAATACAAATACGAAGACATGTACAAGGAGACAGGGCTCAACCTAGGGCATAATGTCAGCTAATTCATACCAGGTAATGAGAGCCACCTTAGCTTCTAAGGCATGATCATTAAATTTTAAGCCACCACTAATTAATTAATTGTTTTGATAATGTATAGTCGTAATTATATTTAGCATCACATTGCAGCTCTTCCTAGGGGAGATATAAAATCTCTAAATTTGATATGTTTTCATACAATAGCACTACAGTGCTAGTAAGAGAATCATTCTCTGCTAAAGACAAGTTTCGCTATTGATTTATTTAATCTAATAATACTAATAACATGTCATAGTTTTCTTATGATATGTTTTTAACATTTTCATACAACAATCTTCTGTAATATATAGATGGTTTGCAACTTTAATCCGGGTTTTAATTTTTTTGTTATAATTAAAAAATTTAGCATTTTTTGGGGAGAAATCTCTTTTGAATACTCAAAAGACAATCCCTAACTGAAAAAGCTGTAATAAACCTGCATTCATCCAGGGTCTCTAATTCTTTGCTTTCATAGAGTTTTTCGGTTACGTAAACAACTATTGATAATAGACAAAAATTTCTCATAAAAGATCTCAAACATAAAATTAACATCAACATTTTCAGAATTTCCCACTCCCTCTCCTACAGCTTAGCTATTTAAGGGAGCTTAACAACAGGAACAGATGGACCATTAATACTCATGCAATTAAGAGGTGATCTTTGACTTCCACATCAAAGATAGAACTGTAATATATAGTTCTGACCTAAGCAAAATGTAATCAATAAAAAAAGAACAACTCACCCTGTACTCAAGTATCAATAGTATACATTGGTCAAAACTCAGACTAGACAAACTATTTAGATAATTATCATCCATTTTACTAGTTACTAAACAGTGTGTAGAAATTAGTTTAACACTGTTTTTTTTGTGAACAATAGAAGAAATGTGATTTCAAAGAAGTAGACAGGGAATTACATGAGTCTACCAGTTCATGCGGATAACAGAGTAAATAAGATCTTTTACGCCGTTTATTTTAGGAATTGTATGATTTTTGTATTTGTTCATTTACACTTATTTGTATATTTTTGGCAATTAGTGTGGGTAGTTTTAGACTTAGTAATAAATTTAAAACTTGCAATAAACCATTTTGTTCGATTGAATTTATCTAAAACATTGCTATAATATATATTTTTCAAGTTTCAACTATAATTAACATCGGTCTATAACCAAAGCTACATATTTATGGGCATGATAATGGGTAGGGTTACACATTCATGATGGATAGGATTGTTTGGTAACATTTGTTTTAGACCAACGTCAAATTTTAATGTAAAAGAAATGATTACTTATGAGTAAAATTGACACTTTTATTTTGGATTTATGTATATTAAATTTATTGTTTAGACCTAAATTGATGGATCAGATTAAAGAAAGGTTGGTTTGTGTGAAATTTCAGCTAACTATGTCGTCAATGGTGGAAGACACGTTTGCAGGACCAGTTAATAAGCAACTGTTTGGTGTTAACTATAGCTGACGCTCAATAATGAAAGTGTTAAAGTTTATTTTTTATGATGGAATGATTGTGAAGATAACAGGAATTTTTGTAGGGTTGCCATTGTTAAGTGAAATAAGAAATTAGTAATATTACATTTTGGGATCTATATCTGATCTCTTTCTCAGGTGAATAACTAACCCAACACATATATACAGTCTACGATAAAAATAAACAAATCATACCAAAGCGTTCTGATACGCATAAGTCAGAAGTAAAAAATTGTCATTATTGTTGGTCAAACGATCATTGTATGAATTAGGATTAAGTATGTTAGAAACATCATTTCTTCAAAAGGAAATTAATTGAGTCTTCCGACATTAAATTAGCAGATCATCTAGTCAAAAATTCTGAAAATGAACTATAAAGGAAACCTACAGAATTAAACTGAATAGAGATTTATAATAAATCATTGGGAGGTTCAGATATGGTTTTAAAAATTTCATCTAGAATAACTAATTAAAAAGACCCACTCCAGTTTCTTGATTTTCCATTGTAGCTAGTAATTATACGCATACCTATTGTAGCCTGTATTTAATTCAGTTTATAATTGTGAGTTTTAAGTACATGTCTTAGAGATAAGAGTGTATGAGGTTAACCCACAACATGATTGTGATTTCTTACTTTTGCGTATCAAACGATATTGAAATGTAATGTTACCCCTGGTAGCAATGAAAACATGGTTTGGGATTCACTTAATAAATTTATTTTACATTCAAACAAGCATGGCCAAACCATGAGATTATATATGGGAGGTTTTAAAAATCCATTTACAATGTGAATAAGGATTTTTAATCAGTTGAAGACTATTAATATTTTATTATAGTTTTAGTATTATTATTATTGAGACTGACTGCTCTTTAAACACAACCATATTCCAAGAGGTAATGGACTTTGCATGGACAATGTTTTCACTAACCTAAACTAAATGACTGTCTAACTCAACTCAGTCCATGTCCATTTTAGGATTATTTTTGAGGTGTGATGAACAATGACTCCATAATAACTTTTGACATTGAGAAGTCTTTGTATGACAACAGATTATTTTTTAGTAGGTACGTATATACATAAATTTAAGTCAATAATGGAGAACATTGAACAGAAGTAGAAATTAGATACTTGTGTTTATCTCCACAGGATCATATTGAGGTATAGTAATAAATCAAGAAGAACTTTGGACATTGAAAAGTCTATGCATGATAGGAGATTATTATTTAATAGGTACTAATGTAGATTAATTTGAGTATTTAATAGAAAATATTGACTGAATATAATCACTAGATACTTCTGTTTAAAATAAATGTAGTTACATTTTTTTTTATTTTGGAGATGTGGATCATTACAACGTAAGAAGTATAATATGATCAAGTTTCTGAACTAACATTTAATTTTGTTCCAGAAATCCCGGACTGAGAATTCCCTGGAGGAAAGTGATTCTCCCTCCTTCATTCATTTGGAATATTTTGACTGGACCGGGATGATTATATAAAATGTATAATAATATTATATAATAGTTCTTATGTATGTTAAAAGCTTAAAATTTTCATAAATATTAATTTTAGTTCATTGACAAGGTTTTCCTAATTCACTGAAGTATTCTACAACACAGACGTGTTTTTGACATGAATGGAATAATTTAGACCAATTAAGGACAACTTGGTATTTTGTACTTTATGTTTTTATATAAAATAAAAACATAATTATTGAATTTATTTATACTGCAGTCATGAGTGAATGGAAGATACATAATTTAATGTATGTATGAATATACAGTTAAATAGTTGTGAGCGCTCTCACTTGACAAGACCTATTGACGAAATTAATGTTCTATATTTTACAACCTTACTTAGAAAAATAAACTGGTTTGCTCTGTATACTCTGGGTACAGTAAATGACAAGTTTGAATATTTTTTTAGTGTATTCTTGAACATTGTAGACATGGTTTTTCCAACTAAGTTTGTGAGTAATAAAAGGAATAAGCCTCTGAGGCCTAGGTGGTATACCCAGAATCTTTCTGATCTCAAAGAACAATGCCTTACTATCTACAACCTGTTTAAAGACACTGGTCAAGCACGCTATAGAGAATCGTATTAACAACTAAGAATAATTTACAGACATGAAATTTCATCGGCTAAAAAAGCATATTATTGCAATAGAGTTATTCAGGTCATAATAAACCTAAAGCCATATGGTCTGTTATTAAGGATGGCATGAGTACGAATGAAAGGTCTATATGTGATACACAAAAACTTGGATTAAAATGTGATGAGTTCAATTATTTCTTTTTAAATAATGTTGAATCTATTGTACAGAATATACCTAGGTCTCATCATGATGTTACATACTATCTTAATAAGTTAAGTCATAACCAAGGCTGTGATGTTTTTTCTGTTGGTAATGTAAGTGTAGATGAGGTATATAGTGCCATCCTCTCTCTTAGTAATAGTGTTAGTTTAGATGTATATTGTCTTAATTCACAAATATTAAAACTTGCTGCACCGTATATTGCAGAGGTTATGGCCTATTTGTTTAATCAATGTATTGATAACTCAGTGTTCCCTTTACATTTGAAGTTATCAAAAGTAGTTCCTTTGTTTAAAAAAGGTGTAAAAACTGATTATTGTAAGTATCGACCAGTGTCCATAATACCTGTTATTGGAATGGTGTTTGAATTGTTGTTGAATAGAAAAATAGGTGGCTATTTTGAAAAACATAAGCTATTTTCTGATGATCAGTTTGGATTTAGGCCTAATAGAGGCACATGTAATGCTATTGTTAAATTTATGAAAAATTGTATGAATGGCCTAAAAATTTAAAAAATAAGGTTTTAGGTAATTTCTATGACATGTTGAAGGCCTTCGATACTATATCACATAGTATATTATTAGATAAGTTAAAATATTATGGTTTCGATAAATCTGCTTTGAACTTAATTAGATCTTACCTATCAGAAATGCATCAGTCAGCCTACTATAATAATAATTTTTCTTCTTATTTACCTGTACAGCTAGGGGTCCCGCAGGGCTCAATTTTGGGGCCTACCATGTTTATAATTTACATCAATGATCTATTATCAGCCTTTACAAATGATTAAGTAAGTGCCTACATGTATGCTGATGATTTAGCTGTTCAAATTAATTGTAAATATTCTAGTGTGGCTAATCCCCTCCTTCTGACTTCTAACTCCATAATCGAAGATTGGACAGCTGCCAACTCACTATGTTTGAATAATGACAAAACTCAGAGTATTGAATTCAGCTTTAAACAAGAAATGAGGGCAGTGTTAAGTTTTTAGGCCTGTTCGTGCAATCTAATGTTAAGTGGAACATTCATGTTGAAACTCTATGTAAAAAGGTTTCTAAAGGTATTTTTATGCTTAGAAAACTTCTTTTGTTAAGCGTAGATGTGTAGAAAGCTGTTTACTTTGCCCATATTCAAAGTCATTTATCTTATGGAATTATTGTGTGGGGGCATTTTGGTAATGTAAGAAGACTATTTTTATTACAGAAGAGAGCAGTTAGAGTAATGTTTAATGTCAGTAGTAGGACGCACTGTAAGCCATTGTTTAAGCAACTTGGTATTTTAACTATTATTTCTCTATACATTTTAGACTGTTTATTATATATCAAAACTAATTTAGATACAATTCCTACAAATAATTCTATTCATAGTCATTTTACCCCACAAAACAATTTCCTTAGAGTAAATCAGTGCAATTTTCAAACAACTATAAACAGTTTTTTGTGAATTTGGTCTGAGGTTTTATAATATGCTACCATACAATGTTAAAACGCTCAATGTAAAACATTTTTAAAATGAAATTAGATCTATTTTATGTGATATTTGTGTATACAATGTCAAAGAATTTGTTAATTTCTTAAAAACAAAAAATGTTTAGGTAGATGTTTATGTATGTGAACATATTTTATATTTGTATTTTATAGTATGCTGTACGCAAATGATGCTCATGACACTATTCTCTGTATTATTTGTACAGTTTATGAATAAAGAATCTTTTGACTTTGACTTTTTTTGGTATTATATATCTATATATATATATATATATATATATATATATATATATATATATATATGGTATTATAAGAATTATATGACATTTGTGAATATAATCTTTGTTTAAATGCATGTAGCAACAAGAAATGAACAGTAATATCCAACTAGTATAAAATCTAATAGAACTCCAAATAACACAGTTTAACAAAGGACAAATCCTGTTTCCATCACAAAAAACCAACTTTAAACAAAGAACAGCTTAACACCTGTCACTGTAAGCACAAAACAGTTGATGACTAGAAACAATCTATTTGGGCATGGCGGTTGTTTTGAAAACTAATATTGTGCTATGCATCTTGAGGGTTGTAGTTAAACGGCTATCCAAAAAGTAGATTATGTTTCGACATAAACAACATTTTTTATAAAACAAGAAAAAAATTGTATTATGTACATTTCAAAGTGACATTAAAATACTATTTTTTATCATAGTCACCATACAAATGTAGGCACTTATCATAGCAGTGAACTAGTTTTGAAATTCCAGCGAAATAAAATTCTGCCACCTAAGAGTTCAACCCGTTAGTCACACCCTCCTGCAGTTACATATTGTTTTTACAGTGCTGTGTCACAAATCAGGTCTTCATTGCTGGAAACAGGTTATGTCGCTGGGTCCGGATTGTAAGGTGGATGTGGAAACATCTACTTAAAAGCATCCAGGACTTCTCGAATCTGATTTGTCGAGTGTGGTCGTGCAAAAACAAAATACCTCACAGAATTTATGGTTGTAATAAATCACGGTCTAATAAATCAACATGAACTCCTTTCCTATCTCGAAATAAAGTTGCCATAATCTTTCGTGCCGAGAATGTTTGCAAGCATTTCCTTGGTTTTTGGAGGAGTTTTCGTGCACCCATTCCATACACTAATTTGTTTCACAATTCACATGTTTTATCCAAGTCTCGTTTCCTGTAATGATTCAATCCAACAGCAAGTCACTATATTTTTCATAAGTGTCAAAAAATGTCTATAAAGCTGCTATACAGTGATTTTTAAAGGTTTCTGTTACTATTTTCGGTATCCATCATAACAAGTGTCCATCAGTTAGGTGTACATGAATCAATCACTAGTTTTAACAAAGGACTTGTTTGATTTTAAGTAACCGTAGTATTGAACCAGGAGTGAAATGTGTCCAGGCAATGTAAAGGGTTTATGGTGTGGTGGGTATTTACAAAAGCACTTGAAGAATTGCAATAAAGTTTAGGTAGAAGGCATTATTGGGGAAACGACAACTTTAAGACCTCTACCAAGAAGGTAAATGCTCAGATGATCTGGCCTATATACAGGATTGTACTAAATGTCATTTATTAATTTTCACCATTGTTTGAGTTTAATCTATGATTGGAGTAAAATTAGTTTTTTAACAAGCTGCATCATCTCATTAATAGATAGTGTATTGATATTTATTTTTATTTTTTTAATGTGCAAAAAGAGAAAAAGATATTTAAATTTTTAGCCTAAAAAGTTTTAAAAATTCACTTTTTAAAAAAGATTTGTTTTTACAGCCTAAAACTATAAAAGTAATATAAAATATTGTTATTGTTTAGCAACTTTATTGTTAAGCAGCTAAATATAATGAAGCACCTTTAATAGTGTTTAAGAAAATGTATCTTGGATTTAAGAAATGGAAAAGAGCCAACCAACTGAAAAATTCTGGCCCTGTATTTTCAATTTGTTAGATGTCAAAGATATTTTTTATAGTATCTTAAATAAAACTCTTATTTCATAACAAATTTTAATTTTCATATGTATATATATATATATGAAAATTAAAATTTGTTATGATGTTATGATGGTATGTATATATATATATATATAATATATATATATATACACATATATATATAATATATACATATATATATATATATATATATACATATACATATATATATATATATATATATATATATATATATATATATATATATATATATATATATAAAAACCAATATATGAAATTAAAGGTACCATACAGTACTGTAAGGTTATTGTGTACAGTAAGCATTTCTTGATACTTGTAGTAAAAGTAATCTTTGGTGTTCTAGGTAGATTTATGAATGATAATGCTTAATCTAGTAATAAATATCACACTTTTATTTTATAAACATAATTAAGTTGAAAATGGTAAAGGGCATGCAGCCTGGGTTATACTGTTACTGCTTTTTAGGAAACAACACAAAGCACTTAACGCAATGTCCAATAGTACACTCTGTTCTTACACGTGATGTACAGTTTTCATATCCACATCTCCTTCATTGACGTGTCTGAGAAATGTACTGTTTTGCTCCATCAAATCACAAAGCATCAGTGACCCTGAAAGTTACGATAAATTAAAGTACTACGTTTCATACAAAAAACAATAAAATATAGAGATTTGTTACTTGACTATCTAATTTGAGTACTCTTATAAAGGTCAGTGGCAGAAAAAATGGTATTGCCTTAGTTCTCATTTATGATTTATGCTTATATAATATATTACGTTTTCAAAATTATGTTTATTTTTATAACTTCCCAAAGACAAACAGCCAATACATTATACAATGGTTTAATAAAATATATTTAAAATTAAAAAAGAATTACTTTTGCATTTTTAGTCGTAACTGTATAAAAAAATCGCCATAGTATAACGTATACCATAGTTTGTTTAATGTTCCAGTTTTAATCGAAGTCTTGACTATGAGGGTGTTTTGTGGCTTAACCGTTAGAGAATACAACAAAAAAAGGCAGGAACCTTTTTTGTAGGAGATGTAAAGCTCTTTAAATAAATTCTGGCTGGTGAGTTAAGCTAAGATCTCTGGTTTGCTCGGTATAGAGCTCGGGAGTAAAGATTGCAGTGATCAGCCATTGTGAATTGCTTAGAGCTGGTTTAACAGCAGAATAAGTTGATCAGAGGGTTTAATTTGCACAGGAAATTTATGGGAGTGCCAGGAAGTAAGATCCCGAAGTGATTTAACAATAAACAACTGTTAGGTGAACGTAAATAAAAATTACTCTATCCCTATCTACTATTCATGCCTTTTCCAGGGAACATAATAAAATTTACTCTGCCCCAATGTACTTGTGATGATTCACTTGCGCTCAGTGATTTCTGGGAAACATATATCAGATTAACCCTGTTCCTATTTACTAGTGATGATTCGCTTACATTCAGCTGTTTCTGTGAACATAAATAAAATTTACTCTCTCTACCTACTAAGTGACGATTGACATACGATTCGCTAATGCTCAGCAAAAATGATGTGTGATATATAATAATTATTAATCATAGAAAAATGAACTTAATCTCGAGACCGAATTCAATCAGGCGAGATGTTATAGTATAAGAACGTAAAAGAATATTTTAAGCTGTGAAATTGACAAGAATTTACTGGCTATTGTTTGGGACAACGTACAGAGATACGAGGAAATACTAAAGAGCCATTTTTTCGAGAACACTTAATTTCCAATAAAAATATTGTGTTAGATTTACTGTTCTCACCTCTAGATCGGTCACAATTGGCCTTTGAATACTAATAAACATATCAAAACTTCATGAATAAAATCTTAAAAAAAAATTTATTTTTCTAAAAATAATCAAAGTTGAAAAAAATGAACTCCTCTATGTATCTTTAATTCCTAGCATTTAAAAATCGAATGAAAGAGATCTTAATGAGTTCAATGAACTGCCGAAATTTGTTAACCCTAGAACTGGCGGTCATTTCATCCTGTAGTGTCGGGCTGTTTTTTGGAGCTTCGCGCAAGGTTTTTTTAAAAAAATTATTAAAAATATAAAATAAAAGCAATATAAATAAGAGTATATATTTTTGTGTTCAGAATTAAACGTAGAATTGCACTATATTGTAAAATTAACCATCAAAAATTTTCTAATAAACACTTTTTTTAATCAAATATAAAATTTACGAAAAATATTTCTTAAATTTGGGGGGGACCATACTAGCAAATGAGGTTATAGTGAGAAATAATATTTATAAGTGAGATAGCCATTCTGTGTCAAATTTTATATCTAGTTTCAGAAAAACATAAACATTATACACATTTATGAAAGCATCATAAAGCTATAGAACAAAAAGCAGCGATGCGTATAAATTCTGAAAATCGGGTGTACACACGTAAGACTTTGGTAAAACAAGTTTTGCTAATACATTTATCTATGAATACATGATATTTTGCATATTTTATTACTTAGAATAAAATAGAATATACAGTAGTAATGAAATAATTACCATAAATTATTTTTTTGAAAAGTAAAGAAAGTTAAATTTTGCCATTATTCAAAAATTTTGCGAAAAAATTTTCATTCAGCAAATTATAAAAATAGTTTCTAAAGCTTGTACTATATCAAAATTTATAAATTTATGGTTTATAAGTAATAGGAAATATTATGTAGTTAGAAAACTATAAATATAACTAATGATATTGAAAAAATATAGAATAACCCAAACAGTTATTATATATAACCAAAGAAATTAGAGGAAATATATATTTTATTGTGAAAACTATCTATTTACCAAAAATAAATAGTTACTTCAGAGCTAAAAGAGTGCTATAAATAACGTTTAGTAAAGTGAAAACAATAACAAACTATGTGAAATGAATTTTAGCCAAGTCATTTTGCCATAGCCTACACAAAGTCGGTAATTTCTCAAACATATTTCAGTAAATAGAAATTGATTTATTCTAAAATATATATGTTTACACTATTACGACATCAAACAACACACTAACATTAAATACGACACTAAAACACGCTAAACAACGCGTAAAACTATTAAAAACTTACAAATATCCACAGCTCGGCACGAAAGTGATACAGAACGGCAGCGCAATATGGCGGTCACAAACAAACGGCGTCGCGTTTTCTTTTAACGTTCAAAATAACAAGCTTGCTACGTCATAACCATAATACAAAGAGGAATAAAACTCATCTGTTCTTTAGCATTTTTCTTCCCGAATCCAATGGTGCATGAATTATATCGATACGTTACCGGAGTATATTATAAAAAGTAATTATACGAGGGAATGTTTGATCGACAAAATTTTGACGGTTAACACCACAAAAGCGGCATTAAACCGACATAATTATGTCGATTAACAGTTCTAGGGTTAAACAATTGATGCAGAACTCTTAAATACAGAAGGTATTGCAATTGATATATTTTTTATAAATTTTTAGATTCTAAAGATACTACTGAGGCAATTTACAGGACATAATATAAAATTACTTTTGAAATATTTAAAAAACAGAGTATTTTTTGGCATTTTTTTTAGGTTTTACTATCACAGATTTCTCGTGATAGAACAGCAAGGCATTTTAAGTGCATCTGTATTTCCTTATGTCTCGAGTGGAGCGTATGTTGATAACACGGATGTAACACGCGAGAGATCGCACTCACTTCCTGGACGCGAGAGGTCGCGCAACGGCAAATTGCTCACGCTCGTCTTTTACTCAAATTGCCGCTTTAATTTGGTGAGAAAAGTTAAAAAAAAAAAAAAAAAAACTGTGTGTTGTCTCTATTACTGTCTTTCAGTATATACTAATAAAAGTAATTGGGCACTTAAGTTCTAACAAAGAGAAATATTATTATGATACACTGTATATTTTGGTTCGGAAAATTGGTGACTTTTTGGTACGCGAAAAAGGTCGCGTGTGAGCAATTTGCCGCAATTATATAAATTAAGCTTTTAAAATGAAACATTTTATTACAGTAAAGTATTTTATTATGAGGAAGAAATAAATTTTATAATATGTATATTTCCTTAAAAACAAAACAAATTGCCTCAAAAAACGTTATAATATAATAATAAATCAATATTTAGGCAAAAGATTACTAATTCAAATAAAATATTATGTACAAATGAAGAAACCCTATTTTATATAAAAAAAAAATTATAAAAGTTACCGAAAAATTAAAACTTCTTTCTAAATTTCATAAAAAGTTAAAATATAAAAACCCCTAAATTAGTACAAAGTTTACTAATTTAGTTTCAGTGGACATTATTGTCTAAGCTAACTGAAGAAGTGTGTATGTATTCGAAAACATTACAAAAAACAAAAAAACATTAAAATATTGAAGATTTAGAAATATTTCCAATATTCCTCAGATTTAACAGAATGCACTACGGGAGAGATTGCGCGAAGGCATATTGCCGCGGGCAGGTGCAGAGCTACAAACAAAAATTCCACCACTCACAAACAAAGCCGGCGACAGACTAACAGTTGTCAAGGTCAGGCGCAGGGATGTACTGGGAGGGATAAAACGAGACCCTGTTATCCTGGGGCATCAGTGTATACGAAAATATAAAGAAATCAAAAAAGCGCGGCAAACTGCCGCGGGCGCGATCTCTCGCGTGTTAAAGGAGAGATCACTTGTGGATATTATTTAAACATTTAGAGGTGTTGAGGGACATATTGTTCTTCAAGCAACAATCATTTATAGCTTCAAAACTGGATTGTCTCTGTGTGTCACTCAGTGTTGAAATTTCTGTATACATTTTAACGTCAACCCGCAAAAAGAAGCGATTTGACCTGAAGAACATCAGGACCTGATAGGCCTGTAATTCGTAACCATGGTGGTGTTACCACTCTTTAAGTATGGAGATTACAGACCTACATATAGTACGAACTTTCCCTTGTTCTAAATTGAGTCATTAAAGAGGGAGAACAGCTTCACAGGATGTGTTTACAGTGGCACAGGATGGAGGATAGCACATTGTCAGAGCCAGATCTCTTTGTTTTGTCTAACTTGTTCAATGCTTATAGGGCACATAGAATAGAAGCTATTGAAGGCAAAAGTGGACAGAGACGTTAATGGTTTGGAAAACACAGAGTCTTGCTATGTCATGAATAATTGGTTTGATATGTTGAAATTTAAAAAACTGTGTTTATATTTACCTGAAAACTGTAGAAGTGCATCGTGTTGAGATGGGATGGGATGCCCACCTGTCTGTAGAGGTTTCTTATACCACTCAAGGTATGTCAGTGCAACAGTACTTCCCTCTAGGAACTGAAGTTGGCACATGTTATTCCCCAGCTTTTTATACATTAGCCAGGCATTGGTTTTCTTATTTTCTTTTCACTTTTTGTCTCTCACATTTTTTTTTTTTTTTTTTTTTTGAGGTAAATATTTATAAGAATTGTCATCATCACCACTTTCTCTAAATTATCACTAGAACGTCCCAAATATTCATTCTTAGAAACTATTTCGGCCCCTTCTTTATGCTGCCGTCCACTCAAGTAGCTTCAGGTGGTTCGATGAAGATCCCATCAACATTGAAATCTTCATCAAACTGAATAGTCTGAAGTGCCTCCTCCCAAAGTTAATGCCTCTGCAGATGAAATGTTTTATAAGACGCACATAAACTCACTTGCAATATGTATAACTCACATACACTTATACAAGGTGTTTTTGAAAAGTATGGGTACAGCTCAATATTTTACAAACCATAGCAGATAACATCTATAAACTTTGCACAGTGTCATATGGCTATGTAAAACTATTTTTCCTTGCTATTACCATGACATTCCAACCATGGGGGGACCGGCCCCACAGAGGAAAACATGGAAATCTTAAATGAAAGCATGGGTCGAGTGATACCTCATTTGAAAGAGCTCACTTAGTAGAGTTGAATGCCGCAAACCGCATCTCAAAAGGTTTATCCAATCAGAAATGGCAGGTTGTTTTAGTTAAAACATTGTGAAGTACATTATGCGCTGCCATTTCTGACTGGAATATCGTATTCTGATGCGGTAGGGCGGCGTTTCACTCTAATAACCGATGTGTTTTTCCACTGACTTTTTTTAATTAGCAAATTATGTCATAAATTTATAACACAATAAATACCAATGGTATTTATTGTGTTTTATTTATTGTGTTATAAATTTATGACATAATTTGCTAATTAAAAAAAGTCAGTGAAAACACATTGGTTAGTAGAGTGAAACGCCGCCTACCGCATCAGAATACGATATTCCAGTCAGAAATGGCAGCGCATAATGTACTTCACAATGTGTACCTAAAACAAGCCGCCATTTCTGATTGGATAAACCTTTTCAGATGCGGTTTGCGGCATTCAACTCTACTAAGTGAGCTCTTTCAAATGAGGTATCACTCGACCCATGCTTTCATTTAAGATTTCCATGTTTTCCTCTGTGGGCCGTCCCCCCATGGTTGGCATGTCATGGTAATAGCAAGGAAAAATAGTTTACATAGCCATATGACACTGTGCAAAGTTTATAGATGTTATCTGCTATGGTTTGTAAAATATTAAGCCGTACCCATACTTTTCAAACACCTTGTATGTATATATA
The DNA here is from genome assembly GCF_021130785.1 of Homalodisca vitripennis. Classification (NCBI taxonomy): domain Eukaryota; kingdom Metazoa; phylum Arthropoda; class Insecta; order Hemiptera; family Cicadellidae; genus Homalodisca; species Homalodisca vitripennis. Next base: position 91,579,308 of record NC_060215.1, read on the forward strand.
TATATATATATATATATATATCCTAGCTCACTTTTGGGACAACAGAAATGTATGCCAAATCTCTGTCCAAAGTACGAGGGCCATCCGGAAAGTAGTACCCGTTTCCGCCGTGTGAGGCGCTGACGACGCGAGTAGCCGCCGGTCAAGGTCAGATCGCTTCAGTGGCTTGTCTGCCTTCTCTGTTACAAGTTCCGTGACGCTAGCATTGCCTGTGTTGTTTCTGTGGCAGTTCATAATGTTTAAAAAAAATTGAAAACGCCGCCATTGTGAAGTGAGGGCTGTAATAAAATTTCTCAACGCAAGAAACGTTCGACCTTGTGATATTCATCGCCAATTAAAGGAAGTGTATGGAGACAATGTGATGGAAGAGTCATCTGTTCGGCGCTGGTGTCGTAATTTCAACTTGGGGAGGGGGAACACACACGACGATGAGCGTTCAGGGAGACCATCTGTCATTACAGATCAACTGCTGAGGTCAGTAGACGAATTTGTGAGGAACGATCGGCGCGTCACAATTGATGACATCTGTGAACATTTCCCTAATGTTTCTCGAACAATTGTTCATGAAATTGTCAAAGACCATCTGCATTATTCAAAAATTTGTGCAAGGTGGATCCCTCGCATGCTTACAGATGAGCACAAAACCAAGCGTATGGCTGCTGCATTCACATTTTTGGAACGTTATTCTGATGAAGCAGACACGTTCTTGAATCGCATAGTTACTGGTGATGAAACGTGGGTTTGTTATGCTTCAACTGAGAGTAAACGACAGTCAATGGAGTGGCATCATACTCTTTCACCAAAGAAACCAAAAAAATTCAAGACTGTTCTGTCCACCAGGAAACTTATGGCAACCATTTTCTGGGATCGACGTGGTGTACTGCTTATTGATTTTATGGCCCGTGGAGACACTATTAACGCTAATGCGTATTGTGAAACATTAAAGAAATTACGGCGGGCAATACAAAATCGACGGAGAGGTCTATTGTCTGATGGCGTCATTCTCCTCCATGACAATGCCAGGCCTCATGCAGCGGGGATAACACAACAACTTCTGCAGCAATTCAATTGGGAAATTTTCGACCATCCACTGTATAGCCCGGACTTGGCCCCTTCAGATTTTCATCTCTTTACAAAACTTAAAGAGTTTCTGGCGGGAAAAAGATTTGACAGCGATGAAGAACTTAAAGAAGGCGTGACTATGTATTTCAATCGGCTGGCGGCGGAGGAATATGACGCTGGAATACAAAAACTCGTCACACGTTATGACAAATGCTTAAATTTGCTTGGAGATTATGTGGAGAAGTAGTTTAAGGTATGCTCTTTTCAATAAAAATGTTTATATTTGTTAATATTTACTTCTGTGTCTTTATTTCACAAACGGGTACTACTTTCCGGATGGCCCTCGTACCATAAATGTAACTACAAAAATCAAACAGTAGATCTCCAGTTCTTTAATTGTCTAAATAATCAAAAATAAAACTCTTTTATTGTTTAATTTCATATTTCTAATAAACATAAATGTTGAAAAAGTAGTATCGGAATCGTATACTGCGTACTGTTAAAACAACATCACAAAATTTGAAATCTAATACAAATATAAACAAAAAAATTTATAAATCTAGAGAAATAAATGTTAAATCTGTAGAGAATGAACAAAATTATGTTTCGAATAATGAAAATCTCCAAAGAATTGTGACAGATCAGTAACAGGGAGAAACCAAATTTGAACCAGTGGGGGTTTACAGAGATAGATGCAACCGGAAATAGTAGGATATAGCCTTGTCCCTGCTGGTGGAAGTGACTACCATGTGTACGCATTAAAATGAATTTAAAACAAATTAAGTTACCAAATCTATATCAAAACGGATGGAAAACATTAAATTATAACAAATTTGTGTTTTATAATAAAATTTGTTAGATTTTCACAATGTTGATGTAGGTTCAAGATTACAGGAAAGCGGGGGCTTCTTCCATTTTGGTTGATGTCCTTCTTTAGCTCGTGTCAGCCTCTCTATCCTTTGTCACCAGTACTTTGAACGGACAAGACGTATGGGTCTCAGCTCAATGCAGATCATGTAATTTGTTTCAATATCCATCAATTTTATAAATAAAAGTAATAAATTATGCACATTAATCTTTTAATGGTGAAAATTGAATTGGAAAACAAAGAAGTTTTTATCAATTTCAATTAGTGATGATTATTAGTAATTTAATAATCATGTGTATTACATACTTATCTGAATTCATGTATAGTTCTTAAAATCACATTTCAGTGAATAAACTTCAGTGATTTAAATGTATGTGAAAAGGATTCAGTGATGTTAAAGGTGAGCGATTCCTGGATGTTTCAATTTGATTCTTGAAGGACTAAAATGGTGATGGAAAGTACAAAAAGGGTTCTCATCAGTAAGAATAAGATTCACCAAGAAAGTTGAATGTGGAAATCTATTAACATAACTACCTATCACATGTAAGTAATAAGTATCAAGTGCAAAATCAAATAGATTGTTATTGTTGTTAAAACTGAATAAAACAAGATTACCCAAAATATTTAATATAACAAGTGTGACATTTAATTTAAAACATTTTAATATGAAGTGAAATTTGTTTTAAAAATACAATTTCAGTTAAGGGCAACTTAAATTAGGATTTTATAGTAAAAGGAATTTAACAATATAAATTTCTGCCATGTTTATTTCTTTAATTCTATCAATATCAAGATATTCAGACAGTTTAAAGGATATACTGATGTGTGTTAGATATATTCCAAAATATATCTTTATGTTTCATGTTGCTATGTAACACGTACCATATAATCTGTGTTGAATGAAGTTGCTGTGGTCGGTGATCCTATCTGTCCAACCAATGAGAAATATCCACTACTCTGCCATGTAATGTCTTCCTCTCTCTCGATTCATACCCTGGTTAGGTTATGTCAGTCTGTACCAGATGTTTCCTTAGACTCAACCTATCATGCATAGACCACAATATTAAAACACAAACACTTGTAGTTATTTAAAACTAACTCTTCCGTGGTGTATAAAAGGTGGTCAATACACCACAATGTGTTGATGTGCAGCAAAATGTGACCTTAATATTTGTCCTAGTGACCAATATATTCTAGATTCAAGATTCTTTATTGGTCATTAGAAAATTGTGAATATGCAATTGATATCGTCAAAATACTTAATGTATATATTTATTGACATGGTGTCATATCTTAAAAATAAGAAAGAAGGGACAACTCTGTCCAAAGGCTACTATTACACAACTAAAATCAATAAATAATGAAAACAACATTATTAAAATATACTACACTGTAACAGAATTAAAAACTATTTATAAATAGTAACATTGAATAAATAATATAAAACAATAATAAATAATAAAGAAATAATACATAAGTAATATGAACAAGTAAAAATGGCCTAAATTTTAATTTTAAATTTTATATCAATAGTGCCACAAAACAAGTACTTATCAATAGAATAAAATGCTTTATATTTTAACAAAGTAGTAATGGAATTTATAAATTTGACAAGACTAACTGACCGCTGTATATCAGGTATTTTATTAAACAAATTATTTTCCATGTATAAGTTACTTTTTTTTGTTTTTCTAATCTAAAATTGTCTATATCTTTTATCTTTCATAGTATCATTGTTATCAAATCAAAAAGTTCTTTATTCACACAATCATAGAGAATGGTGTTGGCGTCAAAATGGTGACATAATAATCAATAGTTATGATTATTATGTCATGAATTATACTTTAAAACATTTTCTAAGACATAAATGTATATCCATACATGACATGGTTATAATTTGTAGTTATTTGAATAGGCGATAGCGAGACACTTTACCAGTAGAACCTTTGATAATTATTAATCCTTTTTTTGCAATACTAATGCTTTTTTTGTATTACAGTACTACAATTTCCCCACAACAAAATTCCATACGTTAAATGAGGGTGGTAAAAAGCATAATAAGCTGTTATTAGAATATCTGTGCAGATTCTATCTGAAAACAATCTAAAATCTTTTTTCCTTTAACTCTTTGTGTTCATCCACCACAAAAATGTGCGTTTCAGATCCAACATTATTGGTAATACATGATGGATGGACACATGCTGGATAACAAATAACTTGAACATTTATAGTTTACCAACAAAACATAAAAGTAGTGTTCAAAATTCTAAAGTTCCAAACCTACACATAATCCTTCAAGTGAACTAGCCAGTTACATTACTATCAATTTCATTAGAAAAACGTACTGGGATGAACAAACATATATATATGTGTGTGTGTGTGTGTGTGTGTGTGTGTGTGTGTGTGTGTGTGTGTGTGTGTGTGTGCGTGCGTGTGTGTGTGTGTGCGTGCGTGCGTGTGTGTGTGTGTGTGTGTACTATCATTTTAAGCCTATGTGCAAAACACAGTTAAATGATGACAATTTATTGCAATACTCGTTGTACAGCATCTCATATTTTTCATGTCTTTGGAGGTATCAAGAAAGTGTAAATAATGTTGTGAGAATTGTGTATTTATATATGTTTAGTATTAATAATTAACACATTCACTAAGAATGACGAGCATGCTCGTCATACGAAAATGGCGCGCCAGGTGGTGGACGAGCGAGCTCGGCATACGGCAGCTGCTTTCATATTGCCTTAGTGTGAGCTGAGCAGTTGCCCGGGAAGGCTGTAACACTCATAGCGAGGTGTGCCTGTTTCGGTGAGTCAGTTGGTGAGATTTGTCGTCCATTCGCCATTTTCGTTTGTTGTGTATGCTTTGCAATTTTGTGTGAGTGGATTATAGTGTCTGTTGACTGTGTAAGTGTATGTACTCATAATGGAGGAAGACGATAACGTTATTGACGACAATTTTTCATCTGATGAAGACAATGAGTCGAGTCAGAACAGTTCTAGGGATGGTGAAGGCGGCGTCCCCCACCCCCAGTGGGCCACCCTACCCCAACACGTGTAATTGATGTACTATCTACGTGTTATTCATGTACTATATACGTGTAATTCACGAGTGTTTGTGCCGAAACCTAGTGCCCTGCTAGTACATAAAACACGGGGACCGACACCCGGTGCGGATGACGAGCAGACTCAGCATCATCCGCAATGAATGTGTTAATTCAATAAACCTTATTGCAGTACACGGTCAATATCATTTGAATGTGTTTGCAGGTACATTTACATAAACTTACAATAAAATAATTTTGAAGCCAAATTGATTTGTATTTTCTCACATTATACTCATTCATTCTTAATATATAGTAGAAATCAGAACCGTTTCGATCTCTCATACCAACCCATACATTTTTGGAGTTTGCAAGCAGTTAGAACTGCTCGGCTCTGCCCCCCACTCCTTCGCTCCGAGGTTGATGATTAGCCCTGTTTACAGAACTGTGAGGTGCTCGTTAGATTATTCTAGTCGACTTCTGTGATGGAGGATGTTGAGGGGAAAGGGCAATGTCAGCTTTATCCTCAGTGAGCATCAAGCGTAATTTTTTGTCTCTGAAACATGTAGAGTTTTGTATTATTATCACAATTTATAAATCTGTGATATAGAGCATGTGTCTTTCTCTCAGTGTTATAAGGCCATTAAGCCGAAAATAGCTGTATACAATAAGATGCTAGGTTATATCTTTAATATTAAATATAAATATTTCAATGTAGTCTGCCAATTACGACTAAGGCATTCTTACAGCAAAAGCCGTTCACTACTGTACCACCATTAATACTACTAAGATTTCTTTTATTTTCATGTAACATGATAATATTATGTAATCTGTAACTTTTTGTATTTCTATAATTGTTAAATAGGACGCTATTGATAATGTATGGGCTTAAATATTGTACAATTTTGGGAATAAATAAATTCAATTCAAAACACACACACACACACACACACACACTGTGCATGAAAAGTCCTGGAATGGTTTAATAATTGTTTAAACATTCCTGTAAAGCAATGAGACTTGATATATCAATATTACCCATAACAATATAATTTTTTATGCAATTGTCATGATTTTATCTCATCAAGGGAACTGCCTGCAAGGAGTCAGAAGAAAATCTTAAATTAGCACATAGGTTGAGATGTTTATTTGTTTAACAAGGTGCTCACGCTGACCTTGTTGCTTACGCTTATAAATCAATCTTCATTACATGACCCATTGATTTATAAGCTGTATGTTTTCCAAACTAAGAACAACATAATTAAAATATCTCTGAGGAGCCTACTTTTATTTTTAAGCAGACTGAAAAAATAAATGCATTTTTAGAACTACTCAACAATGATTCTTGAGAAATGATCAATGATTTTTAAAGGTGGTAAGATTAGTGTGTAAACCATGTCTGAAATGTTTTTATAGAGTATATATTGGTGGCATTACTGTTCACTATTAAGGCTAAACCTAAAAAGCATTCAAAATTTAGTAATAAAAAATGTAAAGTTGGTTGGTACACATATGAACTTGCAGAAACTAGAAACAAAATATCGTCTTATTTTAGAATATATAAGTCTGCCATTAGGATCACAGGAGTAACAGCATGCATACAAAATTTATTTATACCTCAAGAAATTTTACAAACAAAAACAACTTAAACAGGCCAAGAAAAAAGCATGTGAAAATTACATTAAAAGTGCATCTAACAAGTACACAGCAGCTTGGGACATAATTTCTGCATAGAATACACAGAAAAGCACACCTGAATCATTTACAGATCTTGACATATTGAATGATTATTTCTTTGGCCTCTGTAAAAGAGCTGGCAAACACATTTTATAATACTGGCACTCCAGCAATAAGTCTATTGGCAAATAATTGTCCTTGTAACCTTTGTCTGGCAAAACATCACTTCTGAAGACATAACCAAAGTTTTATCTAAATTTTCAAATTCTGAATCTACATTGGCATTCAAATCACATTCTAAAGCAAACTGTACATTTAACCACTCTTTGCAATAATTCATTCTTAATTCTTGTCTACAAGTGGGATACTTTCCAGAACTTTTAAAATTTTAAAAAGTGTACCAATTTTTAAAAAGGGACAAACTATAGCCTCAAAATTACCGTCTACTAAATTACAGTGTCTACTTTATCCATCTTTTCTAAAATATTAGAATCACTGATGTACAACCAATTAAATTAATTTTTCAAAATGAACAGTCTAATAGGAGATTCTTAATTTGGGTTTTGGAAAGGAAGATCTACCATTACTGCTGTACTTAAAATTGTAGATACACTTATTTGAAGATAATAAATTCGTGTCACTTATGTGAATTGAAACTCAACGGGAATATTATACATAATCACCAAAACATCTCTTTATAATTATACTATCAACAACTCTACTACATCTAAATCCTCTTCTTCCATGAAATAGGCCAATCTTATCCCTAAATAATTTTATTCTCCCTCTTGACATAAAAATAGCTTTACGTTTGATATCATTTAGGACAAAATCGGGTTGGATAGTTATTTACAATTTGCATGAAGTTCTTGAAATGATTTGGATATGATCTTAACATTTACATCTACTAAATTTGTTTGATTATTACTATTTATTTATATTTTATTCGTGTAATTGGTGAACACAAAATGTAATGATCTACTATATAAAATAGGTTAAAGAATGTGAATTTCAAGCTAATATTATTTAAAATACACATTATTGCAAACTTCTGTTGTGTCATAAGTTATTTTATTTCTATTTGTAGGTCAACCATAGAAACACGTTTTGATAAACATCTGGTTTTTATATATCTTACTCTTATTTGTTTTAGCAGAATTGACTACCATAGTTAGTTATATATCTTATCTAAATATACAGTATATCTTATATTTGTAGAAGCTTAACGAAAAGTGTGAAAGTAACAGCAAATTAAATAAAAAATTTTAAAATAGTACAAACATCAAACTATACGTGTTATCCTTTTATATTTTCATTGGCACTTACGTATCAGTGAGGCAAATGACCGGAGTAACCAATCAAAATTTCAACGTTATTAAGATATTCTGCTCATCCTCCTGAACAAAAACATGTATGGTTTCAGAGGGTACAAATCACAAATAACTATGTATTTTAATAATTGAAATATAAATGTCAAATTGTGATTATATTTTTGTAGTGTGCTTCTTCTTATATATGATTTTTGGAGTTATTTGCTTCCGATAGATTATTTGAGTATTCTGTGGTCAGAAAAGCTTAGTAGAGCACCACCAACCGCCCCGTGCAGAAGCCTTCAATGCCTCGTGAATAACAATAACGTCCATTACTCGATCGTGGCTCCTTAACTCTAATATCATCAATTAGTTTCAAAAGTTATATTACATGTTTGATTGAGGATTGAGAAATTTTTTATTAGGCTACCAATGAGTTTAAATCCTTTAAGTTTTGCAGGTAGGCTGTCCGAACTTTATGTTATTCAAACCTACAGTGTAGACAACAAAGTGTGTAGAGTACGTGTATTTTGTGTACATTCACGTGGAATATGAGTGATCAGGGAGCCGTTTCTATAAGATTTCGAACTCATTGATAGTGTAATAAAGGATTTCTCTGCACATAAAACCAGATGTATTATATGTCATAATGTAGAGTATATTGTGTACTTTCACATCGTATATGTGTCATCCTAAAGCCGTTTTGTATGTTTGAGAAAAACATACAGATTTGACCTTGTACCTACGAAACTTGTAGTTTTAGATCTTACTGGTAGCCCAATAAAAAATCTCAGCGCATAAAACCAGGTATATTACAAATCATGATATAGTGTACTTTCTCGTGGTATATGTGTCATCCGAGCCGTTTTGTATGTTTGAGAAAAACAAAGTTCTGATTGCCTAAATGCAAAACTTGAAGAATACAAACTCATTGGTAGCCTAATAAAAATTTAATTAGTACATAAAACTAGATGTATTATATATTATTATGTAGTTGAATTGTGTACTTTCACGGGGTATATATTTCACTCTGGAGTCGTTTTGTATATTTGAGAAAAACAAAGATATAAAACATGAAGAATTCGAACTCATTGATTGCCTAAGTAGAAATTATTTAGGAAATAATACCAGATGTATTATATATCATTATGTAGTAGTCTATATATTGTGTATTTTCCCATAGTATATGTGTCATCCTGGATCTGTTTCCATGTTTGAGAAAAACATATAGATCTGACCTTCTACCTGCAAAACTTGAGAAGAATTTGAACTCAATGATAGTTTAATATAATTTTTCTCTGTGCATAAAACCAGATATATTTAATGTCATTATAAAGTGCATATTGTGTACTTTCAGTGGTATATGTGACATCCTGGAGCAGTTTTGTATTTTTGTGAAAAGAATTCAAAGTTTAGCCCTACCTAAGTGCAAATCTATGATTATTGGTAGCTCAATAAAACATTTCTCAGTGCATAAAACCATATGTATTATATGTCATAATGTAGTGTATATTGTGTAATTTCACATATGATTCATGCAAAAGCCATATTTTATGTTTGAAAAAAGAAATTTCTGACCATTTATATGTAAAACTTAAAGAACTCGAACTCGTTAGTAATAAATAATTTTTTCGTGTATAAACCAGATGTATTATATATTATAATATACTGTATATTGTGTACTTTCTTGTGGTATATGTGTCATCCTGGAGCCATTTCAATTTTTGTAAAAAAAAAATAAAGTTGGACCCGTGTACGTGCAAAACTTGAAGATGTTTGTTTCATTGGTAACTAAAAAGGAATCTCAGCCTATAAAACCAGGTGTATTATAAACCATAATGTTGTGTATATTGTGTACTTTCTCATGGTATGTGTCATCCTGGAGCCGTTTTATATTTTTGTGAAAAAATTAAAGTTCAGACCATCTACATGCACATCTATGATAATGAACTCATTGGTAGTTCAATATATATTTTCTAAGTGCACAAAACCAGATGTATTATGTGTCATTATGTAGTGTACATTATGTATTTTCACATGGTATATGTGTCTTGCTGAAGCCGTTCTGTATTTTTGAGGAAGAAGTAAAGTTTGAGCAATCTACTTGCTAATCTGTAATTCTTTGTTATGGTTTTCAAATCTGGTACTGGAAATATCCAAATATGATGTAGTGACTTTTATGTTTTATTTTTATTTCAGCGACTGACAGTGTAATTAAAAATGTTAAATTTGTATTCAATGATGTAATATTTCCAACCCGAACATTGTTTTATTTAGCGAAAAGATTACATTGGTTAGTTTATGGGTTAGGTTTCAATGACTGCTACTGTCATTTTCTTCTCTTGATCCGGTAAGTAGTGGGAACGGGCTATGAAATATAGTGTGGGTAGTGAGGGGAAATCCATTGACATTTCACATTAGTTAGAATTATATCTTTTAGTGATCCCTAGGTACTACCTCAAGGGATATTTTTCATATGTCGCTATCAGTGCTGCCCCGTGCTGACGGCTGGAGGTACTTGTGTCAGGCTGATATGAACTTTCATTATTAGAAAATCTAAATAAACAAAACAGTCTTCTATTTGGCTCAAATTCTTCTGATTTCAGCATTAATGTTACTTTAAGTGTCCAAAGATGGTTTAACTGCTAACCTCAGCAGCAACTAAATATGAGGTTGACTCACGATCATAACAAGACCATATTACACCTGCAGAACAATAAAATATTAATCAGTGTGAGAAAAGTAGTTCCATTTTTAATGTTCTATATCTGTGTTATTTGTCATTGTCACTTCTTGAAACCTGATATTGTTTTGTTCTGGAGGACGATAGCAATAGGTTAATAACACAAAACTCGCCTTTTGCCACTCCTGCCATTAACTTCACAATTACCAGCACTTATTAACCCTATCCACTCGAAGGCAGTATTTATAATTGTCCTTGGAGATCATATGGCCAGCTCTACTGGCCGCCGCCATTTTGTCGGAAATGCAGATTAATTTATGAAGTAATGTTATCTAAGCTCGTATGTCCAGCTGTACTGGCCAAGTTATAATATGACCATAGCTCGTAAGGACGGGAACACTGGCCACTAAATATAGCAGTTATTTTCTAATATTCTCTTTGTTTTATAATAAGTGGTGAGTGATGAAACCTATTGAGCAGCTGTTTTTTTAAAGTAATTTTTAGGTAAAGTAGTAAATTTTAAATTAGCCTATAATTATTTTCTAAACATTGTGCAAGTAATACGAATGACGAGTAGTGGGCCTATACACTGAAGTGATAGAAGGGATATTAGACCTAGAAAATTTTATTAGAAGACGTTTGCTAACTATTCTTGACTACAGAGAGATAAGCGTGTAGTTTTAAAAGTTTTATTCCATAAAAAATGTAAAGACTGAGGAAATGTAAATAGTTCATGTGTGAGTAAAACATAACTGTAAATGCCTACTTTATAATATTTTATTTACAAATATTTTTAACAAAATACGTACAAGAGTTAAATATATGTTTATCCCAAATGTATGTTTATCTTTGTATTACAAAGATTAATTAAAAATAAATTTTAAATTAGTTTTCATTTCTTATTTAGACATTTTAAATTACTATGCAAATAACGTGGAGGATATTGAAAAATAATTCCAATCTGAGGAAGCAATCAATAAATATGGCCACCGAGCTGCCGATGAAAGTAGTGCGGCTAGCTGTACTGGCCATACCAGTTGCGAGGACAAACTACCGCAAACTAAAACAAGCTGTCTGCAACCTTGGTGTGGCCAGTGCTGCTGGTCTTTCGAGTGCAAGGGGTTAATAACCAAAGACACTAATACAAGTCTTTAGCGTCAATAACAATGAGAATGATGTTAGACTATTTAAATTATTAGTCTTTCCAAGAGATGATCGGAAGGCGTTCATTGTGACTGTTCGCTGTCTCTTACACTTGAAGAACAGGAAGTGTAACAGTAACAGTGGTTGTATTGTATTTGTTAATCCATACAGGTTGCACATGGACTCGGCATTTCGAAAAATTACTAGGCGTGAGTTTACTGTTGTACTGCCTGTCCGCTGTTATATATAAAACATGAAAAAATAAAAACAAAACTGAACAATGAGACATCATTCGACTATGAGTATATACATAATTCAGTTTAACACAAATTGAAATATACCTAAAATATTTGTATTAATGGGAGGGTTACAACGCCCAACCACACCTGGATACACCTATGTACATGGAGGTTCTACTTTTTCTACTAGCATTCCGAGAGTTGTAACAACAAATGCTATGGTAGGAGCCTAGCAGGTATCACTCAACAATCACTAAAGTTATGTTTGTTTCTTTGCATGCAAGTTTACTAATTGTAATATAAATATAAGCACTAGATCTCTAATTATATAATTAGTAGGTACTTTTTAGAATATTTCTATTTTGGTACTTACTTGAAAACATAGTCCATATTTATTACAGACATATTATCACGTGTAAAATAATGATCCATTGATCCGTAACAACAACAGAACAAGAAGTAATGACAAAAAGCAAAAAAGTTCGTAATCAGCTGAAACGACTTGTATACTGTTGTCTACAGAATAGCCAATGGCATCATCAACCTAAAACTAAATTTTTTGATATTGAGTAATTTATAATAATTATGTTACATTGTATATTGATTGTTACCATATGGTACCGCTGAATTACTGGGTTAATTGTTTAAGAAGCCTATTTTATGTTTAAATGACTGACTAAAACACCTAACCCATGAAAGATTTGGATACTCAACTATAAACCGGTAATATGATCATATTGTGTTTGTTAAGCATCTTACAGCTACACAATTAAGATATGGAGACAATATCGTGTTTTAAGACATTAAAACAATATATTATTGTAAAATATGTAAAAGTTTGGTGAACAATTAAAAGATAAACTTTCTATATCTATGTTAAAATCGGGTTAATTTGAACTAACTGCTACAAACATGTTGGCCTTCAGCTTTCGTTGCCTTGTCTAATCAGTTGTTTAGATTTAAAAAGTAATACATTTGAAAGGTAATAGTTTCTGACTAACATTACAGTTTTCCAGTTCATAACGCTTCAACGAATTTTCGGTTTAACATATCTTGGCTGAATATGGGTGGGTCTCCATAATGAGATTGAAATATTCCTTGAGTTGAATTTAATTGTGTTAGCAATGTTTCGACACGGTGTGACTCGGAAAACTTAACTGTTAGTAAAGCTGCGTAAGCCTGAGAACTAATATATTATGTCTATAATTGTTATATATTAAATGATAAATTACTCTATTCACGCGTAAGTAGCACACAGTTTTGTTTGTACCTACAATTAAGATAGAAAACGCATAAGAAATACTTGCATTTATGCAATAGTTAAGTGCACAGAATGGCATAATACACGTGAAACGATAATACTGACCTAAAGTAAGTGAATATTCTATTTACAGATAGTGCTGCTGGTCCTAGTTCAGAAATGATTGATCATCCTTTACTCATCATTATGATGATAAATAACCATGTCTGTAGTTAGAGAAAAGATCGGTTAAGCTCAATGATCAATGTTACGAGCTGCCAACGAACAGCCAGGAATTGTCGACTAAAACTATTATCACGGAACATCAATATGCAGCTCCATAAACTTTCTCATGAACTATACAATCTCTCAGAAAAAGGTTCTAAGACGGAAATTTTTAGAAAATATTGTTTAAATTTAAATAAAAACTACTGGAGTACTATTTTTAAGTAACCTATTCGTTTTTATGCCGTAATTGTTTTAACTTTCAATTGCATTTGCTTATTCGGTTGCGCGAAAATGTATTTACAACAATGTTGTACAATTTTTACAGTAATGTTTTATTAGTGTAAGATTCAATTTTATTATTTAGAATAGTGGAATTCTAGACTATTTGTCTAATCGCAGGCAAAACGTTTGTACTAATGTAAACTGGTCTAACGAAATGGTGATAAGGAATAGTGTACCTCAAGGGTCAGTCCTGGGCCCTATTCTGTTTTATTACATATGAGAAGTTCAGTTTCAAATGGGTCTTGTCCAGCCAACTTGATTTTGCGTTATTGACCAAAAGCTGTTTCGCCATGTAACAATGTTGTAATAGCAAGGTGATGTACTAGGTATTTACTTTAGTGTAACAGAAATTATTAAAACATGTCATATGTATGCAAAAAGTAAATAAAATGAAAAGGAAACCATTTTTAATAAAAATAGTAGATAGTTAAAAACGGGGGCTTTATTAATATATTTGTTTTTGTTTCATATTAATTTTATGTATTGATACACGCTAACTCAAACTCAAACTCAAATAAATTTTATTTTCAAAAACAAATTTCCAACATTTGTACATGTTAATGCATGAAAATTGACAGCACATAGAACAAAGTCTGTGCGTGCTGTCCAGTTCAAATCTAGAATGTACAAAGTATTAATAATAAAATAAGAAATGCTATATGTTAATGAAAAATAAATAAATAAAAACAGAAATGAACTAAAGGAATCTTTAACTAAAAAATAAAAACTTGACAGTCTATACATAATTTAAAGTATAACATTTAATCAGAATCACACAAAAATTCTAGAATATGCTGTCTTAGCACGCATTTAAATCAAACACGGTAAAAACCAATGAAGATGAACAAACAAAAAATACATTATCTCAGAGACGATGACGCACGGATGACAGTGATGAGTGGAAGTTAATGACTGTATCGGTAAAGTTAGTAATAAGCAATGATTTCGTTGTTTTCATTGGTAACGGTAAGTGGGGGAGAGGAGGGCCTCAGCACTGTCCGGACCGATCATACGAAGCCAGGCAGTGACCAGCCGCTTGAAGCCACTAACAGGCTCGTCCTGCAGGTCCCTTATCACCGAGGGCAAGTGTCTGTACAGTGTGTTGGCGACATAGTATGCGTTAGTGAGGTTAATAGACAGTTTAATTAAAGGGACCTGCAAGCCTACACTCACAGCGTTTCTTGTAGGGTAACTGTGAACAATAGGGGTGAGGACGGCATCTTTATGAGAGTAGGTGTAGACCAGTACAGTCCTAATAAATAACTGCCTAATTGTAAAAATATCGGTCTCCATAAATAGCAGAGTAGATGAATATTGTCTTTGTTTATTAAAAGCTGCTTTTATTATTGATTTTTGAATAACATTTAATGGTTCTAATGTAGTTTTATAGGCCCCTCCCCATGCGATGATACCGTATTGTAAAATGGACTGTACATACGCAAAGTAAACTGTTTTTAACTCATTATAATATAGAATTTGGCCTAATTGACGAAATATATAAATTAATTTCCTTAATTTGGACTTTATACAATTAACGTGAGGTTCCCACTTGAGTTTTGCATCAATAATTACACCGAGATACTTGTACTGGTCCACCCTCTCTATCAGCTGGTAATCACATGCAGTATTGAGAGAGTCACCGCACGAGTGTAGCAGCAGCCGCAGGTCCGCAGGTGGCCCGCTCGCAGCGCGTAGTGCGATCGGTAAACACTTTGTTTTACTGACATTCATAGTTAACATATTGTCAGAAAACCATTTATGTATTAAATTTAATTCTTGGGAAGCAGTTTCATATACTTCATGCCAAGTTTTTTCGCTATGAATTACCACTGTATCATCTGCAAACAGGAGTAGTTTTCCTGTGAGATTCAGTTTATCTAGGTTATTTATATACACTAAAAATAATAAAGGACCTAACGTGCTTCCCTGAACCACTCCATAATTTACTTCCTGAGGTTCACTGCTAATATTATTTATACACACAACTTGGTTTCGACCGCTTAAATAACTTATGAACCAATTTAAGGCCATCCCTTGGACTCCAATACATTCAAGTTTACGAAATAACAAATTTCTATCTATAGAATCGAAAGCTTTGGCTAGATCAATAAAAAGAAGTAATGATTTATAATTTTCTTTTAAAGCGTCTATTATAAGTTTATTGATTTCAAAAAGGGCGTCAGAAGTATTTTTACCTGGCCTAAATCCAAATTGAGACTTTGATATAATATTATTTATTTCAAGATAATTTTGAAACTGATATTTTACGCACTTCTCCAGTACTTTACCGACCGCACTTAGCAATGAAATCGGTCTGTAATTGTTCATATCGGATTTATCATTAGACTTATACAAAGGTATTACTTTGGCTAATTTTAATTTGTTTGGAAAAACTCCTGAGGTAAAACTGAGATTGATTAAATGTTTGATCGGTGGTAAAAGATTCTTAATATTATTTTTTAAAACAGATGTAGGAATTTCATCAACCCCGGGAGCAGAGCCACCGCGTAATCCGGCAACGCATCTCTCCACCTGGCTGTCTGTGACCGGCATCAGCCGGAACACATGATCGGTTCTATAGGCGGCATCATCCACGAGGGGCGGGTCGGCGGACCGCGGCAACTTCTTTGCTAAATGTGAACCTACATTAGAAAAGAAAATATTAAAAGAGTTTGCCACAGCCTTAACTTCAGCGCCCCCATGATCTGAAGCCTGCAGGAAGTTGTGAATGGGGAATGGGGTATTGGATCGTGCCCCACCGCTAATTTCATTGATAACTTTCCAAAACATTTTTGGACAGTTCGATGAATTTGTAATTTTTGTCTCTATAATAAGCTGCCTTTGTCTTTTTTATCTCTTTCGCCAAGTTATTCCTATAAGTTTTAAAATAATTTTTGAGCGTATCATTAAATGGTTGCCTTTTTAATGTTTTACTAAGTTTTTCTCGTTTTCTGATAGATTGAATTAGATTTACTGTTATCCACGGTTTAAGCTTTTTGTTGCGCGTACTGTTTCTTTTCGGTTTAAGAGATAAATTTTTTAGATCTTCAAGAGATTGTAAAAATATGTCACAGCAGACGTTAACGTCTTCCTGCTGCAGCACGTGGTCCCATGACTGCTCCCCCAACAGTTTTTGTAGCAGCTCATGGTCCAGGTAAGTGTCAATGTCACTATTAAGACGGGTGCGGGGAGCTCTGCGCTCCACCCCGGCCAGCACCGCGTAGTGGTCAGTCAAGTCAGTAGTTAGACTCCGGCAGTTACAGCATTACAGTCAGAGTGTTTTATAAAAATATGATCAATGCAAGTTGTAGACTGTTCTGTTACTCTTGTGGGTTTGTTAATGCATTCTATAAATCCTACTCCGCATAGGATATTTAAATATAAGTCTTTCTCATTTACATTTTTACTTGATGTTAAAGTGTCTATGTTTGTGTCGCCTGTAAAAATATAAGTCGTGTTTTCGTTGATTGTAGAATAATACTGTTGTAAGACGTCCAAAAACAAGTTGCAGTTCATCGACGGGCTGCGGTACACCGCCAGTACACTGTAAGGTCGACCGTCAGTTTCAAAGTTCAGTTGCAGTCCTGTCGCCTCCCCCAAAGTAATCTGTTGTACAACCCCGCGCAATTCAGTATTCAAGTAAATAACCACTCCATCATTTCTGTTCCAATTGTTTGTAGTGCTATAAATATCATAATTTTCTAGAGAAACTAAACTTTTATAATTGTCAATCCATGCTTCAGTTAGAATAATAATGTCAAATTTAATATTTAAACTTTCAATACAAATTAGTAAACTGTTTATATTTTTAAAGTAGCTGCGAATATTAAAATGGATCAGTTTTAAAACGTTAGTGTCAGTACTGAATTTATTAAAGTATTGCTTAACGTCATTGTGTGAGTCAAATTGTTCACAGTAAACACGTCGGTAACTGTCAAGTAAGTCAAGTGGCAGTACGTCACCGTTCATCCGCTACAATGTCCGCCGCCGCATCGCCAACCACGCTGATTATTTGATGATTTTGTTTCAGAAGAAAAAAAAACAAATAAATTAAAAAAAAATTAATATAAAAAAACAAAATTTAGTTTACTGAGTGCAGTATTTAAACACGTGCCATTACAAACAGTACAAGATAAAATAAAATACAACTCAACACACAGTCATACTCAAAGTTACAAATTTAACATTGTTCTAGAAATTCAACTAGTATTAGATAAAATTAGTTATAATTAGTATTAATATGGAACGAATTGCTTATGAGATAAAAAATCAATACAGTAATACTAAAATAGATAAAATTTAAAAATTTAAACGATTGCCTACATGTAGAAAAATTTTAACACAACTATGAAATATGAGCTTAAAATACTTCCTTTAGTGATAACAAGGGGTTTTTCTCTTTTAAATTGTAACTAATTCAAATAACATTGAAGTATTAAATAAAACAACAGTTCACTTTGTGTAAGATTAACTAATTAAAATATACTATTGTGTTTAATGTAATCAGGTTGAAAGTTAAAATTGCGAATGTGAGGAAATATAGACAAAAACGTAAATTTTAAACATAGATACGTATATAAACTCATATAAATCACTTTATTGTAAAAATAATATATTCAGCTACTTTCAAATTAATTAAAGTATACTATTTACAAACAATCTGTTACTAGTAATAACTAATGCTTAAATAAATATAATATAAATAAAATGTCACTGTTATGGAATAATGACTTTTAAATTGGAGTTAGCGTAAGATAAAATTGTTATAGAACAAAACTTAAATCCTCAAAACATAGCTACAATATAAAATAAAATTATAACTCTTTATATGATCAGAAACTGTTCTAAAATTATTTTAAAGAAATAAAATCTGCATAATATTTTAAACAGTCTCCTACGACTAACAAAATAATAAAATAACAATAAAACGTTAAATAAATATTGGCTGTATATTTTAAGGTACTGTATACTGTATTAAAAGAAAATAAATCATATCTTTGAATTATGAAGGGATGAAATATTACTATGTGATTGTATTGGAATAATATGAATTGATAATTGTTTTGTTTAATATTATAAATGATCAAGTAATAAAAATTAAGAAAAATGCAGAGTATAAACTAAAAAATGTACTATTTCATTGATAAGCAAGAAAACCAAATTGTAATGTTATTATTTATAATAAAACAGGTTTACCGTACCTTAATTTACCTCCTTACAATAAAAGTTGGTCTAGGTCCTCTGGGGTCCTGAGCAAGGTAGGAGGACAGTCCGGGTGTGCAGTCTTCCTGGCGAACACTCTGCAGTCACGGGTCCAGGCGAAGGCTAGCCTTTTCTCCCTTACATGTCTCCTGGCTCGGCCGAGTAACATCTTGAAGTGAGGTGTGAGATGGTCGTTAATGTAGATAGGTGTCGCAGGCCAAGAGTCGACAAGCGCCGCAGCATTGAGTCTGTCACGGCCTTCCCTCGCTGCACGCATCCAGTCCATTTTGTCGTCTCGGGATATGAATTTTACTATAATCGAGGGATGAGTTTGCCCGTCCCTCGTAGGCAGTCTGTGGGCCACTGACACATCCCGTCTGTTAAAGTCCAGTTTTAAGACCTTTGCGAGCTTACTGAGGACACTATGAACATTCTCTCCTCGAGTTAGCGGAATTCCAACGATCTCGACATTGTCTCTTCTGGAATACTGTTCCATTTCCCGCACTTGCTTATGAAGATCGGCCATCCCCTTGCTGAGCTCCCCATTTTTCTGTTCCAACTTGGCATACTCGGATTTTCTTGCTTCGTTTTCGGATACAAGAGAAGTCAGGGTTGTCTGCATTGCTCCAATGGTGTTGTTAACCCCCTCCAACTCTTTCTGAACTCCGACAATGCAGGTCTTCACTTCAAAAAAATAATTATATACATGTAAAAACAACATTTGTATACAATCGTTTCCACGTAATCCATCGGTTCATCCTCTTTTTCATCAGTCTCCTATGTGTACTTCGGTGGTTAGGGCAAGTTATTAAAGTCAAAATCTTGCCTATCTTTCCAATGTGGTCCAAAATGTTTTTTTTTTCAGGAGTTTCTTTGCATCATTAGCGTTTGCTGGCTTGGGGAGAAGACCTAAAGCAAATTTTTCTTGAATGATTTCACCAGGATTTTTATTTGATAGTGTTACAGTTTTTTATGTGCCTGTGTCGCAGTTGTAAGATAACTCCCCTCTTAGCAGAATGTTTCCACTTTTACTTCGATTTAAAATAAATCGTTTTGTTGGAGTAAATTTAAAATGCCATTTTCCTGGCATTTTCTTTTCAAAACTTGTGTGACAGTGTTTTCCCCTCAAAAAACTCCAAACCATTCTCTGTTTTTTACAGTAGCAAATTCAAAAAATGCGTCATGATATTCTTCATGTTTAATAATACTTTCCATTTTGTTAACACATTTTTCAATGCTTTCAAACACCCTATCTGGGGGCAGGTAAGAGTGACCAGGTGTTGGAAAAAATATGGACACACTTTTGACCTTTCTTGGCGTTTCTTGAAGGAACCATTTGCTTAACATACCTGTTAATGTGGAATTCTAGTTTTGGCCTCCACAACCATCCGCAAACAGCCTAACACCTGACTTTCCTGGTTCAACATTTGTATTTTTAAGACGATCATAGACCCAGGATGTAATATCATCAGACCCTTTCGACTTTATATCTCATTTCATGTATATGTAAATGTTTTCTGTTTTGTTTGGATTTTGATAAACCCTCACACATGGTGAAATTGTAGATATAAAATTGTCTACTAAAGTAACATTGTTGGTCTGGTATTTTTTGTAGGATCATATTTTTTGGCAGTCAAACGAGTAAGTTACATGGGTGCTAATCTCTGTTTTAAGAGCATTAAAAACCTTTGGCTCTCAATTTGTACACTCTCAAAGAAATCATAAGATCATTTTTCCTCCGGAGTTTCAACCACTTTTAGCATTTCTTTTAATTGAATACAACGTGAGCACTAAATCAGCAGTTGGAGTATCACAGCTGACATTGTAGTCATATATAAAAATATCTCTAAAATAGCCATACTTACCTTTAAAGCTACATTTAAGTTGTCCTGGTTATTTATTGTACGTTCCTCCAGGCTTGCGTACTGACAAGTCACTTTGAAAGTAATGGCGCTTAGACTTCACCCTTGTGTAGTGTGACTCGCATGCTGCAAGTTTTTCAATAAAGCTTTTAACACTTTGTCTTTTAGGAAACAACAAAACTGATTTTCGGTCACCACCTCTTTTTTCTTTAGGGGTGGATCCCATGTCATTCATTGATTTTTTAGCAGTCTCTAATGGATTCTTGATTTTGATACATTTAACATAGAGTGAAATATTTGTTGACAAACCTGAACTAGCCTGTTGGCGATATCATGGAACATTATACTTAGCTGTCACACTTTTCCTAGATCCATGCTGAGTTCTAGGACTTTTCCTCTTTGCAGTTTTGATTGTTATGTATCTTAAAATATAACATTCTTGTTTTCATTGATGTCTTTTTCATTTTTGGCAATTTCATAACACTTATCATGAAACTTTTTAACGTTTTGCATGTTCAGTTGGTTAATTTATGTGTCCCTCTGTGGACACAGGCAGGTTTTTTGGAAGTCCTTTTGAAGAGTATCTGAAACAATAGATTCACTTCACATGGTGTAGAATGTCTTACAAAGCGTACATAAAAGTTATAGTTTGGTACAGTTTAATTGGAGTAGGTTCCTTAGAATATTTAATGGTAAACAAAACTTTAAATTAGTTATTTTGTAAAGAAATAACTATCACAATCACCAATGTCCACTTGGGTTGATGATGGGTAAATTTATGATGAACATAAAAGCAATATCACCTATGAAGTAAACAGTCATGTTTGCTAACCAAACAATCTTTTAAACTCAAATATTTCTAAACTATATAAACCTATTCTGAGTTTTATCACGAAATACAGCAAGTAAACCAAGAAACTACAACTTGGACATGGTTCAATTTTGATCCAAAACAAAAATTTAGCTATCTTTGCTAAATAGGACAAGGTTCATATCGCTGCAAAACTAGACATAGTGGACATGATTATGTTTGAAATAACACAGCTCAAGACAAGACCCACTTTGAAATAACATGTAGTTTTAATGGCAAATTTAAATGGGATAAGGATTTTTTTAAATAAAAAATGTTTATAAAATGTAGTTATTTACTTGTAGAGTCCAAATCTGTGCATAACTGCAAACTTTCTCGTGGACAAGACCCATTTTGAAACTGGACTCATATAAGTGATTTTTCTAGTGCTTTTAAGGCCAAATCTCTTTTGTATGCTGACGACACAACTCTTTTAAATATCCATACAAACTAAAAGTTCTTGTCAATTAAACAGTTGAGGAAGCCTCAGTGTGGTTTAGATCAAACAGATTTTTACTGAATTAAATCAAAACATTTTGTTTACCCTAAAAATCCTAAAAATAATCCTCATATTTAATATATTTCAAAAAGATTGTCTGGAGTAATTTCTTTACTTCGGCGTATTATAAATTGTGTAACTGAAAAGTATATAAACCAGCATACCTTATTTTCAATCAATAATTCGATTTGGCCTAGTATTATGGGGTAATATCGCTAAAATTAATGACATCCTTATCCTGCAAAAGAAAGCTATCAGAGTAATGACAAAATCACAACCACTAGTACACTGTAACCCACTTTTTATTAAGATTGAGTTGCAAACTGTTATTAATATATATATATATATATATATATATATATATATATATATAAAATTTTGACTGAGTATTATATATTTAAAACATATTTCATCATTCATTTGGACTAGTAACTTGCATAACTACAATACCAGAAATAAAAAATAACATTGTTATTAAGCATTATAAATTAAGCAAAAAAAAACGTAGTTATGTTATAATTACTCAAAATATTTACAACAAATTACAATATCTGGTTATTAATTATCCAACAAAACTGTTCAAAGTCAAACTGGACAACTTCTAAAATACCCATTTTATGATTTGTCAGAGTCTTTCACTATGGAAGACATTAACTTTTAGATAGTTAAGTTTTATAAAGTTTAACTATTTATTGTTTTATTCTGCATAATGACATTAACATAAAAATACACGTAAAAATTATATTAAAATAATACTTACTGTTTTGACTATGTCACTTAAATGTATAATGAGACTTTGTCAATGCTTTCTGTAACATGACAATAAACTTAATTTATTTAATTTATCTTCTCTGTATAAAATAACCAATAAGCTGGGTTATATTGCACAATGTACTCTACCGTGGAATCAGGTGATTCTCTCCACTGGCCGAACAAATTTAGAAACATAGCGCATAGCCTGTCCGCAGTTGGAAGTAAAGCATAGAAAATATTATTTAACTTTTTGGAACAAAACACAGTTTTTTAATTATCAAAAAGCTAATCAGTTCCTGAAAGACCATTTATGCAAAAACTATTATCCTTCAAATGATAAAGTTTCAGGTCGGTATATAGTGCGACGACTGTTGTTCGGGTAATTTGATTAAAGCGCCCCAAGACAACCTTCCCGCACCTACTCAGATTGTGTCAATCTACGCTGGAATTTATTCCAAAATTCTCGGGTCATCAGCTCTACATCAACATGCTAATTCCTTGCGATGTTAATAGAGATTTTATTTCACATTAAATTGTGTTTTACATCAGGGAGGAAGGGATTCACTCCTATAGTTTATCAATCACTCTCATCATCGGCAACCGAAAAGTGAAGAATTCTAATGAGCGATACCAACGAAAGTTAATTCCACAGAGTAGGCCTTGTCGTAGCAGTCGGACTAACTAAATTCTTATTCTAAGTAAACCTATATCAAATAACATTTAGCATATTAGGGAGGGAGGAGGGAGGGAGGGGTAGAGAGAGAGAGAGAGAGAGAGAGAGAGAGAGAGAGAGAGAGAGAGAGAGAGAGAGAGAGAGAGAGAGAGAGAGAGAGAGAGAGAGAGAAAAGCTTTTGCAAACTACTATTGGTTACAGAGTTAGATACCGATATAACTTTTCTTATCAAACAACTTAATTTCCTCGATTTCTAAGACTTACTTTAAGGATTTATCATAACAATTTTTAATTATAAGCACATGGTAGACACCTACGGTGGAAGTTTTTTCCACTGTTTTAGATAAGCTAAACCATGGTTGAGGTGTGTTTTTTTTATGAAATAACCACCCTGCTACTATTTTACAGTCGCCTTACAATTTATATGATAAGCATATTTGTATTACACATAATAACCAAACTGTCACAGTTTGACGCTTTGTTGTTGAAGAGTCAAAGCTTCTCCATCATCTCTCTTTATGGTGCCATCTCCCTTACAGCCATTTAAACTGCTGCCTTTTTCTTTCGTGATCTATCCCAAAGTATTATCCCCACAGACTTACAACAAAACTCGAAATTATTTCCTCACAAACCCTTATTGTCACAAACTATTTACCCATTAGGGTTTTAGAATTCTCTTCTGAAGTTCATCATTGAGCCTGTGAAATTACTAGACTCATGGTCTGCGGTGATTACAGCAAACATAAATTCATGTAAATGCTCATCCTAATTCCGGCTAAACTTCGAAGCTTTATTGCTGTAGTTCTAAAACCTACCTGGCCAGCACTCACGACGGTTCTTGGAGTTTGGAGAATCGTTTCAAGACTTTATAAACATGGATGCTTCTAACCCCTGTCTCGATGTAATGGTTTGGACCGGGGAAGTTTGGCTAAAGTTGTGGCACGACATAATAGGTGTAATTGCCAGCTGGGTTTTCAGTTCCATAAAAGCAATGTCTTCTACTTCCCCCAGGTCCAGCGAGAGATTTTCTTGAGTATCTTTGTCAAGGATTTGGAACACCTTGCAAAATCTCCTATGAATATTCTGTACTAAGACACCAACTGCAGGAATCTTCTGAAGGATTTCACACCTTTAGGCCTTGGAACTCTAAAATTGCTTTCAGCCTGTCAGAGTCTGTTCGAATTCCTCTGTAGTTAATAACGTGCTAAAGGTACTTCAATTCTGCCTTACAGAATAGACACTTCTCCGAATTCATCTTAAATCCAGCTTCTTTCAAGCACTAAATACCTCCTTCAAAAGGCCAATGTGATCGTCAAACTATGAAGAGTCTGAAATCAGGACATTCAAATAAGCGATGGCTCTTTGTTCTAATTCGGGGCCAATAACTTTGTCTAATAAACTTTAGAACGTCGCTCCTGCAGCATGTAGACTCAAAAAGCACGACATTGAATTAAACGTTCACTTTTCTTTCGTAGGTCAATACAAAACCTGTAGGTTTCCGAGGGCTTCTTAATTAATACCACGAGGTAACTTCACAAGCTTTTGAAAGTCTTACTCACTCCATTCTTATGCATAGCGTCAACCCCTTTGTTAATAATCTCCTGCATGGCCGGGTTTTGAGGATAATTATTATCTCTGCTTCATTGGGACCGCTCTTCAACCTTTTCTTATGTTCTACTACGTGCGTTAGACCTACCATAATTTTGGGGTTTTTCTTTCCTTCAAGGATTAACGTACTGAGACGCTCGTTCTCTTGTCTTGAAGCGTTTTAATACCAAGTGTCTGCGTTTCCATACAAACCTCAAAGCCTACAAGCCGCGAAATCATATGATGTCTCAAAAAAAATTCTTTCTTCTAAAAATGTTTCTAAAACTGTTTGGGACATTATTAACAATAAAAATAAACCTCACAAACAGATCAAAATTAAAATTGGAGATACCTTGGTGCAGGATGAAGCTGGGATCGCCCATGAGTTTAATAGATTTTTTGCGTCTGTTGCTTGTGGGCGAGGTCCTCGACCGTCAGAGCCCCAGGTAATTCACGCGCGAAGACGTAGTCCAGTAGAATCAATGATACTGGCACCTGTACTTGTGGAAGAGTTGGAAAAAATTATTCAGCAGCTCCCGGCCAAAAAATCAACCGATCTAAATTTATTGTCCATGTGGATCTTGAAAAAATGTGCCAAGCATATTGTGAGCCCTCTGACTCAATTGGTAAATCTGTCTTTTCAAACAGGAGTTTTCCCCTCCCTCCTGAAAAATGCTAAAGTACACCCCATTTTCAAAAAAGATGACCCATGCTCCCTTAACAATTATCGGCCTGTCTCTATTTTGCCAACTGTGAGCAAGATTTTCGAAAAACTATTTTTGACAAGAATGCTTTGTTTTCTTAGCAAATACAACCAGCTCTCTGAAGACCAATTTGGCTTCAGAACGGGAAAATCGACGGTAGACGCTGTGGTGAGTCTGGTCGAAATGGTTGTAGAGGGGTTAGAGTGTCGGAATCCCACCAAAAGTGTGTTTCTCGACTTATCCAAAGCATTCGACTGTGTTGACCATAATACACTTCTTGACAAACTTGAATCTCATGGCATTCGAGGTGTGCCCCTGCTGTGGATTAAATCATTTCTAAGCCATAGAACACAGACTGTCCAAATTACAAATCTCCTTTCAAGTCCATTCGATTTGAGATATGGAGTTCCCCAAGGCTCCATCCTCAGTCCAATCCTTTTTCTGGCCTATGTCAATGACATCGAGTCATCACTTCTGTACGGGAATCTCGTGCAGTATGCTGATGACACGACTCTCTGTTTTAACGATAAATCAAAAGAAGTTTTGGAACAAAAAGCTTTTGTTGACCTTAACAATTGCGTCCAACACTTTCATAGCCTCAACCTCACAACAAATTCCACAAAATCTAATTTTCTGAATTTCGCCCTGCGACCAATGGACGTTGGGTGTGGGCCTTCCGTCATGCTGGGAGACTCCACATTAGAAGAAGTTTACTCCTCCAAATTCCTTGGTATATACTTTGATCGAGGTTTGACATGGAATGTTCACATTGATTCAGTTTGTTCAAAATTAGCATCTGGCGTTTATGTTTTAAGATCTTTAGCCAAATACTGCCCAAGTCAGGTTCTGATGGCGGCGTATTACGGCCTGATTTACCCACATCTTTCCTACGGAATGATTTTGTGGGGAGCTTGTTCAAGCAATCAAATTTTGAGAGTTTTCAGGCTTCAAAAGAAAGCGATTAGAACAATCGCCAACATGAACTTCAGAGAGTCGTGTAGACCAGCTTTCAAAAAATTGCAGCTGTTGACCCTGCCATGTCTCTATATCTTGGAGGCAGTTTTATTCTGTAAGTCAAAATGTGCCCTGACTAGGGGCCGTGACGTGCATGAATATGAAACGAGAGGCAGAGACACCTACCGTACTGGGCGACACAGAACGGTGGTTTATGAACACCTGCCCTCGCAGGCAGGTGTCCGTTTCATCAACAGTTTGCCGGATTCCATGAAAAACATACAAACGCCCAAGGCGTTAAAAACTCGTCTGAAGCGCTTTTTAGCGTCTAAAGCATTCTATAGAGTCGACGAGTTTTTGAATTATAGTTGGGAGACCTCCAATCTAGAAGACTGACACTGGCGTTGGCAGTGGAGAGAATTGGCGAGTAAGTGGTATGGATGAATGTAACGATTGTATGTCTGAATGTGGTATTGTGAACGAATGTAAAAATTATAGATTTATTCGGTATGACTTTTGCCACATAATTGTAATATTATCAACGGCAATAAAAGACTTGACTTTGACTTTGACTTTGACCTCGACTAAACTTGGTTTTTGCGAGTAGGACATCTCGAAAATCGTTAACAATTCTAAATTCTTAATATAATAGATTCATATAATCGATCATATCACAGTTCAGTGATTACATATAAGTTAGATAATCTTAAATGCATAGTTCCTCGTCTTGTGAGGCCTTCTAATCTATAACTTCCTTTTATGTGGGACTGACTGCCATCGACAGTGACTATGCTTAAGTGTTGCAACATCTCCGTTTTTCATTATATTTTCAACTAGTGGCCTTCCTATTATCAAGGCCATTGCATCAGTAACCACTAAAACCCCCAATATTTTTCATTATATTTTATTGGGGATATAAGGGCTTAAACCAAGGCATTTACTCTTAGCGTGCACTACAGAGTTAAAAATCTGTATATGAAGCAACCACTATTGCCAATTTATACTGGGTGTCAAAAGTAAAGTAAAGGATATCTTGTTTTATTAAGTAAATTTATGGCTAATAAACCCTATCTAAAACTTAACGTGAGTCCCTACATAACATTGCTCCCTTTGAAATTTCGTTCTGCCTCATAATATTTAAAAAAATTAAAGGTTATTAAATTTCCTGTCTTAAACTATTCCGCCTTGCTTATTGCTGAATATTAGCTGAGGTGATATATCTCACCTCAGTTTAATAAAGAATATGGCCTTTTCCTTGTTCTGGTCTGTATCCTCCTAAGACCCAAGGGAAAAATTAAAAATGTTTAAGCAAAAACCTGATGTTCTTTTAAAAGTACAAATATTTCTACTTCGGTAAGACCCAGGGATTTTTCCACATTTTTCAAGTTGAAACCTAATGTTCTTTTAGAAGGACAGAGTATTAGGGAATTTTTTTTACCAAGAAGGAAATATTTGTATGTTAGATGTTGGCAACTCTGCTGACTTGTTGTTTTTTTAGGTTGTCAGTCATCACATGTGTGTTCAGTTAGCTGGCTAGTTTAGCCATAAACATAACCTCCAGAAAGATG
Organism: Homalodisca vitripennis; assembly: GCF_021130785.1. NCBI lineage: Eukaryota > Metazoa > Arthropoda > Insecta > Hemiptera > Cicadellidae > Homalodisca > Homalodisca vitripennis. The sequence goes on from NC_060215.1 coordinate 91,607,729, forward strand.
GCTTCACCAAGGAAGCGGAGGCTTTATTTTCAACATCATTGTAAGTATTAAAAAAATATTGATTGTTTAATATTTTCTCATTAGAAACTTGCAGTTATAATATATATAGCTAGTATATAAAAGTTGAAACCCATTGAAAATCTACTGGAAAAGACTGGTTTTTATCATTAAAAAGATGTGTCCTTATAAAAGTACATTGGGTTTTAAACTCTTTTTTATCTCAAAAGTGGATTGTCCTAATATAAGGACACCAGGCTTAAGTGACTACACATTTCATATATATGTGTTTCCTGTAATTGTTGACAATTTTTAGGAAAATAGACAATTTTTAATAAATTTACCTGTTTTACACATTTATTTAGTTAATTTAACTTCATAAAAGGATGAACATTTAGGCCTATGAAGTTTTCGCTCTTATTTAAAGTTACAAAAAACTGTTTTACAGCCATGGATAACATAATTTAATTGTTCCAGTAAACAATGCAGAAATTATGAACACCATCAACCAGCTTGATGACTCGACATGGATGTTTCGGAGGATGATGACCAAGATACTGATTTGGTGAGGGACATCCAAAACCAACCAGTAATAGATCTATTGGATGGTTCGTAGGTGGTCAAAGACAGAGAAAAGTACATTACAGTGCCTCAGCCTCAAGTGATAAAGGCGTACAATACACATATGGGAGGTGTTGATATTTCAGACCGTATGCTATCATATTGTTCTTCCAGACAAACGGACAAGGAAGTGGACCACTAGAACAATAATGCACCTGTTTGATTTAGCCCATATCCAATTCCTGGCTTTGCTACCGAGAAGACAAGATCAAGTCAAACATACCATTAAAAAAGTGGCACAACTAAGAAAGTACAAGATGGATTACGGAGAGTATTTAATTGAATCAAACTCTATTCTTAGTGACAGTGAAGATTCAGAATACCTCACAGATGAAGAGGTTACACCTGGAAGAAATCCCAAGGAACTTCCAAGTGTGAGATTTAGTACACATGGGAAACCACTTTACCTGAAATTACGCCAGGAGTACAGCAGAGATGCAAAAACTCCAAATGTTCAAAGAAAACATCGGTAATGTGTACCAAAATGTAAGGTCTATTTATGTTTAGTAGCACAAAGGAACTGTTTTTTTTTTAACTTTCAACAATGTTAAGCCCTTTTTAACTTATAAACAACTAGTGTAGCTATGTGTTTAAAGAAAACATCAGAGGACGTGTACAAGTGTAAGGTCCATTATTTTTAATAGCACAAAGAAACAGGAACCATATTTTAATTTAAAAAATATTAAGCCTTTTTGAACTAAATTGAATTTTTAACTGTTTGATTAAACTAAAATGAAATAAAGGTAAGTTTAAAAAAATAATGCCTCTTGATTTCACTACCCTGTATTTTACCCAATGAAAACCCGGTGTACTTTTAAAAGGGACTATACAAAAATTGTATAAATATATCAAATTATACTGTTAAATTTTGTTTTTATAGTGTCTAAGTAGGTTATTGAATAAGAAATTATTAAAAAAAACCTTATTCCAAAGTTCAAAATTTCCCTGGGTTTTACTTGAGTACAAAAATGTTGTCCTTCTTGCAGGACATTGGGTTTTAGTGACTTAAAGGTGTACATTGAACTTGGGTTTTACTTAAAGTACAAATTAATGTCCTTTTAAAAGTACGCCAGGCCTTAGGAGGGTATAACACACACACACTGATTGAAATACGGCGATGTCCTGTAGGACAACTTAACAGTTCTCTTGTAAGACCTCTAATCCTTACCCCCTCGACTGAGCAAAATTGGGGTTATTACATTGACGCCCAACGTTGGGCTATAAATAAATCAGCTAAAATATCAAAAAAGTACACTGTAAATTATAGCTCAATAATAGTAACTACATTATTAGTTAATAGATAGAACTAATGTAATCAGATATAAAATCTAATACTAAATAACCTGACCCTAACAATCTGACTCTAACCTATTGGAAGTTGGTTTAAATCATCGGGCCTCCTCCACCATAGTTAGTGGTCATCACAATGCTATCCCGCACCTTTTAAAAAAGGAAACTCCCGTTGCCTAGTGCTCGAGAGCACTTGCGAACTACTATTGATCAAACAATTAGATACAAATATAACTTTTTCCTATCAAACAACTTAATTTCCACGATTTATAAGTCTTGGTTTAAGGATTTGTCTTAACAATTTATAATTATAAGGAAATGCTAGACACCTACGGTGCAAGTTTTTTCCCACTGTTCTAAATAAGCTAAACCATGGTTGAGGTGTCTTTTTATTAAATAAATAAATACTGAATAAAGGAATCCCTTAACAGTGGATCTCTTCTTTTGACCGGGATCGAGACTCAGCGAGGTGCAGTTCAACGATTAGCCGAGGTGCCCGTAGACGAAGTACCGAGCAATCAGTTATCGGCGAAGTGTCCAAGAGAGCCCCACAATTTAATTTGTTGCGTGTATAACACCAGATTATGATAGAATGCTAATTAGATGCTGGCCGCGCATCTGAGGCTCCACTTTTAACATGGAACTAAAGTGTAAAACTGTATAATAAGTATAAATTCGTCTTAAATCGATAAATCTCTCAATATAGAAACTCAGGAAAATCTATACTAAGTGTAAATTATTACAAAATAGTTTTAAAAAATAATCGTAAATTTTTATAATTTTATTAGCATTGAGTTACTAAAATCTAATATTGAAATATTTATTGATTTGAGACGAATAATGCTGTTTAAACTCTGCCCCGTCTTAAAAGCGGACCCTCAGATGCAAAAAGTTTTTTTTATATAGAACTGATTTTGATTTACTTGTTTTCTAATAAATACTATCGTAAATAAGAAATAACATGTTGTTAGTTTTCATTTTCATTTTAAAGAATGTGCAACAACATTTTTAATGGATTTAAATCAGTTCTTCAATTTGAAATACAACAAATTGTCTTTCCAATTCAGAGGACTAGAATACTGTCACTTCGGTCCTTTGCCTGTCTGTCTGCACGGTATCTCAAAAAATAATTTAGTTATAAGTTTTTGATAAAGCTTCTTACATATGTATGTTCATGGTATTCGGTTGAGCGTCAGTCTAACTTTTCTCAGGATATCTCAAGAACATATTGAGCTTATGGAAAACGTATTGCTTATTGTGCTACCATTCAGTGGGCAGACAAAAATTCTCTTCTATTTGTCTGTCTATTTTCAACAAGATATTTCGAGAATAAAATTTGCTATAGATTAAAGATTTTCTATGAGGTTTCATTTTTACTTATACACAACATCCAGTTTGCTGATACTGCATGTCCCTCCATGGGATATGACTGACCGTTAGCATCGATTCAACCTATAGACTTTACAATTTTCAAAAACGTTCATATCTACTCAAAAATATCAAGTTTGATGATGGTGCATACCTGTCCTCATTACCCGTGGGGGGCTGGCATCCTCATCGACATCAGTCACTTTCCCAGATGGGATCGTGGGTGATGTACTCTCTTCATCTTGTGCTGTAACTTCTAAGGGAGAGGCAGGGCAAGAGGAGGAAACCACATTCCCTTATCACTATTCCAGTGACTAGGGTAGAAAACCTTGTCCATCTCTTGGTTTGTTCCTGAAATCGAGAGTAATCTCCTATCCCTCCCTTTCCTGATGACCCCCACCCCCACCCACACCCTACCCTAAACCCCAGACTAAGATGTTATGCGACCCGTGCTGAGAGTCTCGTGGCACTGGGGGCATATTCAGTGCCTTTAACGGAGCCTTCTGGGAATCAGGGGACACCCAGTCGTAATTACCCTTATCGTCCTATTCGGGTCACCGGGAAGATGGACTGCAAACCGTGGGAACAAAATGGAGAATGTCCGAACAAACAAAAAACCGAAACTCAAGAGGTAAGTGAAACTCAACCAGAAGAACTACCTATTGAGCAACTAAAAGTGTCTGAAATATCCCCATTGGAGAAAGATAGGCTTCTCTTATCAGAAAGCGATGTTCGGCCGGAGCCAAAAAAGAAGCGGCTCTCGAGAGTCGAACTAAGAAAGCGGAGGATTGAAGAAGCTCTCGATAGAGGTGAGCCGATAGCCCCCCCAAAAAGAAAGGGAGAAGAGATGTGAAGAGAAAAACCGAGCTCTGGTAAAACCACACAACGAAGCCGGTTCCTCATAAAGGAACTTCGATTTTGTCATAGTCCCAGAGCAAGGGAAAACTTCTTACAAACCAGCCCAAAAACAACAGTTATGCAGGTGTGAAGAGGCCGCGATTGCAGTTAACACCTGAAAAACAGGCAAAGGGAAGGGATAAAAGAAGGAAGGGACATAATGGAGGTGTCACTAAGAATACACTTGAAACATATGCCAAAAAGTTTTCCGTGGTGAAGCTGGCTATTGTCCGGCTCGAAAATCCGAAGGTAAAGCTATCGCACTGAAACCAAGGAGTGGCTGGAGAAGCAGGTCCAGGAGCTGAGTCCTTTTGAAAGAATTCAGCTGAAAATGGGCCCAACCAAAAGCCTGGTCATGATTTTTAAGGTATCCCTAAGGACATCGAGGTGGACAGCAAGCAAGAGCTGTTCGAAGGCCTCAAAAACCAGAATGACCTTGAAACGGATCAATGAACTGTTGTTGGACTGGAAACTAACACCAATGGCGAATTTCTGGTCCTTCACGTTGACGAAGACTCCCTAAAGAAACTGAAGACTCTGGCGATGCGCCCATTTCTGGGCAACGACCTTCAAGCTGAGGGGGGGGAACCATCAATAGAGGATGGCAGCGGTGCTCCAGTTAAACCTTCACCACAGCAGAGCAGCTACGGCAACGCTCTGCCAGAAGGTCTGGGCTAACGACATAGGCGTGGTTTTAATCCAAGAACCATGGACCGTTGGCAGCCGTTTGATGGGGATGAGCACCGCTAAAGGTAATTTGATATACGATTCTGGCAGTAACAACCCTAGAGCATGTATATATGTCAGTAACAAAATCAAATCATTAAAAATGGCACAAACGTGTTCTAGAGACACAGCCGTGACAGATGTTCACTTGCAGACAGGTGATGGCAACATCAGAATCCTGTTTGCAGCGGTTTACCTCCCATACGATTCTCCAGAACCACCGCCAACTGCGGAGATGAGGCGGATTGTGGAGTTCGGAACCCTTACGCGGAGGCACCTGATTGTCGGTTGTGATGCGAATGCCCACCACACCGCTTGGGGGAGCAGCAACATCAACAATCGGGGTGAGTGCCTCTTGAATTTTTTAGTAAAATCTAACTTAGTTATTATGAATCAAGGCCGTAAACCAACTTTTGTACAAAGAAGAGGTACAGGGGTAAGAGAAGAGGTCTTAGATATAACTGTGGCTAGAAACTATATTGCGACGAAGGTTTTAGACTGGAGTATGCTAGATGAAGCATCTGCTTTATATCATAGCTATATCTCCTGTAACATGAGGTCGAATAAAATAAATGACACCACAAAAATTCAAAGAAAACAGTATTGGGTAGCTTTTTATGCGGAGTTAAGAAGCAATCTAGTAAGGGAAAATAGATATCAAGGGCAAGGGGTCGATGATATGGCTAACTCTCTGCAAAACGCCGTAAAATAATCGTCCATAAAGCCTGCCCCGTAACAGAAAAGAACTCACGGAAAAAAACATGTTGTTGGTACCAGGAGCTGGAAACCTTAAGGAAAAACCTTCGCAGAGCATACAATATATGCAAACGTGCAGGAAACTGGGATAGGTACTCTGCTGCCATAACATAGTAAAATAAAGAGGTGAGAAGAGCTAAGAGAAACTCATGAAGAGAATTATGTCAAAGTATTGACTGTGCAAAACTTTAAAAAGCCCTAGCTCGAAGCCACATAAATGTGGTGGGTACTATACATAGTGAAGATGGGACTCACACCAAGGATCCTGAGGAGACCCTTCAGTCTTTACTGAACACACACTTCACAGGATCTTTCCAGACCAGTGAAACAGTTGTTAGTGAATACCGGTGAAAACCTAGAAAGAGCTCGTCTAAGGTGGACTGGAACTGTACAAAGACTGTCATAAACTACTCAGGGATAAAATGGGCCCTAGAGTCTTTTAAGCCGTTCAAATCACCAGGTACCCATAAAATTTTTACTGCTTTATTGCAGGAAAGTGCGGACTTGGTGATACCTTTGCCCCTTTGACTGTTTAGAACTAGCCTAGCGGCAGGAGTCATACCCTTATCATTGAGGACCTCTAGGGTTATTTTGATCCCGAAGCCAAGTAAACCCTCCTATGAGGTTGCAAAAGCTTATAGACCAATAAGCCTAACATCCTTCCTCCTCAAGACCATGGAGAAGGTTCTGGATAGGCATTTAAGGGATACAGTCCTCATCAACTGTCCCTTACATCCAAATAAATATACTTATCAGAAAGGTAAATCTTGTGAAATAGCCCTACATTGTTTGGTTGGCAAGATTGAACAAGCTATTGTACAAAAGTAAAGAGCTTTAGCAGTATTCCTGGATATAGAAGGAGCTTTTGATAATACGAGTATTCACTCTATAGTGTCTAAGCTTACATCCAGGGGTACTGAGAAAACTGTTGTCAGCTATGGATAAAGGACATGCTTAGTAGCAGAAGAGCACAGGGATCTCTGTGCGGATTTACAAGAGAGGTCAAAACGCAGCGAGAATGTCTACAAGGTGGTGTACTATCACCAAGCTTGTGGAACATATTTTTGGATGACTGGACTCTGAATGAACAGAGTATGTATTCTCAAGGCTATGCAGATGATATTGTCATACTCATTAGGGGCAAACATATGGTCACGTGCTTGGAACTGATGCAGAGAGCACTGTATATTGTGGAGCGATGGTGTAATGGAGAAGGATTTGCAGTGAATCCTTCGAATACCGTAATGATACCATTTACAAGTAGGAGAAAACTGGAAATGATACAGCCAGTCCTATGTGGGTCCAGATACAGGTAAGCAGGGAGTTCATCTAGGAGTCAAACTGGATGATAAACTCACCTGTAACAGTCATCTGGAATACATAATCAGCCGATCTTAGACTACATTGATGATGGTGAGACGTGTGGTAGGTAGGATGTACATGGGGGCTTAGACCCGACATGCCTCATTTGCTTGACATGACATAGAGTCATTAGACCAATGATGGTGTATGGTTCATTGGTATGGTGGAAAAAGGTCCAACAGGTGACTGTTGCAAAAGACCTGTCAAAGGTACAGCGTTTGGCGTGCTTGGGGGCAACGGGTGCCATGAGAGGCACACCGACCGCTGTCATGGAAGTAGTGCTAAACCTCCCACCCCTTGACATATTTCTCATAGGAGAGACTAGGATGGCTGCCTACAGACTGCAATGCAATGGGAACTTGCAGCATCATCATGCTAGCGAGCATTCCAAGGTCTCTGACATTCTTAGACTAGACATTCTAGAGGTGATGTCTGACAGAATGTTAAAGGTCACGGACTGTGAAAAACCATTTCAAGTCAACATTGTTGAAGAAGATGAATTGTTAAACGGTGAGCCTTTCTACATGAAAAAGGCTCTAACCTGGTACACGTACGGGTTGAAAACTCTGAAGGGTACTGGGGCAGGGGTCTGGGGAGCCAGACCTAGAGCTACCTTAAGCTTTAGCCTAGGCAAACTGGCAACTGTCTTTCAGGCTGAAGTTACAGCCCTTGCAGAATCTGCGAGAATTAATGTGGAAAGAGGCTACAAAGGCAAAACCGTCTACATTAACTCTGACAGCAGGGCTTGGCCAACTATGACTGTATTTTAAAGACATTATGGGAATGCCATAAGGTCATGAAATTGCTGGCAAAAACCAATACAGTTATTTTAACATGGATGCCTGGACATAGAGGAATCACAGGTAATGAAGGGGCAAACAGTTGTGCTAACTTAGGAGCTAATTGTCCTCTTACTGGTCCTGAACCAATGTGGGGTTTCATATAACTTAGCACGTAGATCAGTTGCCTAGTGGGTGTTTAACGTTAGCACGTCATATTTGAATGTCCAGCATTACAGAGCAAACGCCCAAGGTCCCTAGGTTTTCTTAGGCATACGGAAGAGGGGTTGGAACAGGTAAGCATTGTCTAGAAGATCTCGTGGTTTTGTAAAGGGTTGGGATTTGACACAGCTTAAACCTGGAAGAAGGTGCTCAATAAACCGGATTGCTGAGAAGCAACTACCAGGCCCAGGAAACCTGGCCCTCTGTTGCAAAAAAATGCCTGTCCATGCGATTTGGCCAAATATTAGTAACGGTTATTGTACCTCAGAGGGATAACTTAAAAATGAATTGAGGTATTGAATTAAAATGTTGTATACTTTCTATTACGTAAGAGACTGACAAAATTCCTCTTCTGTGTCATTGTCTGTTTTTCCTAGGATATCTAGAAAATTGAGCCAAAAACATAACATTTTGAATGTAATATCATTTTTACATACACAAAATTGTGTTTTATGATAGTGCATGTCCACCCATGGGATTTGACTGAGCGTTATTAAAGCCTCAGGTGGCTGGAAATTTTTCTATTCTTTATTATTATCTGTATCTCTGGAGAATGAATCAAGAATGATATGAACTACTTGAAATTTAAGCATGCAGCTTCAACAAAGCCTGCTATACGTGGTCTGGAGAACTCCTTTGTAATCCTGCTGACATGTTCTGTAATATATGACAACTATTGAGTAGATTACAACTTATAGTTAGAACGTTTATATAGGATATAAAAGTTTATAGAGCAATTTTATCACTTTACATTAAAACTACAAAACTTCATGTCAGAGTAGCTTCTTGTATTTTAAGGTTCACAAGAATCATTTTTTTTTTACTAGTATGCTAAGAACAGAGATCTTAAATATTGTGATGATTTCGTAATTCTTCTCTTAAAATGTTTGCACAATGTATTCCAGAAGGCATTTTTAATAAAATAAAATTAGTATAAAAGTACAAATTTAAAAAATTGTTTAATGTTTTAAGTAAGGCTCTTTCTAAACCTCCCAAATATTTGATTTAACCCTTCTTTAGTTTCAGAATTTATGTAATTGACCCAAACTTCAGCTCCGGTTACAATTCTGTTCAGAGACAATTCTCCTTAGTCATAATGTACAAGAAAATACAAGCCAAGGTTATTCCTCATGTTTTGTGATCTTCTAAAAAAAACATTTTTGAGATCCATAGAGCACAAAAGATTAGGTAGCTTATCTTGTCTGTCACACTAACATACAAAACCATGTTGAACGTTGAACGTAGATTGTTGTGAAGGACTGCATTGATTTTCTCAACAAGTTCATTAATGACCAAAAAAGGCCTACACTTCTTCCTGTTATGTTTGTTCAGCCACCTTTAAAATGAGTAAACCTATTTTTGTACAACTCCATCACCTTACCTTTTGGTCTATAGACAACAAAAAGTTCTCTGTGAACTGTTGCTGCTGAATATTGCTTAGATGTGAAGAATTGAATGACAGCAAATGTTTCACACTTGGTAGTATTTTTATTGCAGCATACATTTAATTAAGTGACAATAAAAACTAGCAATTAATAATGACTTTCACTAAGAATAAGAATAATTTATTCACAAAGGTTTAAAAGAATAATAGAACTCAAAGGTTTTTTGCGCAAGTCAAAACATCAGTCTACCATACCTGAATGTCCACTGACCTAATGTGCACATCAATGCGACAATGGCAGTGCTACTTTCTCCACTTTGTGTGTAGTAAACAAACGGAGATTACTTTCTAAACAGCAATCATATTTACGTACATTATATTGTTTATGATAATCCTGATCCAAAACCATAAATCATCATGCAAAAATCTAATTCTAATCAAAACAACCATGCAATTTTTATTAAATAAAATACTCAGGGGATATCTTTAAATGAGTTTGTAATCAAAAAGAACTCTTTGGTGAGGTTCTTAATCTGGATGTGGACAATAATCTGACAATGTCTTCTCATGTATCCCAGTTTTGTAATAAGTTTAGTTGGGTTCAGGAGGGGATTGATATCTCATTTAAATATAAAATAGTGTTTCCCTTTCAACAATGGTATCCATTAACAGAACTAAATTTTGATAGCAGTCTATCAAGAATGTTTTTCATCTCTGATACAAGTTCTAAGGAGTCAAAGTGATGGGTGGATCTACCCAGGCATTGTCTTGTCAAACAGAAAGTAATGCTTGGATTATTAAAAGACTATTCCCATTACATTGTTTAGTAAGGACATATATATATATATATATATATATATATATATATATATATATATATATAGCAGGGTGTATATTATGTCTGGAAACACCCAAATATATCCTATAATAATTTAAATATAAATTTGAAACCTCTTACAATCGTGATAGAGATTGGGCATCTACTTTTTGGAACAATGTTTTGTTATGTCACACCAACGGGGGACGTCCTGCCGAGGTATCGTGAATATTCTTAATGGAAGCCTATACTTGTGATACATAATTTTAAAAGGTAATAGCTTACTGAATTGAATGCCACAAAAACCGCATCTCAAGGGAATTATTCTATCAGAAAATAAAGCATTTTTAGTATTGAAAATTTACTGATGTTCAACAATGTAATTTTAACATGGTTCTTGCCACAAAATGTGTTACACTAATTTTTTAGCATTTTTTTAAATGTTCAATTAAATAAAACAAAAATTTCATTTTAAGCTGGTTCTATTAGCACAAATTTGCCAGTTTTTATTACAGTACAATTATGGAAATAACTTATGTTATTGATTTCTTATTACAAATAAAAAATAATGTATGCTGTTAGAAAAGTCTTACAACAAAAACGTTTTACCTGCATTTGGTGTCAAAGCAATTGTTCGAACTGTGTTCCTTCTACGGTTTGACAATGAGCCAATCTTGTGTAAAAATGATTCGACAGAGTTGCCTAACATTTCTTCAGTTATCAAAGCAATCTCCTCTATAATCCTGTTTCTTAGGTCTTCCAAATTATGAGGCTTTCTTCTATAAACATTGGATTTTAAATGACCCCATAGGAAATAATCGATTGGTGACAAATCCGGAGATCTAGGAGGCCATTCGATTTCTCCTCTTCGGCCAATCCATTTATGAGGAAACCTTAAATCCAAATACTCTCTACCTGTCTCCCATAATGGGGTGGAGCACCATCCTGCTGAAACCATACATTATCAAAGTATTCTCCTGATGCAATTTGAATAGCTGGGATTATTTCATTTTGGAGCATATTGTAGTAAAGTTCGGCATTTAAATTTCTATTGATGAAAAAGGGTCCAACAATTTTGTTACCTAAAAATTCCACACCATACGTTTCAGTTTTTGTGGTTGCTGTGAATGGGACTCAGTAATCCAATGTGGGTTTTCACTAGCCCAGTAACGGCAATTGTGCCTGTTAACATTGCCATTTAGGAAAAAAGTTGCCTCATCAGAAAATAGTATGTTGGTCAGAAAATCTCTATTGTCATCACATTTGCGCATCACAAGTTCACAAAACTCAACTCTTCTGTCGTAATCATCCTCACTTAACTGTTGGACTAAATGAACTTTAAATGGTTTGTATTTATTAATTTTCAAAATCTTACTCACAGACATAGGGTGCATATCATGTTGCTGTGCAGCTTTTCTGAGCGATGTATGTGGGTCTTCAATAAATGTTTGCAAAACATCTAGTGCATGTTCTTCATCTGTTGCAGAATTGTAATCCTACCCGACTTTGGTTTGGCCGATTACGTACACTCCCTGTCATTTCAAAACGCTCAATAGTTTTTTGATATTGTTGAAAACACTTATGGGATTCCTTTCTGGGAAAGTGTCATTAAACAAATTACAAACTTCCCGATAAGATCTTTGACGATCGCCATATATCCTCGCATCATCAACAGAGTAATTCGTTCTCTTTCAGACAATTCCATTAAAATGCCAAATAAAAAACTGAACTACTGTAATTAGATAACTTGTTGACAGCAATGCTTCAAGAGACACTGATTAACTCGACAGGAATGATATGACCTTTGTCCATTTGTAATTCCCAAGCTTAGACCTGTCTAGTGAAAGCTCCATGCTCAACAAACTGAAACCTGTAGACCAGATGATTAATAACACAATAATGTTTCTCATAGGCTAGTGACCTTTGTCTCTTTAAACCTTCCTGCTGACTGGAAAACACCAAGTACAGATTCATAAGTAATCAGAGAAAGTGACTTCATAAGTTTTATTCATTGTAAATAAAAACTGGTAAAAATTTGTACTAATGAAACCAGCTTAAAAATAAATTGTTTATTTTATTTTAATTGAACATTTAAAAAATGCTAAAAAATTAGTGTAACACATTTTGTGGCAAGAACCATGTTAAAAATTACATTGTTGAACATCAGTAAATTTTTCAATACTAAAAATGCTCTATTTTCTGATAGAATAATTCCTTTGAGATGCGGTTTGTGGCATTCAATTCAGTAAGCTATTACCTTTAAAATTATGTATCACAAAGGTATAGGCTTCCATTAAGAATATTCACGATACCCTCGGCAGGACGTCCCCCGTTGTGTGACATAACAAAACATTGTTCCAAAAAGTAGATGCCCAATCTCTATCACGATTGTAAGAGGTTTCAAATTTATATTTAAAATTATTAAAGGATATATTTGGGTGTTTCCAGACATAATATACACCCTGTATATATATATATATATATATATATATATATAAATCAAAATCCTCAAAATTTATGTTGTCCTCATTCTCAAATTGACTTTAAACTTTAGAGAAAAACCATTCTAAATGTGATAATTATTACATTAAATTTTTTTACATGAAATTTATTTTTTAGAAGTAATATATATCTAATACATCTATCAACTTAAATAATTGAAACTACGTAAAACTAATAAGACTTTAGTTTTATCAGTTTTAGTTTAAAGTCTCTTGAAAATAACTTTCACATTCAGGCTGAAATATCGGCATGTAATTAATTGAGTTAGAAAAGTGTTAACATGTGAATCGACGAACTTAAAATACATCCATAACTTTGGCTGTGGTGCCTAAGAGTTAAAATAAAGAGATCTTGACAAAAAAATTTAAGAAATATATTTAAAGACTACACATTATCCTATATGACACTCCTTCTGGAGGTTATAGGGCATTTTCAATCATTCAATCTTCTTAGTTTGCCCTTTCCTCATCTTTGCAACACTCATAAAACTTTGTAATCAGACCCTCTAAATGGTTGGGAATACTCAAAAACCCACTTGACCGATTGAAATCAGCTGAATACATCAACGCAATGCAAGGGCTCCATAACTTTCAACTTCTTGCAAGCTAATGAATAGGCTATAAATAAATATTACATAACTTTGTATACTTTTATTCCTTATATGAACATAAAGTTACTTGCTTAGGTGAATCGGTTTGCATAACAGGGCATTATAACTCGTAACTGAACTAAATTATATCTATAAATAATTTAAATCTAACACATAAAAAATCATGATTGCATAAACCAAGAAGTAGCTATGTTTAAGGGAAGAAAGGCTCATTTTGATTAATGTTTTTCATAATTCAATGAACATCAATTTGAAAACAACGTTAAATTGTTTTGTTAAAAGTAATAAGAACACTTGGGACCTTACAACAAATGGTATCTACAAATAAGCATAAAGTAATAACAATAACTTTAGGATTGCATAAGTAGAGGTAGCTTTGTTTACCAAGAGGTAATTTTAATTTATAAAATTATAATAACTGTCTTAATCTAATGAACAATTCAATGTATAACTACAACATTGAATTTGTTTTCTAAAAATAAATACAACATTTGAATGAATTAAAAACATATCTATATGTAAGCAAAAGAATAAATAACTAACAATATATTCAGTTTTGTGTGATTAGAGGTAGCTCTGTTAATGAAAGATAATTTTAATTCATAAAAGAAAATTGTTTATCTAAGTCTACTGAATATTTCAGTGCTTTTCCATATACAAATTGTAATAACTAATTCAGATGGTTGTAGGCTACATCCCTTAATAAAGCTTGAGCTGAATATTTATGAAAATTTGTTAACATTTAAACAAATTTTAACTGAAATTATTGTTAATACAGAAAAAGGAACCAAAGGTTTTCAAAGCAATAAAAATTCGGTACTAAAAATAATTTAAGGGGCTCAATTTTTATACTCCTCTAAACATGTATAGCATATACGTATTTAGTTACTATAATAACAAAACCACTATTTCTCAGAAATAAAACAAGATATAAATTTGAAATTATTGTATATAATATTGTTCCTCACCCTTAGGAGATAGGGGTGTGGCCTTTGGTAGAAAGTGAGATAAGCAAATAACAGGAAACCAGATACTTGAAGTTGAACAAAATATAACACTGTGTAACTGAGGATGGATTATTGGGAGGGAATATAGTTGAGATCATGGACCGAGTTAATTAGGATCTGATTTGAAGAAACCAAGAAACAAATATGATGTTATCAGTTAATTTGTTCTGACATTTCAAGGATGCACATTATTGCAGTGGAATGTAGGAATGTAAGTAAGAAATCTGTTAATAATGTTAGGGTGAATTTTATTTTGAGGAATATCACAGTGTTGTGTGTGAGTGCTGTTTAGGGTTGGGGAAGGGAAGGAGAGTAGTAAGTGAATGACAGATTTTTTTATTTGAATTTGAAGAACAGCAAGTAAGTTCTAGCTATATAATAGACTGTCTTGTATAGTAACTATATCTGAAATTAAAGTATGAAAGTTAAAGATTACTTTTAAAGAAAATCAAAGGTGAAATTCAACCAGTTGACAAGTCAGTCTACCATCTAAGAAACAATTTTATGTCCTATTTCTTAATCAATAGCCATTTATCAACAGTTAATAACTAAATTGTTGTTACAATACAATTAATACAAAAGCAATATAAAGCCATATACGAGTTTGTCCCTTTTATTGAATCTTTATATTTCACCACAAACCTGTGAAATCATTGTATTGTTGTATCGCGGAACACATGAACATTCTGAGATACAATATTTTTTAAGACCCGTACAACCTGATTAAGACTACATAATTCTGCAACAATGTCAAACAGTTATATTCTATCACGCTGAATAACAAAGCAAACACAACACGTACCTCCTACAAATAACATAATATCACTGGAAGATCTTTGAAAGACTACGCCATGAAACACAGACAATATTTTTATACAGGCATGTGAGAATGCACATCTGATAGGTATACATGGACACCATACATCAAAACAGTGTGCTGTCAGTGGTTGAGTCGAGATATACAAACATTGATCTTATCCTAAACTGAGGCAGATATTCAATTATTCAGGGCATTTTTGAGTACCACAGTTACATGATAAACAATACTACAACTAGAGTTAACAAATGTAACTAAGAAATCAATTTTATTAATCTCACTATCACAATACACTGAATACATTTTTCAAAGTTAAAAACTCCCATACTTCCTTAATTTTATGATAATTATAAACAGAGTTTATTAGATAAATAATATATAAACAAAGGAACAAAAATTAATTTTGAAATAAATGACCAATGAATTTGTTATCAGATTGCATATTCCAAATGCTAAAGCTAATGAAATCACACAACACAACATCAAATTAAATGTTTCCTCTGATTATTAGTAAAGTAACAACATACTGTAAACTATTGAATTTGCAAAGTTTTTCTATAATCAACCACTTTTTATTTCAATAAAAAATACAGAGTGGTGACATAAAAAATATTGGAGATTATAGTTTTAAGATCTTAATAAAAATTTTTAATTACTAAAATATTTCCAATTTTATTGTTTTAGGGTTAATAAGTAGTTTATTTTGTACAAATTTGTGTCAATTATGAAACTAATTTAAAATAAATGCTGATTTGTAGTTGTTGCTCCAATTTACTTGGTATAATAGTAATTATTGTAATTAAATACAATATTTATTCATACAAAGTTTTTAAGGATATGTTTATTCTGAGATAATTGAAGGTCAGTAGAAAAAAAGTCGTCCTTATGAATCTACCATATATGTGCTTAAATTGACAACAAGGGAATGGTTGTGTTTTGATAAAGTGTGGTGCCTGTATTATACTTTTGAATATTTTCATATATTTAAAAAATCATATTTTGTAAAAAGTTCAGAATTTTCCACAACCTGCGTCAAAAATATTTTGTTTGGATTTTTTGCAATGACAGAGGAACATAAAATTAGAACATACATTTTTTTATCCACTTTAAATTCTGGTCAGCTAAAAATTCAATTTAAAGTACGAAATAGAGTAATACAAGGCTTCAATATTCTATAAATATGTATGATATGTAATTTAACATTTTTAACATAGCACATTAATATGTAATATTTTCAAAAACTATAACTGTTTGATAATAATACATGTTTGTTTACAGGCAAACTTAAAACAAATACAACAATAAAAAGTCCTCAACAATGTATATGAGGACTTTGATTGATTAAAAAAATCTATAATCTAAGAGAATGCATTTGGTACACATCTAGAATGGTCATGAAATCTCAGTCATTATTTAAAATAAATCAAGAAATGAAAATTAAGTTATCATTAAAAATGACAAACCAAGTATATTCCTAACATGTTGGGAGACGGTAAAACAGTGGTTCATTGGTGAAGCCTTATAAGAGAAGACTACTGGTAAAAACTTAATTTACTACATTGTATTAGAAACAAATAAACTACAAAGCTCTTGTGAGGAAATATTATGAACACTAATTTATTTTTCATTATTATACAAAAAGAAAGTGTGGTACTTTGCCTAAAGAATTTTAGAAAGTCTGTGCCAGTTAGGTATTAATATTTTATGTTTATGTTTTCTGCTAAGTTTCCATTTTTGTTTGTATTGTCTTTAATTTATTATAATACTTAAACAACAATATCTAGCGAGTTGTAACCATTTTCTTCTTTGTTTTCAATTGGTTATGGTATTAAACTGTTACAGTGAATTTATGATATGAAACAATACACTAAACACAAATACATATACAAAGAAGGCAGAAGTACTCGTAATGTTTCTTTTATTTGCCAGACATTGACAATTTACTGAATCTTCATAGCAGATTCATAAATTGATACGATTTTCACACATATATTTTATCACCACAAATATACAAAAAAGGAAGCAGAAATAATTAATTATAATTTTTTTACTTTATTTTTGTAAAATTTAATTGTTAATCGTGCATAGTAAATTTCTAACATAAAACAATGTATTACTCTTAACAGAAATATACATAAAAAAGGCAGAAATACTCACTTTGTTTTTATATGGTTTTGCACAAGTTTTGCCACAATGGAACCGCAGAATATATTTTTTATATTGAACAGTTATATTAAACAAGTACACAAAGAAGGCAGAAATACTCGTATTGTTTTCAAATGTGTTAAAGGTTTACAACACTGAATCCATTTAATGAATAAATTAATACATAAATGACATTAAACATGAATACATAAAGACTGTAAAAACCCCCTACAATATTTCCTCCACATTTTAGATGTCCCCAAATCATACGGTTGTATACAATATTGCTATCTAGAAATATATTACATGACAGTCAAGTATGTACTGTGACAGGAACCTTAAAAAACTGAAGACAGAAAGAACATTTGATAAGAATGTATAGACATAAATCCAAACTCTATTGTATATGTAAGCACAAACAAATTTGACTGAATTAAATCATTTTCCCATGACTACAGGGACACCCATCATTGGTTGTGCTACACTCTATCAAGTACATTCATGTAGTGATGATGTGTCCATTTATAATTCATTACTATAGAATGTTGGTCAGAAAAAGAGAGAAGAAGTTATTTTATTTACTAGTTATTTAACTCCCCCCCCACCCGAATAATGTTGAACATATGCAGCCTAAACTCTTATTTTCCAGTGGCAATTATTATATTAAAACAATCAAAAACACTTTAAATATGCATACCAATGTGTACATAATTGTCAAAACTATATTTTTTATACAGTTTACAATCTTAAATGTTCTTTATATAAACACATCAAATTGTTCATTATTTGTAAATATTTTGTGAGAATCTCCAATCTTGGTGTCAACCAGGCAACTTCACAGTAAATAACTCTTGTACACAAAGGGGTTACTCGAAAAATATAACTCATAAGCAGGTGTAATTGTTCGTTCTGGAAAGAGCATAAAAACCTTTCATATTCTGTCAACTAAAAGGATTAAAGTCACAAATATTTACTATGATAATATATTTTAGAAACCCGATTTAGTAACCTTTTTATTTGGCAGAATTCAGATATATTTTACAAACATAAAACATGATTGTACATAACGACATAAGATACACCTATTCTATCTGTTTTTTTTTCCAGTAATAACTTTGCTTTTTCCAGTCATGTATTACATACTCCTAATTGTTCTGAAAAAGTAAATTACAGTCTGCTATCTTTTATGGGGAAAGTGAAATTATTTTGATTGTTATAATTTATTTTACATTTCTTTTTTTAATATTTCAGAAACAAAATGACAGATGATTGTAACTTAACTTCATGTTTTTACGTAGTTTAATCTTTTATTTATGTCTAAGGCAATAAATAAAAATGAAATAGAACGAAAATCGTCTTTATTATATAGGCGAATTTAGGACTTATAAGCCCTCACTGGCCTTTAACCTCTAAATACAAATATAGAAAATAAAATATAATCATTCCTACTACAAAATTGATCTGGCATGCAAAACAAAAACATGCTTTCTTTCTACCAAAAAACTGTCTGCCAATGAGCAGATTTTACAACTGCCAGTCCGAGTGTAAATGATAAGTATCGAAAATATAACAACTGAGGTAAATAATCAATACATTTTTTAAATGTATTATTTTATAGAGCTGTTTGAAATTAAGTTAATAAATCAGGAAGATCTTATCTAACTGTCAGTTTCTGTGGTGTGCTATGATCTTATAACTGTTACAGCCACTGTCACTATAATATTATTGCTGCTTTTTATTTGCCTGTGTGAGTGTAACTCATATGAGGGAATGCTAATTCAAAAGTAAATAGTATTTTACTTCCTTTGCTATTAACTTGAGAAAATTGTTGAAAACTATAATAACCTGCTTATTCAATATGAGTATTACTGTGTATGAATGTCAATTTAAATTATATAAAATGATAAATCAATATTAGAAGAACTTAATAATTCTATGAAACATGATGTTACATAATATCTTGCAGGAAAAGAGGAAAATCTTGGTTTAAAATCTAAGAGCGAGACTGTTTTAAAAAGTTAAAAAATTGATATGGGATTCTAAACTTTTTACAGCTGATGAGGTTTTAATTCTGTTTAAATTGGATTTAGGAAGTTTAATTTTTTAGGTTGGTAGAGCTTATTCACCTTAATTGAGTGATACATACATTGAGCTTAGCAGTTCATGTTATTAGTTTTAGTAAAATAATTACTCCTCAGTATTAATTCTTTTGTTATTTTGAATGTTATAGAAGACATTCAGACATCAGTACAGTAGAGTGAAACACCTGTTACTAAAATTATTCATAGACAGATAAGTCTCATTCAGGTAATTCAGTCCTACCCCATTAATAGCCTAAGTGTAGCATGTAACAACCTTATTCCTCAAAGACAGGAACCAATTGTCAATTGTGCTAGGTTTACTAGAGATCAAAATTGTAGATTAGTGAAAGAATAAAAAATTGTTATCACAGATTATATTTTTTCAGCATGACACAACCAACCATTAGAGTAATATGAGATTGTGTGGCTTTATGAGTTACAAACAACAGATTAAAAATCACATGTTTTGCAATTCAATTCTGCTGCTTTTAGATTTTCTCTATAACCTTGGTCACTGGATTAAATCCAATTTTATTTGGTAAAGTGTATTCTGAAATTAAATTTTTGTTGGTGCTTCAGGAGTACCTTAAGCATCCAATTTCAAATGTCTGACTTCTTGCGGTTAATTAATAACACGTCATGTACAGGACGCAGACATCCAACTTTATGCTGATTATATTAAAATCACTCTATCAATTGCCAGGATTGCAGACCATTTAATTATGCATTTTAATTGGAAATTGATTTGCTACAAGCAACAAAGCAAAAAAGTATAGGTCTGAGAGTTCCAGGGCTTATCCCTTCTATAAGAGCTTCATTTGGTTATTCATACATTCCTGGTGTGACTTGGTAATTACATTGCAAATACCTCTAACAATTAAGACTTTTTGAAAACGACTTTGACAAATTTTTATATATGTGAAATGGTGTATGAACTATGATTGTGCAATTGATTCTCACAATCAGTTTGTTAAGACCTAATTTTTCAAGTACTGTTTAAAGTAAAGTGGTCAAATGTAATAGAACAAATCTTTTAAAAACATAGCGGATTATAGACCTGAAAAGCAGCCTCTATTAGCATCATTGCTAGAATTAAAACATGCCTGGCTACGGTTTGATAATTATCCTTCTGCTGGTTAATATCCATTATGGTACAGTATATTACGTAGCACCACTGATGAGAGATGCATCGACTTAGTACATGTAATTATGGTGGAAATTTGATGAAAATGTCATAGAGAAAGATTGACATGTACATTTGATATGTGGCCCATCTTAATGATATCTGTACTACCTCTATAATATCATAGAGGATTACTGCACATATTTTAGAAATTTGCTAAAGATAAATGAAAATCCCTATTGGCCGTCATCACCTGCCAGGCCCCATCATGTCTCGCCACCGGTCCCTTCAAACAGACGTGTGGTGCGGCCCAGTACGGGCTTGCCGCCACCACTGCCACAGTGATCACAGTTGTGAATTAAACTGCTTTGATCATATTTTGTAATAGCCAACTTTTGTATCCCTAATTACCAATACCGGTATGTTTCTTTTTAACCCAGTACAATACATATTATAATGCTAAAACAGTTGTAAAAATGGTATACTATACTGGAAGACTGGCTATCTTATTTGTTTATTCATGTAATAAAAATATATTATTTGTTGAACTGGGTTGCTTAAGTACCATTTAATATCAATTTATAGAAACCAACAAATCCGCTACATTGCATTTTGTTTCTTCCTATATATTCTGTTTTTATTCCATTTCCATTTAAGATTTAACTGGATAGGACAATCAATTTGTTTTTGTAAACAGTAATTCATCAATGAATTAAGTTATTTTACATAATAATTTCTATATATGTAATATAGTTTTTAATGTTACATGAATGGCATCAGCAGTACACTTTTCATGGACAACAGTGCAGGCTACTTAATGCAGCTTTAAAATAGTTTTTACTTTAAAATAAAGTAGACAGTGTATCCACCTTTTCAGAAGACTTGTAATTTGAATTTTTTTAGTAATGATCTCGTTTTGATTAATTACGTTTAAATTTGGGTATTTTTTGTTATTGTCAGAGTGTAATAAATATAACATGTTCGATACTTTTCTGTTGTATATTTATCATTCCTGTTTCTTTCATGCAATCTAACATTTTAGGTGACAACAAATTTTAGTATTTGATGACATATCTTCTAATAGACTATTACAATATCAAAGGTAGGCTGAGAGGGAGGTGATATAGCAATAACCCATGGGCGGCAGATTTTCAAATCCGCCTCTGTTCCCCACTCATAAAACATTTTCTTCGCTATACTTTTATGTATGAGTATATTAGTAGTAGTAGATTTAATCTACAAACAATGATTTTATCAATTCTATTTGCATTTGTTTTTATTTTGTCTATCCAAGTCATATTTGCCAATATTTTAAAATCTATAAGTTGTATACATTAGAGCATAAACACTGTGTCACATTTGACTAGGCCGGCATCAAACTGCAGTAGAAGGGCTATCTAGCCTTGACTCCAATCAGCTGTTCATACTTGTGGAGGTAAGGCTGGCAGAATAACTATAACTGGAATATCTAGCAATAAGGTGCACAACAGAGCTCTTAGGTTGTATGATGATTCTTATACCTTAACTCTATACAATACAATATCAAGGCAAACAGACTCCTTTAAAGGTGAATGAGAAATTTGCATTTCTGACCCTGCTGCATTTCTGAGGAAACGTCTCAGACTGGGAGCTGAAACCCTACTCCTCTTAAAAAATTTGCTGCGGCAGGCTGCTTGTGCATTACTGCTGTAATATTTAGTATTTAAATGTACATGAAATTAACATAGCCAAGTGACAGTTTCTCAGTAGGTAAAGAGACAGATGTTTTTCAACAACTCATGCTTTAGATATTTGAAAGTGTGCAAGAGATAATATCTCTGACTTAAAACTTATATGACATTAAAATATTGTATACTCTCTACTAAACCATTGTGATTCCTCTAGAATAGTTAAGTTATTTGCAGACCTCTAAATGTAATTGTCATCTATCAGACATATTGATATCCTATAGATTTAATGAACTGAAAAATGACATGGCTACTTCAGTTATGATTACTCGAAAAGCTGCTGGTGTAGATAACATTTTCCTGAATTTGTAGAGCATTCTGGCCTTAAACTAGAACTTGCCTCTCATCTTTGTTCATTCAACATCAACCTTGAGAAAGGCCTGAAGCTTTTAAGAGAACCAAAGTTATTGCTGTGTTGGAACCAGGAATACCATCAGATCATATTGATGTGTGCTCTTCTAAGTGTATATTGCCTGAGCAACATTTCTACAATATTGTATTTCTACCATTCTCAATACCAGCATTCATCTTGAAGAAGCTTGTTAGATGAACAAGCTTGCTGTGGCCAGATCCTAGCATTAACATCTTTAGTAGGGATTATGTGGGATGTATGAAAGGAAATTCACATATTTAGTCATTATATACTTTTCAGAATTTTATAACATTCCATGTGCTCTCATTTTATAATTTTTAAACTCTATAAGAGACTCTGATTAATGTCTAGCTGGGCTAAAAGGAGATGTCAGATATATTAAAAATAATATTTAGATTTTTGCAGAAGAGTCTATATATGCTAATAACATTGTAATTCATTACAAAAAAGTATCTAAGACAGAATGTACCTTTACACCTGACCCTGCTGCATTTCTGAGGAAACATCTAAAACTGGGAGCTGAAATCCTACTCCTCTTAAAACATTTGCTACGGCGGGCTGCTTTTGCATTACTGCTGTACTACCA
The DNA here is from genome assembly GCF_021130785.1 of Homalodisca vitripennis. Classification (NCBI taxonomy): domain Eukaryota; kingdom Metazoa; phylum Arthropoda; class Insecta; order Hemiptera; family Cicadellidae; genus Homalodisca; species Homalodisca vitripennis. Next base: position 91,630,919 of record NC_060215.1, read on the forward strand.
CGCCATGCGATGGACTGCTAAAGTAACCCCCTATTGTCTAACTCATTGCCTCAGTCTGAGCCCAACAGGTGGGGAAGTTTATGTTGTTTCCCACATTTAGTGCAGGTTCCACTGTTCTTTTCACACAAACCGTTCCCAGATCGCCATCTTGGTTCATTTTCTCTGTTGCGTGTTTTGTTTGTTATTGTATTGCTACTGTTTATATGTAACTGTAGTCAAATTGAGAAAGATATTGAAATCATTGAACACTTGTTTTCTGACGAAGAAGACTCCAATTCAAGTTCAGGCAGTTCTGATGATAACATTTTTTAATATTGTCTGAGAATGGATATTGTTGTTGGGAGGGAGTGTAAATGGGTTTCTTTAATAAGTACATATATAAAAAATAAAAAACACATTTACTAGTGCCAGTGGATATGAGGGCTGAAAAACCAGCAAACTATGAGCACGGACTGAATCTGGCACCAGTGGCAGCGGGCTGCTATTCCAGCCCCAGAAATAACGTCTTCAATTCGAATCTACAAGGGTTCTTGGACACCTTCAATCGACATTTAAGACACCAGACGTAATTTTTGGTTGAGTAACACAGTTTAAATTTTTTTCACATTTTAGCATGTTGCCTCATTTCCCACAGCAAATGTGTTAAACAGAAATAGTCTGCTTGTTAGCAACAAGATGGTATAAATACATAGAGCTGTCTGTATAGGAATCACTGTATATCTCACTCGTATTCAAACGTCATTTTAAAATGAAAGCAGGAAACATAAAATACCAGGACTAATATTTTCCATCATGTAGCTACAGGTCTGACTTTGAACATGTAGCTACAAGACTTTTTGAATACAAAAGTCTTGCGTATATTAGTTTTATACCCAGTGTACTCTGCTAAGAACATTGTGCTCTTATCTGGCTTAAAAGTATATACCCTTAAAACCAGCTTCTCAGTTATACTCTGACAATTTTTCATCAATGACAGACCATCTGAACTTTGTTCAATAGGCAAAATAATAATGTTATAGCAGATTGATCTGTAATTTCATTTCTAAGTTGAGTGCTGCTCCAAGTAATTACATTTGACAATTCTCTCTCGCCCTGATTCCTGACACTGGCACATTAAAGACTCACGAGGCTGACCTACCAGCAATGCAGTTTTGGCCAATGATATTCCAAAGTAAACTGTCTGTATGAATGACAACCTTTCCATAGTAACATACATAATATGTCATCAGTTTAAGCAATTGATATTAACAAGCTTTGCTAGTATTCAGAAATCTATTGTTGTCCCTCCACTTCAGAAGTCAGTCACTACAGTCAATTTTCTATTGTATCACAACTAACACACAGTCAGCATAGTCAAAGTGTTTAAAGAAAATTCGAAAAACGTTCATTTCTTATGTTCCATTGTTCTGACATCTTTTCTGGTTCCCATGCTAATCTTATTCTAACCGATCTTTTTAATATCACATACAATGCATATGATGAGCAATCAACTAAAGGTAAGCAACTGTTTTCACCCTCATTGGACTGTCCAAGACCTTTAACAGTATTTTCCACTCACATACTTTCCTTAAAGTTGAGTATTTTGATTTGTCTACAATTCTATAACAAAGGTCAGATCAAATTGATTGGCAGGCAACTGTGTGCGAGAGTTTTATTGAAGTAATCTAATTAGCAGCCTTCCGTAATTTAGCAGTCTAATACTAGAGCTTCTGTGAGAGAAGCTCACTTCTGAGAAGCTTACTGTAGTATGAACAACAAATACAGTTTATAACGTATTTTAAAGAATTTTGGGATGTTCTGCTTTTACAACAACCTCAAGGTAGGGACAAGTTAGTTTGAAATAAAGATAACTTTATTATTTATAATATATCTACTTTTATGAAGTTCAGTATAGGTATCATATAAAAACACACTAAAAGGGTTAATAATAGTCAAAACTAATTTTGTACAATAAAATATAACATATTAGTTTATAATAGTCATACAGTAATTTTTTGTCAGGTTTGCTTGCTTCATCCCGGAACTCACTGGAGTATATTGATTTCTTCCCAAGCCAAAAATACTGCCGTCTTTAAAATTTCTTGTACTTGCATTCACTTGAGTTCATTTGGGAGAATATAGTTTAAACAGTTTTCTATCAAGTTACGCAGTCTGTTCTGTTGGTCCATCCATTTATGTTTTAGGCAAAGTTGAGACTACCAGTGTTTATATAATACTCATTTAAATGCTTGTTATGGTTTTCATGCACATCACAGTAGCTGATCTGTGATGCTTTGTAGGTTAACTATATAAGTAGTACAGAACTCTCGTCACATCAGGAGTGAAGATGTTCCTCACATTAGTGGTTCCATTGATTTTACTGTACTATCACTAGCTGCTTCCATTCAATTAGGTCATTTATGAACCACTATAGTGAGGTGTCCCTTATAATCAAAGAAATCATCTAAAGAGTCGACTGTAGTGAAACAACCTTGTGTTTTAGTCCCATATGACCGATGTTAAACCTAAAACAGTTTAACATAGTTAATTTTGGTAATAGAATAATGGTTGATGTATCATTTAGGTATGATTAATATGCATTCAAACGCTTTTTAATTTTTCTTGTGAAGTGTATATATTTTTAGAATTTATACAATGAAGCATAAAAAAGTTTTTGAGTTTTTAATGAAAAAATACGATACATATAAAAAGTCTAATAACGTTTTTGGATGAGTGCGTATTGACTATCTTTAAAAAGAGAAATCTCCCATAATTTTACAAAAAAAAAAAAAGTTTGTAAAAATATTTGAAGTTTAACATTCTTATGCGGCTAACATCAAGATAGCACACAGTACAGCCGGCTCTTAACAGAACTAATTGGATAATCCACACAATTATTTGCAAAAGATGAACGAACAATAATCAATTTAACTACAACAAAATTACCTTTATTAAGAGAGGTCAGTTTCCTTTTTAGCCTTATTTTGTCCAAAGGCCACTGGTCTATGGAAGGATCTTATCCTTTATCCTTAGAGCCAAAGTACAACACTTGACTGTGCTCACACTGGCTCACATAATTTTGTTTCTTAATAAATAATTTAAACTTATTAAAATTAGAAATGTTTAGTTCCAATCCTTTGAATTAAACTAAATCACCTCAGACTACAGCCACACTATCCAACACTGACAGAGAGAATTAATAGACATTTCCAATCTAAACAAAGCTGGGTGAGGCAGTCTTACTCAGTAAACTAGTAATGGTAGGAGTACTGGTGACCTCATCAGTATATACTTTAACTATTTTCATTAAGATAAATTACTTTCATACAATTAAAATATCAACATAACTATAATTATTATTCATTTGTTTGGATTTATTTAATACATTTTTTATTAGAAGCAAAATGGACAACTGTGATTAAAAAAGTGGCATATAAAAATCTATCCTTACAATATTATATGTTCATTTTCATTTATCAAAAGTTAGAATTTCATAAAACTCATTTCTGTGATGATTTTATGGAATCAAATTCTTTCTGAATTTAGGTTTATAAAAGTAAAAAGAAACTGAAGGGGATGTCCTCCAGTGACTTTGCCCACCGCATAGCTGGTAGCTCAACACATTAGCAATTTGTGTTGACGTGACAAGATAATATTAGAAGACACACTCTGATTTTTAGCAAGTTACTTAACATAGCAAAGTCACCTTCGTTACGCCATATTTGTTAACTAAAATTGGTATTAAATGGGTTTTTGATTTATGTGTTTTTGATCATGATTCTTGAATTTTGAATCCTAATAGCTTTTTCTTATTGTAAGTATGATTTAAACAAAATTGTCATCATTCCAATTTCTGCCATTTGTAAACTGCCCAATAATGTAAAACATAATACAACAATACCATTCTATTGCAGAGGTTCATAGACATGGCTATATATTAAGAACCGAGTCATATACCTTACCTTCTACTTTAATTAGATAGAAAAATGTTTAGCTTCCAGAAAATGCTTTTAATCTGAAAAAATATAGCCATACAAATTGGCACTTATAAAACACATTTTAAACTTAATATGTTTAAAAAAAATCAAACCACCCTAGTCTTGATGAAAAATACTAAAATATAACCAAAATATATTTCATAAAGGAAATGTTAATAACGATTAATATTTTGAAGTAAACAAAAACTAGCGATCGTCTGTTCGCTTCCATTGAGGATCTGATATCCACACGTATAGATGTATTGCACAAAACATAAAAACTGCAAGTGAAATATTATTTACGAAACCACATTAATTTGTTTTTGTGATTAAAAAATTGCATAATCAGCAGTCATCCACGAATAAACACAGCAGGCTGACGCAGCTTTGTGGTATTCAATATAAAAAATACTAACAGCAAACAAAATATTATTTGAAAGAGTATGGTAATTTGTCAATTAAGTTATCTATTTAAGGGTTTTAAAACACAAACACATTTTAGTGATCGATAATTTATGTAATGCTGACTAGCCAATAATTAATGACGCGACGGATCTCCACAAATTCGATTGTCGAATTCTGTTGATCAATTCTCGAATCTGAATCTCGAGATTTTGGTATATTTGAGATTCAGCGTTAACACATCACTGAGAAAAGAATTTAATTGATTTCACTAATTTCTGTCTTATATAAAATTATCTTTTTAATTTTAAAGATGGCACTTTAATACATTACAATGTCTATCATAAAAGCTATTTAAATTATTTTATACGTATACTTAATCTATATTTATGTATACAAAAAAAATTCCAATAATGTCTACTCAGCCCTTTGTCAACTAGGATATTCACCGGACTTATCATCTATTGAAATGATCAAACTATCACTCTTTACCCTTGCTTCTATGAGTGTTCTTGGGTGCTTTCTCTATTCAAATAGACTTGGGGTAATATTGCAAGGGTAAAACTCTGACTTCTAAAACCTTTCCTTAGGTCTAGATGGAATTTTGTAAGACCCTGATTGGGACCCCTTTTCTGTACAGCTTGATAGTTCTTGAAAGATTCATTCCTTGTTTAGTAAAAATCTGTGATCAATTCACAAAGCTACCACCCGCTCAGAATTACCGCGGGAATTACTGATTACCTTGGGCTAGCACCCGGTAGTCAGTTTTATACCGTATCTGCTATAAAACTGACTAAAAGGTTAAAGAATCAAACAGAATAAAGATTTTTAATAAACCAGTGCAAAGTCATAATATGATTTTAAGAAGTTCATCTAGTATGAACCAATAAAAAGACTCACAGCCATTCTGATTTGCAACCATTTTCTTTCTGCCGTGGCAATCATTATTTACCAGGCCACTGGCCAGTTTCCAATGGTTGGTTATTGCATACAGATCTATTTTGACCTATATTCTTTAGTTCAGTTTATAATTATTAGTGTTTGTTTGTGTAAGTGTGCATAGAGTTAACATGAAACATATTTGTTGTGATTTCTTTTTTTGTGTATTACAACGTTTTGGTATGATCTCTTTATTTTTAACTTAGATTGTAGTTATGTGTTACGCTACCCGAAGAAAATACAACCTGAGGAAAATAGTAAATTGAAGATCTTGAAATGTAGTGTTAATGAGTTTTAGTACCACTGAGTTTAATAAAATAATTTGTTGTGTGTATCACATCCCTGGTAGCAATGAAAACATGGTTTGGGATTCACGTAATAAATTTATTTTACATCCAAACAAGCAGTGGCCAAACCATGAGATTATGTATGGAGGGTTTTACATATCCCTTTATAATGTGAATAAGGATTTTAAACCAGTTGAAGACTATTAATATTTTATTATAGTTTTAGTATTATTATTACTGAGACTGACTGCTCTTTAAACACAAAAGTACTACAAGAGGTAATGGACTTTGCATGGACAATGTTTTCACTAGCCTAAACTAAATGACTGTATAACTCAACTCAGTCCATGTCCATTTTAGGATCATTTTGAGGTGTGATAAACAATGACTCAATAATAACTTTTGACATTGAGAAGTCTATGTATGACAACATATTATGTTTTAGTAGGTACTAATGTAGATGACATTGAGTCAATAATGGAGAATGTTGACTAGAAGTAGAAATTAAATACTTGTGTTCTGCATAAATCTAGTTAAAATTTGAGTTAATATTGTTTTTGTTTTTTTTTATGTGGATGATTATGGATGATTAAAATATGTTGTAAAATGTGTAATATGATCAAGTTTATGAAGTAACGTTTAGTTTTGTTCCAGAAATTCCTGATTCTGAACTTGGTGGAGGAAAAGACATCAATTGGAAGAGTCCCAACAATAATTCTATAATGAGGAAATAAAGGCAAATTTGAAAGGAATTAAAAACAAACAGAATAAAATAAAAGAAATTATACTTACAAAATAAGCTATATTTCACTTATTGTAACAGTAAAGTTGATGTCTTTATAATATAAGTAAAATAAAATTCACCCACAACTCAAAAGTTGCACTTTTTCACTCAACATCCTCAACTTTTTTAATAATTACCAAACACTTTGTTTATTTTTAATGCTTTGCATATTATAACATTTTAACATAATTATGTAGTGCTTGCACCTCCATGTGCATTGCTCTACTGAACATATATAAATAAACAATAAACATAAAATATAAAACAATAACACAGCTACAAATATGTTTAACAATAAATTTTCAAACTTTCATTGTAGGTTAAAACTTTTACTAAAGTTTAAGTATTCTGAATACCTATTACTCCTACAAAATGTTTCTGTAGTGTGAATCAGTGTTTAAATTCCATAACTGGTACTTATGAACATTTGTCAAATATACGACAAATATTTATTTTATTCATACATCTTTAATTATACAACAAAAAATGTAATAAGCTGTAATCACAGCCTGGTAAAATACATTTAAGTAATGGATTTTGGACATGGCAACTTAACTAAAATATGGAATAGTAGTAGTAATTTAAAAATAAAACATAACGTGTCTAGTACACCTTAAGTCAGCATCAGGTTCTCTTCCTTAACTCACAACCCATATTTATTAAAATTCTGTTTAGTCATTTTTAACTATTAATACAATACAAAACAAATTTTATTTGTAAACATTAAAGGATGTAATAATGATATAGCACTGTTCAATTGAATCAACAAATTTACACTAGAGTAATAATTTTAAGATAGTGCTAATATCTATATTATAAAAAACAGCTTTATGAGAGTTGTGTAAAATTATTTTTAAACATGTGTTCACATACTGGCATATTCCTCTCATTCAATTCTAATATTCTTTCTTTTCTTAACCCTTTTAACCCCGACGTCCGCACTATACGGACGTCGTAAAAATGGCGTCAACTCCCGACGTCCGTATAGTGCGGACGCGCACTTTTTATTAGTTTACTGGCCACCTATTTCACCAAATGCTTTGAAATTTCACAGACTTGTGCACAAAAGATATTTTGCATCGAAATATATTAGTTTGTAATGGTTTTTACTTCGTATTTTGGCAGTCTGTGACTGAGCAATTGCAGTTCGTCTCGACTGACCGCTCACGCTTGTTGCAGACAGCTGCATATCACGTGGTTGTAAATATTCCGTTTTCTTCACAGTTTTAGGTTAAAGCAGTGTAAAGTACGGCAGTTAAAATTGAGTTTATTAATTTGTTTGATTTCAAAATGAGTAAAAGACATCGTTCAAAGTCTCCCGTAATTGAAAATACACTAATTAGTAACCTAGTTGCAAATGGTGTGGATGTGCACCCAATTGTTTTGGTGACCACAAGTGCTAAAACATTTTGCAGTGATGTAAATATTGTTTTAAAACTTTTTTAAAATTTAGATTATGAACAGTTTTAGTTATTTTGTCAGAAATAACTTTGGTTTTATGCTTATTTTAAGTACTGTGAATTTCAAAGGTCTTGTTTACATTGCCTTGACCAGAAATGGCAAAAAGAAAAATTTACACAGCTTTACAAAAATTGATGTTACTCCACTTGTAAATAAGGCAGGCCTATAATTTTTGTTTTTCTTTTATTAAGGATTAAATATATCATAAAGTAAATGGGTATTTTTGTGTCAAATATTTTTTTCTATATATGGTTTCCATAATCAAACTTGAAATTTTTTCATTTTTATTTATTTTATATATATATATATGTATGTACAAAAAATTACATTCAAAATAATAATTTTATTTGTATATGTCTGTAAGCTACATGTATAAAGAAGTAAAACAAAAAAAGAATTACCTAAATATCTTAAAAAATAATTGAGTTATGAATTTTTTACAAAACCCTTACATTTTGTCTAAAAATGGCTTGGGATTTCTGGCACATCACTTGATTTAATAGCCGGGGTTAAAAGGGTTAAATAAAAAAAAACATTGTCAATCAAGTTGTAAAAACCCTTATGTTGGTTACAAAAGTTAAAATTAAAAAAGTTTTCTAAAATCTCAAGCATTGTTTGTAAAATGACTAATTTATTTTCGAACACTGCATACCAATAATAGTAAGCAAGAAACGTTGCCACAAATATGCTGAAAAAGCTGAATAAGTTTTCTCCACAAGACAAGAAATCATGGGAATTAAAAGTTAATAATTTTGAACACCTGTATATTAAATCCAAAAAGTCCAGTAATGTCCCCAACATTAATATGCTGCATGAAACCATGCATTTATACATACATCATATGAATGCTAGGAAAGTCACCCGCACTTGAGGATGGAAATTTAAAACACTAAATTTAGTAAACAATAACTTTTCTACAATGTCAGGTGAGCTCAAAAAGGACCAGAAAACTCCTTAATATTCCTTAAAGTAATAAGTTTCAACAGTATAATAATAGGTAGTAGCTTCAAACAGACAAAAATTCAACCATTAAATTGGGCCTGTCGGAATACAGTTGTAGTCCAAAATAGTATGGAGGAAGGCAGTGTTATTCCACATGGAACAAGTGTGCAAAGTTTTGAAGAGATACTATTAGGTTACAGCACATAACAGAGGAGATAACAGAGTATTATAGTTTCTGCACCAAAACCATAGGACAATAAGTTTTGGCTCTTTTGGCTTAAGGACATGTAACCGTCAGCTGTAATGACACATGGGCCTGACACTTCTGCTGCAAACAAATATGTCTTTTGCTTTCTTAACATTGTTCCTTCTTTAAGTTTGGATTTAAATTATTTTAAACAATATTTCTGAAATTCTTTCATTTAATTTCAATTGGAAGAGTATAAAACAAGCCACACTATTTGATGAATATAGTTTCTGTAATAACTGTTTGTAAAAGATAATTGGAATAGACAAATTTTAACAAAGAAATAACCAAAAGTGCTTATTTTAAAATGATTTCAGATCCTTTACTCTATTAATTAATTGTAATACTTTATTATCTTTACAGAATCAAATCTGCCTGTAACATATACACTAACCTGATTAGAAAATTGTACTGTAACACATTTTAACAGCAATATTCATCTATAAAATTTTTTTTCGTGGCAGTTGACTTAAGAGAATTACTACTAACTTCACAAATTAAAACTGTCTAAAATTCCGTAGACCATTGTCTGGAAAGCAAAATCACTCACATACACAAAACATTGATTGGGAACGAATGTATCAAAGATAATATATTTGTTAGATAGACTTGTTGAATGTAAACCATCCCCCATATCTTTATTGCTTCAACCATGTTATTTCCAGAACTGTTATTATGCTGTAAATGAACACTCCTTAATTACTCTATACACGAGTTGACAGTGACAAATGGCATGCAGCTAAAGGAACAGAACCTGTCATATGAAGTTGAAGTTTTCAAATTTTATGAAAAATTCAAACATAATCTCAGTCCTCAGCTACTATAAGTTGTCTGGTTGGTAAGAATTGAATACATACATTTTCTTCTCTACCCTTTCTGAATACAAATTCACAAGGACTTGTACTGTCCATAGAGATCAGCTTTTGTGTACCATTACAATTTAAAGGCCTGTAGCCTGTTGAAATAACAGCTAATAGAAACAATAATAATACAAAATTAAAAGATCTCTAACAATTATCTGGCCCCAAGAGCAGCACTGACACTCAATAATATTTATACACTTATTTACATCTAATATATACTAGCTCTCTGTTATTTACATAGAACATTACATTATAATGTACAACATTACAGAAAATATGTACAAGAAAGGACAGATATGCCAGTGCTATGTACAGGTACATCTGGGTTGAACTCGCTCCAAATCTAAGGTAACCTTTACTTTTCACATAGGATCTTAATCTGCAGTACCAACAGTATGTGAAAAGGCAAAGACATAAAGAATGCTTAACAACACAATGTAACATTGATCACGCTACAATACTTCAGTGTTCAATTTTTTAAACAGATACACACTAAATTGCGTAAAATAAATCTTCAATTTAAACAAACATCTTAAAATTAAATACGCCAAGATTAATCTGAAAGCACTGACAGCAGTCGCAAGTCCACATAAGTTCACATGCAATAAAAAAAGTCCCATGCAATATTTAAAACTTTTTATCAACTGTAACAAAACTTTAGATAAATTTAAAAACAAAAATATATATTATTATTTATTATTCGTGCTTATATTGTTAACTAAATAAATGATGTATGTGTATATCAATTAATAAAGTTTAATTTATATGTATAATTCACAAATTAGAAAAACAGATTTTAACAAACAAAAAATTAAAAAAATTTTGAGTTATACATAAAACATTGTACATTAAATTAAAGCCAACAAAATTTGTACCTTGGTCTGAAACCAACATTGAAAGTAACCAAAGAAAAGAGTGCAACAGCAACAAACATGGGACGCCATCGGGAGTAGGAATCGGCAAAAGGAGCAAGGTGTGGGTTTATGACTAGGTTTCTTAACAATCTACTCCAACATGACTAGAATGATATCTTGTTATACCCGACGACCATGACATGGTGACTTATGTCTGGTTGGTATTGAACTGGAACATGACGTTGGACTTGAAGGGCTTAGGTGGAAGTTTAGGAGTAGATGTTTCCGCCCGGAGGGCTGGCGGTCCCGTCACTCTTGCAGTGAGGTTCAGCGTGTTGTGACGAGTCATTGATACCGGCACACTGTTAGACTTGGCGTGTTGTGGTAGCACTATAAATAACAGAGAACACAATGTTATTACTACAGTATTTCTGGCAACTATAACTGAGGAAAGTGTGTTGATTGCGCAATGCTATTTCACTCTTCATGTACATATATGGGATCTTCTCAGAACTTGACTAAGCCGAAAGTAAAAAATTGGAAGTGTGATCTTTTAGGGGGAACAGACATCTATGGTATCCAATAAGTACAGATAAGTATACCAATAAGTACAGATGACAACTCAGATGGAATGAAAACTACTATGGAAACCCTTTGCACTAAGGACAATGAAATTAACACCAATTCACATTACAGGAGGAATTCCATAAACTAAATGTTAAATATCAGCCACAATGAGCTACAGTGTCGCTGTGGCACAGTGGAGGAGGAGAAGGGTAAACAAGGTTCACCTGGATATATCCAACCTCAATATACCAACTTCCTTATTTTCTGAATTCCCTGTTGCATCTCATATTCTGTGTTATTTTACCACTATATAACAAAGCACAATAGAAAAAAACAATAAACCAATTTTTCACATCCACAGAATGCCCAACCTAACTTAATTTATCAAAGTTTTCAGGATGAATGTTTTATATACTGAATGTGATGACAAATTTTCAAGTTAAAAAGTGCAAACATCACACTGTGATAAGACATACTCAGTCACGGTAGGTGTTTAAGAGGAACACCACCTCTGGTTTTCAGTTATTCTTTGCCATGACAATCCCATGAGCAGGTAAGGGAGTGTTTACCAAATGAAATTTGGTTGCAGACCCTCTAGTAAATATACTAAGCCATCAGGAACCTCTAAACCTATAAAACTACAAATAAACCGTTTCCACCACTTCTAGTGATAATAATTTATATACAGTACCAATTAGAGAATAAAAAATTTATAATCAAATACAAGCAGTTTGTGTGTAAACAAACTAGTTTATTTAACAAAGGAAATAAGGTATATTAATATATTTTATTTAAAAAAAACAGATGAAATTACTAAATACTAAGATTTTTTTACTCAGGACGAAATTAAGTCTATATTGTTTCTCAAAGATCTCATAAATACCAGGTCGAATTTGGAGACACTTACTTGGAAATCATTTTAAGCGATCTCTATATTTATTCTTCATAAAACAGTGTTGAAAAAGCCTGTTCACTTGTGTATGTTCTACAAATGGTGTTTAATACTTCAGGGCTTTCAGGGAAGTCTTTGTAGTATTGTTGCGCAGTTAGCCAGAAATCTAATAATTGACATTATTAAAAGCATTTTTTAGAATACCATTACTTGATGAACCACTAAGTTGATCTTCCTCTGCTTCTGTCAAATTTTGGTCTCAAACCTTACTTTCACTCGCAAATGGATTTCTAAATAAAAATATAAGAATTGATGTTAAATGTTTGTTTCTAAAAGGCACACTTTATATTTATCTTTGAACTCAAAAACTTTTCCAAGAATCTTTTTCTGGGATAGCCGTTGTATCTCAAGTATGCTACAAAAGCTGAATTTGATCAATCTGCATGTTTTTGCTTAGTAAAGTAGAACAAATGAGGACTGAATGGCATACATTTTGTTCCTTAAAGTTAATTCTGTTTAGTGATGCATATATGATGCTACCATACTACAATATATTTTCTTGTTATATTTGTAATCCATTTCCATCTTCTAATTATGACCTCAATTCATTATTGTGTTTGTTCAATACTTTGTTCCTTTAATTTTTTGCTAAATATTCTTTTGGCTGAGTCCATCTGTGATTAAAACAAGTCTCATTTAATGTTTGATGTGACAGCCTTCAACATTCCTAATAACAGTTTTCAATTACACAACAACAGTGTACAGATTATATAGTCGTACTTGTTGTCATAACCAATTTTTGATTGATAACAGATGGGTAAGAAAAATAAATCAAATGCAGCTGTTGCCGAAATCTTATCAGCATTCTCATACATGTTATAGCCAGATTTACAAATTATAATTCATGACAGATGACAAAAACTTTGATTATGAGATTTCCCATCAACACATGTAGTCTATTTTTTTGTAGACAAAAATTATAAAAAATGTATATTTGCACAAATGCTTAGCCTTACTAACCAAGCAAACAAGTGTTGAGCTCTTAAACAAGCATTTTGAAGACATACCCACTAAAAAGCACCTCCTCTTCTTGGACCAGCCTAGAAATGGTGTTCCCAGTATATTGGTCTAGGTCTGTGTTTGAGCTTATCTCTCCTCTGTTTTTTGCTTCCTTTTTTCAGAATAATTGTTCATGATCTAGAGTCGCCTTTTTCACCTTTAGAATTGTTATCCACATACTGGGTGACTATGTTTCAACCATCCTGCCTTTGAAGTATATTGCATTTAAGTAAGAAAATAAGTTTATTTCAAAAATCAGAAAATAAATAAGACTGACCACCCATGGAATGATGTGGTTGTGGACCGTTGAAGGACATGTGCCTAGCGTAACCCTGAGTGGGGGCCGCTAGGATGTTGAGGGGTTGTGTTGGGTGTTCTACCGTCGAGCTCCGTCTCACAGAGGGTCGAGGAGGCAGTGGAGGCGGTGACAAATCCCGAGGTGGTAACATTGGAGCTGATGCAGTAGATACATTACTCTGAAAGCAATAATATATAACTATGATTATTTACTTAAATTCATGAAAATCCATTAACTAAAACTACACTTTTTGATGATAACTGTCAACAATTACAGCTAGCTACTGCCACTGGGGATCTGCTTAATTCCCACCACTTTTGGGACCAGGACAAAAAAACTACCAAATCCAGAAATTGCACACCATTTTGAGAATATTCCCCAAAAATGCACTGGCCTATTAGCAAGTGCTTTTCTTAAGAGTTACAAGTATAAAACACTAACTAGAAGCCCAATAACACTGGAAAGTTATTTTTAGTACCAAAATGTACAGAAATTGATTCCTTCATAAAAAATAACATTGACTCAAAAAATCTGAAAATATTTAAAACATACAATAAAGTTAAACAGTTTTTTAATTTGATGTCATTTTTGTTTGAAGATAATCTATGTATTTTTTATGTGGGAATAGATTTTATTTTGTATAAGCTTACTAAATTAAAAAAGCAGTTGTTAGTTTTATTATTTATAAACATGCAAAAACATCCAGATAGTAGTAAAGGCAATAGAATATGAAGTAGAAAAAATTACCTTTTGGGTTCGTTTAGATGTCTAGGATAAATTATATAGAATAAATTAGGTACTTTTAAATATGCTATACACAACTATTTAAATTAAGTACTAATGTGTATAAACTTACACAATGCACACTATAGTGCCAGCATAATTGCTATCATTGTTTGATCTCGGTTCATGCGAAAAAAGATAAAACTGCATTTATGTACATGATGATAATAGTTGATTTTATTACTTAATTTTATTACAGTTTTCAGTGATTTATTCCCAAAATGGTACTGGAAAACTGAAAATATTTAATTGACAACTTGCCGATCAGATCAAGAAAACTATGTGCATCACATTCACATTAAGTAAAATCTTGTTTTATGATTTAAAACATTTGATATTATTGCTCATAAGAATTCCTGAAAACATTCTTTTATAATAAGTAACAATATTGTTTGATAATCGATGGTCTTAATGTGTTTGTTCAATATTCAATACTACCTATACCTATACTAAAACATAAGATTTAATTAGAGCTCAGGATGCAACCAATGGCCGATTAAGAGTACAAAAGGTTAAACTCAATTTTTCAGTACCACTGAAAACAAAGTACTACATGTAGGGTTTTTTTTCTGTTTTGATGTTATACAGAGTCTATTCAATAAGTATCAGGACTGGTTCACTGTATCCTTAACAGTGTGCAGTGGAGGGGTCCCCCACGACTCAGGGGCACTTTAATTCAGTCGCATGCAGGCATGCGTTGAGACAGGAGGTGGATTTTTGTGACGTGTGATTTTTTAGGGTATCATCACGCCAGCATGGATCAGACCGTCGAGCAAAGCTACGCTGTGAAGTTTTGCTTTAAACTCGGGAAATCCGTATTCGAGACCCTTGCACTCAGTAAACAGGCTTATGGGAATGATGACTAAAGTTGCACAATAGGTTTTCAGTGGCACAAAATGTTTAAGGAAGGCCAGGAGCTCGTCGAAAACGATCACCGTGTCAGACACCAGACTACCACTCAAACCGATGCTTAGGTTGCCAAAGCAAAAACAGTTTTGGACTCTGACAGGTGTTTAACCACTGCCTTATTAATGAAGAGACCGGCCTTTCAGTTGGAACCGTCCACACCATTGTAACAGAGGATCTTGCGATAAGGAAAGTGTGTGTGAAGCTGGTGCAGAAAGTATTGAGCGAAGAACATAACCTCACACGGGTGGAAATTTTGCAAGAAAGTTTGGACTGATCCAGGAAGATAAAGGTTTTCTCAACAACGTTATTACCTGCAATGAATCATGGCTGTGCCAGTACAGTCTGGAAACAAAGTGTCAAACTTCAGAATAGCACAGGCAGGGATCGCCGCATCCCAAAAAAAGCACGGATGTCAAAATCAAAACCATACTGATTTTTTTTTTTTTTGTGTGTGGCATTGTTCACAACGAGTTTGAGCCTCCTGGAATGACCGTAAATGCTGCATTTCACGTGCAAATACTGACATGTCTGCGAAATTGCGTAATGTGCGTGCAACCAGTTATTGCGAAGAATTGCAAACTTCACCATAACAATGTATTGCCGTATTACCACGATGTGATTGTTGTGCAGCAGCTGCTGGCGAAATTCAGTGTGGCAACATTGCCTCACCCTCACCCCCCCCCCCCCACAGTCCGGGCCTGGCTCCTTTTTCTTGTTTCCTTAAAAAAAAAGGAAGGACATCGGTTCAATTCCATCACAATGATTCAAGAGGTGACGACCAAGGTTCCCGACAGTACTTCTGAATCCGACTTCCAGTGGGTATTTTACGACTGGCAGGAGTGCCGAACAAAGTGTATTGATGCAGGAGGAATGTATTTTGAAGATTATTTAGTAATTGTGATTATACCTGCAATAAAGTTTGTTTTATGGAATCAGTCTTGATACTTACTGAACAGACCCTGTATTTATTAATATTAAAGAAATTAAAAAACCTTCTATATCTGTAATTTTTTCTTCTATTATTATAATTTTTTCCTTCATTTCCGTTCATGTTCCTAGCAATATAAAAAGATTCCACATATATTTGATATTTTTCAAACCATCTAATACAACCAAACATTGAACTTAAATGAGTCTCACTTTAACTCTTCCTGAAAAGTTACAGCCTTTTGATTTCTCAGTTCATTGCTAGTTTTACTGGTTTTCTTTAAAATGTTTCTAAAATAACCGATTGGAGAGTAAAATTTGTATTTACCATAGTAATTTGTTGTGATGTCGATGGAAGGTCAGAAATGGAACTTTCCCTCTTGCGTGATCTTGGAGGAAGAGGAGGTGGAGGCATGGGGGATGGAGACGGAATAGGGACTGGAATGGGAGCAGGAGTGGGAGGCACAGAAGGACTGGGACTCACTGACACTCCTTGTGACAGAGAGATTGGGGCACAAGACATGGCTCCAGGGGATTGGTTTCCACTTGTATTGCCACCTATAACAAATACACAATTAAAATTACTAATAAGTCAAGTGCACTTTAATTTTACATATATTTATAGGGACATTTAGATTATCTATCTTAACAACACCTAGATTATCATCACCTAGAACTTCACAAAATGTACAAGAATAAGAAATATTACAGGAAACCTTTACAGCATTAATAAAACAAATTAAAATGCATATGAAAGTTTATATACAAGCTATGAGTGTTGAGAAAAACGATGATAAAATCCTAACTGTAAAAGCCACACTGCAGTTATATTATATTAAGTAGTACTATAGTTATAACTTATTATGCTAAGGTTCTGATTAAGATAACTTACTTAAAAAATTGAATTGAATTATAGTTTATTTCCAAAATATTGACATGTGTTTGCAGTATTTAAAATAAGATAAAACTTCTTGAGAAAAAATTAAATAAAATGTAGCAACAAATCCACAATAAGTAATTATAAATTTAGTTACTATATATTTGATGGAATTACAATAATTATGTAATTAATCGGAAATTAATAATTTTTAGAGAACAAAAGATTTTCCATTTTGAAGGCATGCTACATGTGTACTATAGTTTAAAAACTCATATATGCTTTAAGTTTGTTCACACCTGTAAGCTTATATGTCTACCAGAGAATTTTTTGGAAGCAGAGTATCAAATAGCAGGTTTATTTACTTATTACTTTCAAAATATATTTATAATGTAACACATATTGCATTTGTATTACATTGAGTATTATGATTATTACAAAAGTCATCTAGGATGGCTTGATTCTAGATTTCAGGATGCTCAAGTCTAGAAGGTATAACAATTGAAGATTCATGATTGAGCTGACCACAATTTTGGAACTCAAGTACAGACAGAAGCAGCTGTGGGGTGATGCTATTTTGCATACCTGTATTTATGATGAAATTGGGGAATACAATTGTGTAGGTTATATTAGAAACATAATGTACTGTCTTTATCATTCATTACCACATAATCTGGCTGTAACAAAACACATAAATAAAGGAAAAACTAGATAGCACATTGTTTGGTTTTAAATTTTGATCAGTTGAAGTAGATATAAGGTCAGGATTTAAAACCAATCATATTTCTAAGTGGAATGAGCTTTCATAAGAAGAGATTTACATTTATGTAAAATTCATCACGTTCCAACTTGGAAGTTATTTTTAAACACAAAAGAAGCATTTTTACGGTTTCTACTTTTATTTCTCTTTTTCAGGACTCCACACATTGTTCATAATGTAGAATACTCTATGTACTGGAGCTGAGGCTCCTAGGAAGCAAAGGACGAATTCCATAATCTTCCTGACATTTGGGCAAGTGTTTTGGTTTTTTCTAACACTTAAAAAATTTCAACCCATGTTTTACGTCACTTTGACTATTTCTTATCCTTGCATTGTTCATCCAGTCTTAAAATTAGACATAAACTTGTCATAAAACTTAACAAACTTTTTTTCCAACAATTACTTATTAATACCACAATCTGTGACACTATTGTGATGTCATAGTGATGAATTTATTATTGGGTTTTCTCAAGACAAGTTTTGCTTTAAGCTCATTATACTTCAGAGCTGTTTCAATTGCACAAATTTTATTTTCCTATACGAAAAGAATGATTTTGATGAACATCTCCATGGTGCCTAGCACAAACCACATCCAGATTTCCAAATATGTCTTTAATAAAGTTGAGGCATGACTGTGAGAAGAAGAGGGGACACAGACTTTCAAAATCAAAAAAGTTCCTTTCATGAGCTGGCAGTAAACTCATAAATCTTAAGATTCATTGGTTATGCCCTTATTTGGATTCAACTGACAAATTAATGACATATCCATACCTCTGTAGTATTAAAAATCAACCGCTGAAGTGTTGTCACTCATTACATAGTTAGGAAATAAAATAACATTCCATCAGTAATTTAGTTCTTCTGTGTCTTAACTAACATAAAAGCCTTCCGGTTCACACGAGAAGGCCAAAATATTTCAAGAAGTTAATTGTGTAAGCAATATTTTGACATGGTGTGAACCGGAAGACTTTGATATTAGTTACTCCATCATGAAGTTATAGTACAAAATTGAATTTGCTGAATGATTCCATTATTGTAGTTAAAACTCTGATAACATAATCACTGAACATTTTTCATGTTTCCCTACAAACTTTTTTAAACTAAATGAGTTTTTAACTTTTACTCCTTCAGAGGAACAAAAATTGTGTATTATACTGGTACATATTTAACATCTTTTCTATTAGGTTCCTCCTAACCTCTTCCATATATTTTGGTACCAATACATTGACTGCTATGGCTTCACACATATATCTTGGAATGGAAAACTTAAGATCATATAGTTTTAATATGAGCTTGGACTCCCAACCAATGGTTCTAAAACTGAGATCGTGCGTAACATTAAGGTAAGAGAAAGTTGCTTCTTTTGCAGCTACAATGAAATCCTCATTGTTAGACAATATATTAAAAATGTTCAACTGTTCTACTTACATTTGCACTTTTGGTAGTTTTTACGTATTTTTACGCCTCTGAATGTTTGATTATTTATGCCTCTTCGACCACCAAAAACTATGCTAAATTGACAACTACATATTGAACAAAGAACTTAACTTGTTACACTTCTCAAAAGTGAGAAGTTATTCTAAGTTAACTTGAAAAGCTACACTTGTGTTTTTTACAACTAGTTTTCTTTCTATTTTCAATCAAAAGGACTTGTAGTTATAACTTAAAACAAAGAAGCAGAAAAATAAATCACTAATATCGTTTTTACACTGACTCTGAAGCTAACCTAAGTAATTCCAGAAAGGTAAACAAAACATTAGTTCTTATACAAATAATCAAAGTAGGGACAGTTAGTAATATTTTACTTGTACGGTATGGACACAGACAGGACCTTAAAAGTTCAAACAGTTTGTACAAAATACAAACATATGGTCAGCCTATTCATGATTCATCAGTTCTTACTTGATTTTAATATTCTATATTTTCACTTATTATTTGTAGAGACCATTTAGTCTCTGCCAGTTTTCATTGTTATGTATCAAGAACTAATTTGACCATGTTGGGTAGCAATAGAGTACATTGTGTTGGATATTTATACATATCTGTAATACACAATCAGGATAACTGATTGTTCCCCAACTAAAATGCAGATTGATGATGAACAAATTACATTGACATTATGTTGGAAAAAAATCTGTATAAATAATTGATTATATTTATTTTGGATTGGCTCTTAATAAATAACAAATAGTCGCAACATAAACAAAAGCATGATTTGGTCCAGATAATAACCTGTTGGGACTGAGAAACCAACCAACATTGTACATCGGTTCTAATATCCAATTCTTTATCCAAGAAATAATAGAACCAGCGAGTTGGTCGAACTGGATTTGTACTTAGGAAGTGACACATAATTGGTTTTAAGTAGATATATACTTAAATTTGGGCAACCTTATGGATATCCAGGAGTGGCACATCACTAAACGCTAATATCGAGATTCTGAGATGCAAGCGTAATTCAATAGGTCTAATCTACTGCAGGAGATGACTGTTGAAGTTGGTGGGGTTTGTTTCTTAAGAGTCAAAGGTTCTTGCCAGTCTAGACATAAGGGTATGCCACCCCCTGCCTGCTTTGACTGAAGAGGCTGGTTCAGAGCTGGCCTCCCCTTCTTTCGGGGGGAGACGTGTCATCGGACCTCGATAGGAGGCGGCCCATACAAGGCTTTCCGCAGTTTCAAATAAAATAAACTTGGACAACAATTTCAATTATACAGTTCAGTCAAAAATTGCTGTTCATTCAAGATATTGACCAGACATCCTATTTCACTACACATTCTCTAGAACAAAAGAAACGTTAAAAATAGTTTATATAAAAAATCCTATAACATCAATAACAAAGTAGAACAGCAAGTTATAAGGCTAAACATCCCTAAAATATATGTGAATCCTCACTACACTGTTCCAAATAGAGAATATGAACTATAACAAAAATATAACAGGGAATAAAAAATCTGTAGCAACACAACAATAATAGAGCACCATAATAAATAATAAAATATAATAACAATTAAAATATCTGAATACAATAAACAATAAAACCATACATTTTCAACACAATAATAAAACATTTGCTCAAATTACTATTTTAAATTAAGACTAAAACATAACATTCAGTAACTTCTCACGTGATATGTTTAATTATCTATATCCTCACCTCTGATTTTAGAACTCTAAAATTGAGATCTCTCTAAGATCTGTAGGCAAGCCATTCAATAAAGTAGGACCAAGTACTGCCTAGTTCTTTCATGTGTATTTGTTTTTTTTTTTAATTTTTGTACAACGTAAAAACATTTTCTAGAATTATATCCATCTTAATTTGTAATCTTGTATGCATTTTTAAATTAATAGCCGACAATGAATAGAAACTGAAAAAGACTTTGTACAGGCATTATATTTGTTATCTGATAACAAAGCATTGGATTGGCCACCATAGCAGAAAAGTCAATGTTACTGATAATTTTTACTCTTTAGTTTAAAACAGTTTGTAACTTCATCAGGGTTGAGATTGATGCATTGACCCAGGATCTTATCCCATACCTTAACAAAGACGCACATAGAGCAGAATAGACCATTTCCAAGTCCTAATTGACAGGCAATTCCTCAGATGGTTTGAAGTGCATGATCTTAGTTCTAGCCTTTAAGTTTTTTATGTGTATATCCCATTGCATATGATGATCAATCGTTATCACCAAATATTTAAAATCTTAATGCATTCTAAAATTTTACAATCAATAACCTTGTTTAGTTGACCTTCAGTACTACAAATAAAACCTACTAGAGGTCAATATGTATCACCTTACACCTGTGAGGCTTTGTGTAACAAAGTAGCTATTTGGAAACATGATAAAACGGGTGTGGTAATTAAAGGGTTGGTTTGTTACCACATTTTTTGTTTAGAAATACATAATTTTACAAAAATTTGGAGATTACACAATTTTTGGCAGTGAGGATTACACATATGAACTTTAACACTCAGAGTCAGGAAAAAAGTCCCTTCACTGCAATACTTTACTCGACTGTAATGGGTTAATTTTACAAAGGTTCATATTTTCAGATTATGGTACATCCCACTTTGATCAATATCCTAACTGTATGAGTTATTATGAAACATTTTGAGCCATTGTCAAAAAAATAGAATTTACTTAAACAACCTCATCAAATAAGCCAAAAGTACTTTTGTTGCAATTTAAAAACATTTTACTGAAATATACACACTTAAATAGATAGATACTAAATTTCATCACTCCAATAAGTAGAACAGTTTAAAATCATGGGAATATATTCATTACTTTTGAAAGATTTGGAGTAATTTGAAACCTGACTAAACAAAACAAAACACACTGATATTTTTAACTATCATGAATTTTTAATATTCTTCCGCTTTATAGACAGTAAATTTTGAGAAATAGCCCACTGTAACATTTTAAAGAAGAAGATCATTTTGATGCTAAATGTTATCAAGTCTAAAAATGAAATACTTCATTTTGGACAGTTCTCTATTTAGAGGTAGGTATTGTTAATAAAAAAAAATATTTTAATACTTTCAACCCTTAATAGTTGAAAGTACTAATTCCTTCCAAAATTAATCCAAAGTAACATTTTGAAGTCTTTTCTATATTCATCTGAAATATGTAAATGTTAATAGATACATATGCCAAATTTTCAATGATTCCAATATGTCCATTGGTTTGTGTAACAATTAAAAAATGCCCCCTTAAATTTCTAATAGGAAATTTGGAGAATAACAATTACCAAAGACTTAAATAAACTAATATTTCAGACTTTTTTTAGTTACGTGCATCCTAAACTGTCCCATTGTTCCAAGATTTCAGCACATTTGGAAGTATTTATTCCTTTATATCAGTGGGTAGGTTAGTGATCATGTCTGCCTTTATAAAGAGAACTCACCTTACAGCTTGCTAAGGAATTGCCTTAGACCCACCAGTGTTGTGTTAGCCACATTTAATATGCCTAAAATAAGTTGTTTTTGTTGACTTGAGGTTAAGGAAACCAGGATATTAGATTTATGAGAGTGGGTTTAACATACAATTATTTGGACTGGAAGATTAAGGGGATTAATGACCTAGTGGATTAAGGTAACCCGTGTAAAGTTCATCAAGTAATTGTGTTTACCAAGGGGTTTGCACATACCAGGAGATTAGGTTAGCAAAATTTTATTTTGACGATATGCTTAAGTTATGGGGAGGAGGGATTGACCAGATGGTAATATTGACAATGGTGTTGACGAGATTTAACTGACCAAGGTGTTAAATTACCAAGAAATAAGATGACAGAGTAAAAAAGTACGTGCTATTTAAAACTGTATTTAGGAGCAAAACTAATAAAACTCCATTGGTAAAAATAAGACACAAGTTTCTTTGTTTAAATTAGATTCTTGATTCAACACTCCCAGAAGTTGTTTGGAATTTGAGTACACAGTGAATTACACTTGCTTTATATTTTTTTATTAGTCTGATCTTGATCATAAAAAAATAAATATAAATTCAAACACAATTCCCTGAGATCAAAAAATAGCAGTTTTATTATTTTTAATCGTTGAGGTGGACAAAATATGTATTATTAATACTTCTAAAAGTTTCCCTCTTGAATGTCAAATAAACAACAATATAATGTAAGGAACCAGTGGAGAAGGTTTCAATGGACTATCAATATTTTGTTTTATAATCATAAATAATCTTATAAAAAGTAAAGTAAAGATTGTCTTATTTTACCAGGCGAAGTTAGAGCTAAGAAGCCCTGACTGACACATAAATTGGTGACCAACAGCTTAAGGGTAACTTCCGAACTACCACTGATGGCCGGATAGGCAGGCTGTTTGCAAGGACAGGATCATTTAGCAGACACCCATTTAAGAAGTAGCCATGCTCAACGCTGCTTGATTCAGTTATCTTGCGATATCCGCCATACCCGTAAAAGATCATGTAAATATCGTTGTTTTTATAACTGATATTAAGTTTTGAGATATTGGTAAAGCTGTTTTAGTGAAGCAATATAGACCCGTTTAGACTTCAAACTGGTGATTTGCAGCATAACCGAGTGAAAAGATTATGTCTTTAGTA
Organism: Homalodisca vitripennis; assembly: GCF_021130785.1. NCBI lineage: Eukaryota > Metazoa > Arthropoda > Insecta > Hemiptera > Cicadellidae > Homalodisca > Homalodisca vitripennis. The sequence continues at coordinate 91,654,806 of NC_060215.1, forward strand.
GTATTTTGACACTTTGTTGAATTTATAAATTAATTAATGAGAAAAAAGTAAGTAAACAAATATATTAAGACAGTAGTAATAAAGTAACACTAAATAATACATAAGAAATGGGAAATTATAATTGGTATGGAGACCAATACATACAATAAAAAGTTATACTTATGACATATTTTGTTACATGAATAATTTAGAAACATACTCTTTTATTATATTACTCCATCCTGAAAATAAAGTATACAATATAATAGGTCCTTTTATTGAAAATAAAATGTAATTTTACAGTTTTTTGTACAAAACAATTTACAACCTCATTTAGATTTTGAATTTACTACTTTGAGAATAATGTTTTCCTGAGAGTACTCAGAATACATTTGTTCATATATACAAATATTTAAACCCTTATAAATGTTGCATATTAATATAACAATATTTAAACTACAGACCTTTATTCCAGTTAAAGCTTATGACTAGAGCTGGCTTTACTTCTATAAGTAAATGAGAGCATTTCATTCTGTAAAACCTTTATTATATTATTGTGGTAATTTATCGTATTAAATGATTATTACAGTCACCTTGACCAGCTGCTCCAATCTGTATGGGTGCAAAGACACTGTAGTCAGCCAGAGGTGGTGGTGGGGTATGAGGTGCAGTGAGAGGGGTGCGAGGAGTGTCTTCTCCTCCACCAGACTCTGATAAGCGTGGTGACGAGGTGGGAGGAACCAGATGGGGCTGAGTCACATTAGTTGTCAAATTTGGTACATGACTTCTGTTGGCCAGAGTTCGTACTTTGATTCCGGGTGACTTTAAGTTGAGCTCAGGCCACTTCCGAGGCTAATAAAACAAAATAAGTTAAAGAAACTGGATACTGGATAAATACAGTAAAACATCCATGACCACATTTGATCCCTACTCCCCATTTAAATAAATTTATAGTTTTGGCACCCACTTCATATTTGCCTTGGGTGATTACCATAGACAGTTGAGTATCCAAGTTGATCTAAGTGAAAGAAAAAATTAATATAAATATAAAAAAACCACTGAATAAACTTTCCAGCTACGTGAATTTTGAAAAATTATCTATTGCAGAATGATTTTAGTACTGTACCGTACTTTTAATAATAAATTAATCCAAAAAGTAATAAAACATAGGGAGCTTTGAAAATGACATGTTATTAAATTAATAAACTTCAAACAATGTGCTAAGTATTGAAAGACAGTTTTCGTCAATCAACCTCTTTACTAGGATTTTAACTTGACTTGTCAACCTTTTCTTTTAAATCATATGTAATCGGTTTGATTATAGAAATTTCTAGTGCAGGCAATATACTGTGAGACAAATAAAGATAATTTGCTAGTTTAAAAAACATTTGTCAGTAAAATGCAATCTTAAAGATGTAGTTATCAAACTGAAATTTCAATAAAATCAAATTATAAAATCTGGATATTAAGATCAATGAAAATATAGAAAAGCGACAAGCAACCTTTATTTTATCACAACTAAGAGAGCACGCAAGCAAGCAAGGATATCCTGCAGAACATTCATATTTGTTGCTGAAATATAATTATTAATACTAGGTATTAAAATTAAAATAGTACATGGGAGGTAGAGAACAGGAATAACAGTGTAATTACTATAACATCTGATATCTTGAAAATACTTAAAGCAATTTTATTATCTTACTCAATAACATTGTAGCTCTACCCCTGAATGTTGACCATATCTACAAATTACTAGTGGTTTAAGCACTCATATCTGTATCTACACACATATATTATCAATGTTTTACCTTTCTTTAGCCTGTATGTAGTAAATTTTTGGCAACATATATTTTACTTTGTAGGAACTTTTTTCTTATATGTTTAACCCATTGCGGATCGTATTGTTTTGGGGCGCAGGCACGAATTAATTTACGGTCAGCTGCCGAACGAACAGCAATGGTGCGCCACATCGTATCGCTCGCTATTGTTTACTCACTTCATATCTACGTTGAATTGGATTCCGGTTTATAAAAATATCTCCATCTATATTCTTAAAAACAAAATAATTAAATACAATATATTGCTTATGAACTATTGTAATAAATATCTCTAATAAATATATCAATCAAGTTCAGACGGTAAGTTTTCCATTTCGATCAGCTCACATTATGACACGCAAATTATACCATAAAATGCGATACTAGTTACTATTATAATAACAGCTGAGGAAAACAACCAATCAGAAGCGCTAAAAAGCAGAGTAAACTCATATGAATGATTTTCCAACTTCGACTTGTAGGATATTTATAAAACTTTTGAAAACTGAACGTAGACCGTTGCTACACTCTTAGTTGAGAAGTGAAGAGGATTGCCCAATCTATCAGACATTAATAGAACTATTTGGAGGGAAACTTAAAAGCAGACAGCTTTTGCGACCTGAGCTCGTCATAGTGCCGTTAGGCCCGGCCGCTGTCAGTGATCCGCAGTGGGTTAAGTGTTCTGTTCTACTTGCTTTATGGTATGATCTGTGTCTGAATAAGTAAAATAGTGCTGGTACAAAATGTTTTGGTATGGTTATGTTGTAAAAACTTTCATTCGATTTCAGTCTAGGAAAGTTGTTGCAATTAATTTCTGAAGTAATTAAAAATTACAAACACTATAATGTTTTAAATACTTAGAACAACTTACATAACCATAAAATAACATATTTAGTTAAGGCTTGAGATTTTATATGATTTTAGTTAGTTGCCTACTACCCAATTGTTATAAAAGTAGTGTTTTAAAGTGCACAATGAAGAATTGAAAATATTAAAGATAATTGCAAAGATAAGATAAAATGAATTTGTTTACTTAGTAAAATTAATTAATCTACACAGGTAATAAAAGGAAATCTTGCATTTCATGTTGTATCATTTTAAAAATTCATACTCTTCCCAAAGCATGGAGAACATTTCTTCAATAAGAAAAGTGAATTGTATACATGTTATGTGCTCAGAAATTAAATATTAATTCACTTAAAAATACATAAAATTGTAACTGTATAAACAATTGAGTTTAGTCCATTTTTCAGTAACACTTGAATTTTGGCACATATGCAAATGTCCAGTGAGGTTCAATTTAGAAATATATTTGGCTGCAAACATCTTATATATCAGAAGATACAGAAAACGTATTTAAATGTATTCCATAACCTATTTTAATCAAATGTTCATAAAAAACAAAGACGAATAACCAAAGTAAGGAAATATCGTTTTGTAAACACACTCCTGTACAATTAATTTTAATTTTACCACTATTAAAAAACAACTTTTCAACTGCACGAGTCATAAGTGGTTTTGGTTTAAGTAGCAACATAGAAATAAGCAAGATCTATACTTCCCTACATATCCTACCTTCTATGCGTGATACAAATGTCAAGCTGGATTTCAATCTTATTTTACAGAAGGTTTGTGAGCATTCCTTCTTGTGTACATACAGAATTGTGATTACTGCTGAATATTTAAAAAGATTTTAGTGTAAATTGTTTATTTTTAATCGTGTCTCACTATTTAAATGCTACTGAAGCCACCCTGGCAATGTCTATAGTGCAAAAAGGTATACCATACAGGGAAGTTGTAGAAATGTTAGATGTCCATCATACCAAATTCTTAGAACTGTAAGATGGTTTCAGGAAACTGAATCTGATGAGAGAAGGCCAGGACAAAGCCAGGCTAGGGTGACAAACCAATGAGATGACTGTCTTTTAATTGTAAACACACTCAGAGATAGATTCAAGACCAGAACATATCTCTGCATGGACTGATTAGATGTATAAAAAATGTCCACATTTCGAGTAGTATAGTGAGTAGACATCTTCACACAGCTAGGTCAGCCAGCAGGATGCCAGCAACAGACCCTCGTATGACCAGACAGAACTGTGTTTTGCTAGACTTGCATTTGCTCGTGATCATGTTAAATGGATTCTTGAGCAATGGAAACAAGTTTTATTCACTGATGAAACCAGAGTGAGTTTAAGAGGTTAAGATAGATGTATTGCAAGTGAAGTGTGGAGAAGTAGTGTGGGAGCAATATTCTCAAAGAGAGCATTTTGGAGGTGGCTCTGTTGTTTTGGAGAGGCATAAATCTTGAAGCCCACATACCAATAGTAACTGTTCATTGCCCAGCACTGAATGCAGAAAGATATATACTAGACATTTTACAAGACCATGTTACATTTGCACCTTTGATTGGTGAAAATGTTCTGCTAATGCAAGATAATGCCTGCCCACACAATGCAAGAGCAGTTACATGCTACCTAAGGGAAAATGGTGTGATCACATTGGATTAGCCTCCAAGGAGTCCTGTCATGAATCCTTTAAAACATCTATGGGACACTATTAAAAGACTGATCCTGGCTTGGGATCACGCACCACAAACTTTACGTGAGGTTGAACAAGCATTCCAGGGGGAGTGAGAATACATTCCCCAAGAAACCATACAAAATCTCATTCGAGGAATGCATAGAAGGCTTCAAGGTGTACTAGAGGGAGTAATACCAGGTATTGACAATGTACCACAACAGAATTAGCTACAAAGACATAATGAATAAGAAACATGATTAATTTGTACTCTATATTGTAAAAACACTTTTACATTATTTTTATTAATAAAACTTGTTTAATCACAAACAGCATTTCTTTTCTATATGTATTTCATACCAAACAAGCTCAATTGAAGTAAATATATTCTGTTTTCCTCTTAAATAAATATAACATTTGAGTTAACACAAATAATCAAGTGATGCAATAATTTTCCACAGCAGTATATTTAAATTGCAGTTTGTATTTCTTTTATCTATATCTGTGCATTATAGATCATATATTCACAGTTCAAAGCTGATTGCCAATAAATAAACTGGTGATTGAACTTTACATAGTTATAAAGTAGTTTATAACTATAGTACTGTAGTAGTTTGTAACTGTAGTTTTATAGTTAAGTATATATATATATATAAAATATATATATATATATATATATGCTGACTGTGGTGCCGAGCACGAACACACCAATATATACAAGAACGGCGCACATCTGGTGGCATCACGTGAAAACGTTCCTTACTTTCTGAATAACCCTTGTATAATCCATAAAGTAATAACATAAGATAAAGGATTTGACTTCCAATTTTTTAAATATAGTAATTTTCATACGACAAATCTCTTTAAAATACCATACATTCTTGCCTTAATTTTTGTGTTAAGTTTGTGCCTTAAGTTATCAGTAATTCTCCAAAAGGTTAAGGCAATGGGTTAATCTCGTCAAAAAATGCCTAGCTCGATTTTTGCCCCTACATTTAAGAAAGTTATAAGCTGTCATTCATAGAGTAATACATCTTCATTAGTATTTAAGAGAAGCTGTGATACTTACAAATCTAGGAGCTTGTTTGCAGTTCCGTGGTTCCACTTCAAGTGACTTGTTGTACAGGTAATTACTGATTTCATTTTCTTTCATTCCTTCAAATGGCGCTAAAGATTCCAAAAAATGCTGTAACAAAATAAACATAGAAACAGTCATAATAGTCATAAGTTTCTAGCTCGGGGAGCATAAATAGTGAAATTTGGGATAAAATAAAATACAAATATATTATTAGGTCTTTGTATTGAATACTGTGAAGTTACTAATGTTGATACGACAAAAGAGTAAACAAACTAAAAGCTGATGAGTAATTAAAAGATTTAGGAATAATTAATTATATAAAAATAATTATAAATTCTGTTAAAATTTTGACTTTATCTTATTTATAAATTAAACCAATTTAGGCAACTCCCATTTGTTCTGAGTGTCTAGTATTAGTTGTCAAAATATACTTAATGTCACCAGAATATCACAAAAGTTAGGACAATGATTTTCAACTCAAAATTAACCAAATAATGGTTTCATTATTGGTATCGGAATGAACATTTCTAATGTCATCACAGTTTTAATGGACCACACCATTCTTTCTTTAATATAATATTTGCTTTTAAAATAAGATATACAAAGAAATAAAAATACCATTTCATTCAAATTCAATTATAATCTGCATATACCTTTTTAAACTCCAAATATTTATTCTGTGTTTTCTTAGTAATGTAAACATTAAATTTTATTTCTAAATTTTTATCAAATTTACAATTGTATTGGTATAAAAGCGAGTAGATGAAAATTTCGTACTGCCGATCAGCTGTTGTTGTCCGTGAATAGACGCAGCAGACTCGTGGCAATGCACGAAAGTAAAGAAAATACAAATTATTGATCCTTGTTACGTTTTTCTTTTGTTTACTTTAAGTTTGTTTTATTATTTAATTTCATATAAGCTGACAAGATGAAGATCGAAATAATTTGGCCAACTGAATGATCAGCTGGCACGAATTTTAAGAAACATATTTTTAGGTAATTAAAGAAAACAAATTTACTCATATTTATATGAAGTTTATTGCATACATGAATAAGCATAAAACTTAATTTTTAATTATTTTAATAGAAGAATTCAATTGATAGTTACATAAAATTTTAGTATTAGTTGAAATATTTATGTTTCAAAAGAATTAAAAATATTGAGTGGAATTATCTTTTAGAAAACCCTTTTGTTTTAGCATGATAAACTAAAACCTATCTGTTTGACATGGAACAAGCATCTGTTAACATGATTTATATTAAAACTGATAAAATTATGCTGTTATCACATTAGCTTATTGTGACATAACTATTATTTGTGCGTTTAATAGTAGATAAAAGGAGTTTGAGCCATAACAATTAAAATCTGTAAAAATTTGTTTCATTTGGTATTTTAAACACTTCTGCAACCCTTTAGCACTTGCATGCTGTACTAAAGATAACAGTTGTAATTGGTGAGGTAAAAACAATGCATTATAACATTAGTATGTATCTGATATACTATGTGTTAGATGTATGAAACTGGTGTAGGCTATATCAAAATATACACTACTATGTTTTGAATAAAGTAAAGTTAGTTAATGCCTGGGAAGTAGGTCTAGAGGTAATTCTGAGATATTACTAGATCAACATCACTTCAGTTTATTCACTTACATCAAGAAAAAAAAACAATAAAAACAATCAAACGCTGCAAACATGAATTGATGCCACAGCAAGGTAGGAGGTTCACACTCCATGTCTTATCCCTGTGCCATCTATTAAGACACTTATGTTTAAATCATAAATCCAACTTGTATCACAAAATAGCATTTGGACGCCTGGAACAATCGGTTTCACGGAACCGTTTTCAGATTCCAAAATATGCAGATAATTTTGGACCTGTTATCTTGTGCTGTGGTATTAACTCTTGTTTGGCAGAGTCTGGTTTTATTTCCTTACCTTATGGTATTAGGAAGCTTATTTTAAAGTATAAACCAAATTGAAGTTGATCAAACAATATATCAGAGTAACCAGACTAAAATTCAGAAATTAAGAACTATGTAATAATTTTTTATATTACAGAAATTTGTATATTATTTCCAATTACTCAAGGAAATATTTTTGTATTAGTACAAATCACTAATGCAAAAACCTTAGAAAATTATGAAATTTAATTATTTTAATATTTAACCATTTTATACTATAATTACTGTCAAGAAAGCTGAATGACCAAGATTCCGTCATTCAATCACATATGTCCGTACTCTGTCCCGCAATCAAATTAAGCAAGACCAAACTACAGATTCTGTGTTTTACCAACGAGTAGTGATCGTTATTAAATATTATGCCTTGAATACTTACTAATTTACTTTAGTGATAAAACAATAATAATGGAAATTCTATGTGTAATATTGGTTACCGAACTCATGAGAAATGTATGCAGTTTCTTAATCTCCATTAGTTTTCTCCAGCAAAGTAGACAGTGATGATTACTCCAACCATTACTGAAGTCATTTCTCACGTAATCTGCCGATGTCAGATGTTGTCTGGGCTCTTAGCGCGATTTTTAAACTTTGACTCTAATACAAGTGAGCACTTGGAGTCAACCCAATTTAACCAATTAAAAAGTTTTTATGAGCATTTAAGTTTTTAAACTGTTATACAGTGGATGAAATTAAGATATTAGGTTAAGTTATAACTGAATTTGATTCCAATATTTCAACTATAACCTATATTTGCACACTAATATTTACACTAGCCTAAAGTAGAAGTCAGTAACCAAACTAACTTATACTGTATTGAAAAGTACTTTTAATATGTTTAATAGCTTATTTAACTAAAAAAATCATAGTGGAAAGGGAAAATAAGAACACACTATTATACACATATTACTTAATTAATAAATTTATTATTATATTTTCTTTTCGAACTTTGGAGGCTTAAATTCTCTATCAATGTGAAAATGAATTAATAGATATTAAAAAAAGGAAATACTAGATAATGCCATGTGAAGAAAAACTATATTTATAATCGAATTTGTCTAACCATCAAAACTGTACTTAATATATAACTCACACTATAAATGTTTAAATTATATGATAACTCAACTACTAAAAATTTTAACAGTAAAATTTCAAAAGCTTGTATTTTAAAACATGACTGACAAAACAAATGTTGCTTTCCTCTTGTTATAAGAGAAGTATTGATTCTACAAATAGAACTGAGATGAAAACGTCTACTTCATTAACAATGGTTTTTCTTTCTACAGAGTATTTTTGTGTTTTAAAAGTTTATTATAGCATAAAGATATATAGATAAAATATTGTGTCATTCCAAGCATGTTTTAATCACTTCTGTTGACTTTATTTTGTAATAAAATAATTCGAAAATATTGGTATCAGAATTAAGTGAAAAGAGCTGTGATATAGAGAATAGTCGATACCTCAATACCACTAAATATTATAGTATTCTGGTGTTGAGTATTGGAACTGACCCATCCCTAATTAAAGTAATAAATACTATTTGACATACCCTTATTCTGGGCTCAACACTGAGACAATATGGTTGGTTCTGATACTGCTGTATCTCACCGGTGATCTCAGCAACTTTTCTCCTCTTGCTGAAGTTAATAAGTTCTGGTGAGGATGGGAGGTAATCAGAATTTCCCTCTTCAATATGTAATATGTTGGTCAGATACATGCCTGCAAAAAACAAAAAAAATAAATCCTTGTATCACACAATATATTCTTTAAGATATGTGCAATGGAATACAACATTAATGTTATTCAAGAATAAAACAATATATACAAGGTGTTCAGTAAAAGTGTTCCAATACTTTGGGATTTTGTTCTACACATAAAAATGAGCAAAAAAGTTCATATGAAGGTATGTCCTAATCTGAACTAAACTTATCTAAAAATGAGAGCATAGTTGAAGTAGTACAACTGGTTCAAGGCCGGTAGAGAAGTGGTACAGGTGCTGTCAGCGGAGATTAGTGATCTTCACTGGCCACGCTCGCCAGGCGAGAAGTAGGGCGCAGACAAGGACAGTGGCGACCGCGACGACGAGATGCCTCCAATGTACAGATTAAATGGCTAAGATTTGACGCATTGTGGTCTTCTAATAGAGACTGAATTTGATGTACTACTTTACCTATGCTCTCATTTAAGATTTTCTTTTTACTTCTTATAAGATATCCCCTGGTATGATGAAAAATAACATATTTGACTAAAAAAGGTACTATAATTATGAATAGTATTGATGTCTAATGACATTATACATTTCACAGTTATGGGAGAGTTGCTTGTGCCAGCCATTTTGAAAACAAACAGAACCCAGATCACACCACTATCCCTACTCATTCGGAAATCAGAAGCCTCAGCATTTTACGTTCTTAACAACCCTTATACAATAACCATTTTTCAGATCTGTCTGTCTGATTTTGTTTTCTTTGAAAATAACAGGCATTATGAATAAACAAACTAATAAATTATTGGAATGTTTGTTATAAAATTAATAAAGAAGTATATCCAATAAGAAAAAGGTATCTAAAATATATTATTCCAAATAAAATTTAAAAATTCAAAAGTGAACGCTAAGAATATTTTGAGGCACAGTTTTTACAATTCAAGACAATTCTGGGGTTTGGAAATCCCTCACCACTCAATAATCCACCTACATCCTGCCAAAAATCTATCCTTAAACCTTGTATTGTGTCCTGCAAGGCAGAACCCTTGACCAGTCTGGTATTTATGGATAGTATATATTTAGGTAAAAGTTATTATTAACAGTAAAATAGTATTGAAATAAAGAAACAATTCTCACTTGATATTATTCAAACATTTTAAGACGAAAAACATATAACCACTAAGACCTAGTCAGACTTTAAAGAAAAATGCCTGTACACCTTTAATAACATGGACATTTCCATTGGTTTTATAAGTAACTTTTTGTATTTAACTACAGAAAATGTATTTTAATTGGCCTTTTTAGACAGTATAACCACTGAAAATATATGCTGTCACTGGGCCAAAAGATTAATACACTAAGATTAATGTTATTTTGTCTTTTGTAAGCAAAAAGGGTTTTACTGATTGGAGACGCTATACAATTTTTGTTAAGTGCAAAAGCTAATCAGAATACAAGAATCCAACTACGAAAGTTTTTGTTAGCATATCTGACTTAGGTTTAATGGTACAGGTGACAGAAACTACTAAATCTAAACAATTGATAGGTTTTCTGGGAATAAGCTTACCAAAAAATGGTACACAGGGTGGATTGATAGACCTCAACTTTTCTTGATACTTCCGAAAATGATCATTATTGAGTTCTCTTGCATCCTCCAAGGCCTTCTCCAGCCTTGCAGAAATAGCCTGAAAATGAAAATAAAATGTTATTTACTAAATACAGAGTACCAATACCTGCAATTTCATAGTTTAACTTGAGTGAAAAAATCTAATAACAATTGAACATAAACAACATTCAGAAAAACCATAGTAATTTCTAATGGAAAGAATACTAGTTAAAGTACCACAACATCCAATACTTCAGTATAATAAGATGGCAACACTACTAAGTACATCTATTAAAAGCATTATTACAAAAAAGAAATTTAGATAAGGTCAAAAAACAATGACAATATACAAATTAAAGAAGAAATATGGCAGCTGATTGAGAGAAAAATTTGATAACTTGATATTTGCCTGTAAACCTCCTCGAACTGCTAAACTAATTGAATATTTTTACACAAAATGATGTCATTTAAGTTAAAATAGATGAAACCAAATTAAATAGTGTTCAGGTTTATAACCAAATTACATCTGAATCATATTAGTAGACTGATAGAAATGGAGGCCTAATAATCCAAATGAATTTTTAGACTCCTATTATAGATAGGTTTTGTGTCGATGTAATAATGACAGTTTGTTGGTAAAATAATATGCTACAAAAAAATTCTGCTACAAGTAAAGTGATGAATAGGGACAGATTTTAATTAGTACCATGTGGCATAACATGTGGCAAGAAGGCCAATTAGCTAAAATTTATTTCCTTGTCAACATTCTGAATTATCATTTTAAGATTAAATCAAACTTCAGGTATCTTATTGTTGGACAATAGACACTATTGTTGATAGCATGATATCTTTCAGGGGATGATTTATTTTTCATCAATATATCCCTAATAAAGTCAAGTATGTAATTAAAGCATTTAAAATCTGTGACATACATAATTGGTTACACAGTTTACATGGGAGCAGAGACAGAAGCTTACCTTAGTGTTATCAGTTGATTGACCATGCTGCGTGTAGACAATTTCTACACCTAGATTGATCTATCTCACATGTTCTTACCAATAACCATCCATCTTGTTGGAAATGTAATCAGTAACAAAACTGGATTCTTTCACAAAAAATCAATAAATATTTTGATAAGAGGGAGTTAATGATGATTTAAACAAAATATCTCATTAATTATGTTGAAACAAGAAAAAAAAACAGCCGAGGTAATGTTATTTTTAGACATCTTGGTTGTTTTTTAGTATAAGTGCGTGAAGGCTGGACCAGATGGCCTTATATTGTACTGCTATCAGAAAATCCTTGAGGTAGTTGAGGAAGAATTTCTCTATGATAAAGCTGTCGTTAATGCTCAGTTAGTGTATAACAATGCTGCAGTGTGATTGTTCAAACTAAAAAGAAGCATATTTACTCAATCACAACTTCCATGCTAGACTTGCAAGCTGGACAAGTAAAACCTTTAAAGCAAGTAAGCCATCATTGCTTGTCAGAAACAACAATATTCTTTGGTAAAGGGAAGACAAACAAACATACACAAAATGGGAAACCCACTTCCCATTCAGGAAATCATATATTGATGAAGAACTTTCAGAAGCTTATGATGTTCAGTGAAACCTGTCCTGGAAAGCTATTTCTCTGTAAGGACTGTCTATATGAATAGAGGAAGATATTGTCATAGATATTGACATAAAACTGTAATAAAATAAAAAATACAGGTTATTATTTATGCAATTCAAAGAACATTATTAAAATTACTTAAATAGTGAAAACAGTTACTAAAAAGTGTGCCACACTAATTAAATCATTAAAGTATTGATTACTTCCAGATAATATATACCTTGAATGGAAGTTATGTTTTACAAAATGAATATTTTATTACAATTTTGTAAAATAATTATATTTTATAGCTCACAAACCATATGCTAAATGATAGTAATACATTTTAAAGAACAATACAATGAAGTCTTGCAAATTAATAATAATGAAATAACAATTACTAAACTGTTCCTTTATTTTATATAATATAATATTAAGAAAGAGACACTATTCCAAACTGTACCCTTGTAAATTATATGAATAAAGAATAATCATTTCTGATGCCAATCCGATCGGGTCTGCATGGCAGCTGGGGTGTTAATTCTTGCTTATCCAATTTATATTCTTGCTTTATGTGCAAATTATTATTGTTTCCATGTGACGGATGGAGTATGTATATTATTGTACTGTGAATGGGTCTGCATTTCACTAAATTAAAGTTTAGTGATCTCCAAATAAATTTACACTTCTCATTAATAACTTGTTACTTAATGCTGCTTAATTAGCAAAGTTACACACAAACACAGGAGATTTTTAAATAAAGAAATAAAAATAATGTTTGTTACAAGTAGATCTCAGTTTTACACTGTTTTCAGAGCAAATCAAGTTATTCATAAATATAAGCATACAACAACCACGACAAAAATGAATTAAATTACTTAACACTAAATTAAAAACTGTGGTAGTGTCACCATAATGTGTAACGGTACTTTATTTTTCTGATTTAGAGCTGATACATGGAAAGAATCCCACAAAGTTTTATATTTGGCTCTGTGATTGCAACTTAGCATCAAGTCAATTTTTTTCAAATGGTGTAAATTTATGATAATTAATGACACACCTGGAATGTAAACTTGAGACGGTAAACAGATGCTGAGCCCATGGCAGAGATGACGGCAAGAACTCCATTGAAGTTGTTCAGGTCTTGGAGAACAATCATGATCTCAATTATTCTTGACACTATTGCTACTCTCTCCTCAAAGTTTTCTGCCTCCACAATATTTTTTTCTAACCACAATGTAAACTGTAACAGTTTTTTTACAACATCAGGATGAATGTTTACACTCTATGCACATTATATGACAACCATTATTTTTCATATCAGCTAGAATGAATAAGGTATTAATGAACTTTTCAAATAACACTATGAGAAGTAGAGCATAGTGATTAACCCTCCAACTGGCAGATATTTTCCCTCAGGTAGACCATTTTGAGTGTTTTGTACTGATACTTTAAACATTTTGTAAAATATAAATTTGTACTATCAACCTATATGTGCAATACATTTTTTTCAGGAAAATGTGGAGATAATTGTAATAAAAACATTATGCATAAAACATTAAAAATGACTACACTAATATTTTTAAGTGGTGGAACTGGCCCTGGTAGTGTGATAATATAAATATGGCCAATTGAGATAGCCAATTTATTCTTCATTTTATCCAATTTCAGAAAATATATAACAGTGTCCAGGTTCCATTGGAAATTATAAAGAATATATATAGTAAAAACCACAAATAGTACACAAAAGGCTAAATTTGTTACTATGGGTGATTATTTTCCAAAATATACCAAAATGAAGAGAATTAAATGCACTAAAACACAATAAATTCATTAATAACCAATTACTACATTCTTTTATTTTTGAAAAGTGGTGGGACTTATCAAAATTTGTTACTATAGACACAATTATTTTTTTTAAATAACAAAAAAATTTAATCTTTTTAACTAAATATTTCCAAAATATACCAAACTTTAGCATAAACAAGCTATAAACCAACATATAAACCATACTCATGATACATCATTAATTTTCAAAATGGCTAGATGAAGACGATCTTTCTGGCAGGAATTTATGACGTCACTGTTGCCAAAACAGCAAAACAAATTTCACCATTAAACTCAGCAATTCTTTCTGTTTGAAATGGTATATAAATAGTGTTATTTATGAACTATCAACACACATGCGTGTCGATTGCCACTTTTAAAACGATTTAGATCAAGATTATAATGACGATTGCCAGTTCGAGGGTTAAACACTCAAGGATTAAGGCAATGGAAATGCAGTTACAATAATTGTATTTAATTCCACAAAATACCAGAATAACAGTGTTTCTTTGATAAAAAATGATGAGGTATGCAAGCAACCTCACAACTTACTTAGATTTAAACTATGTACTAGACTTACAACATTATCAATGAATTAAAATAAACACTTCTTTTTTAAAAAAATGAAGATTCTTTGTTAGACTAAACAAAACAAAATAAAAGTTACATTTTCAAATCTTAAATTTTAAAGAGAGAGCATAAAGTTGATATAGGTACTCAAGGTCTTCCACTAAACTCCTGAAAAACTGAAACAATATTTTAAAAAAAGTAAAGAATGTCTTATTTTACCAGGCAAAGTTAGGGCTAAGAAGCCCTCTCTAACACTTAACCTGGGGACCAACGGCTTAAAGGTGACTTCCGAACCACCACCAATGGCCAGCCAGGCGGGCTGCTTGCAAGGACAGGATCGCTCAGCGGTCACCCATCCAAGCAGTGGCTACGCTTGACGTTGCTTGATCTGGTTATCTTGTGATAACCACCGTACCCGCTACACTACACCATTGGCCATCAATATACCTTTATATAATAATAGGTGGAGTATTTAAATCACAGAATACCCTGACGAAAGAATAATAGTTATTAAAAGAAGCCTGTACTCCAGTAGAGTACTATATTACTGATCATTAATGTAGTAGATTTTTCAGTCTCAGTCCCATCCATAGAATCACCAATCTTCTTATTTAAAGAAAATACCAAATTTACTTCATCACGTATATCTTAAAATACCAATGGTGGATTAAGGGGAGGGAGGGGGCAACCGCCCCACTCTCACTGTAATCCCGTAACATTGCAACAGGGTAGCCACCTGTATGGGAAAGCCGGAAAGTCCAAAATTCATCACACCGGAGAAAAACGGTAAATCAGCCTGAAATCTTGTAGATCCAGGATAATCTAAAAACTGATATTTCTGTATCAGACTTTATGAATTCCAGAATTAATTTAACAGCATTTCGAACCAGGACTTGAATAATACTGTACATTTTATTTTAAACACCTTTGATCCGTTTAATTGTAAATGACATGTGGTAGATGATGTAGCAGAATGTTTTACAGAATATATTGACAGTGCATGATTTTTAAAGTGTGAGTATTATTCGTAATGTGTTCGCGAGACCTTCCAGAGACAGATCCACTATTGTATTTGAGTTTACCATAGTTAGACCTACCCCTATGTAGCATGATGTCGTCGAATTTCAGAGTACATGAATACAAACAAGGGAAAATGCTGTGACCTGAACCACAGCCTTTCTTGTGTTTATTTTATAGCGGTGAGGTGTTAAGTTACTTGAATAAGTGTCTCATTCTGTTGTCTGTATGGTGTGGTTTTATTCTTGTGTAAGCTATAATCAGAAAGTAAATACAACATTTTATATTTAAGAGCCAATAATTGGTTATGTTAATTATGCTCATATTCTGGGTGTAATTGTGAAAGGTGTTATTGTCGTCTCTTTATTTCACGGATCGCTCATTAACTGCCTTGGCTGGCTGCATACAGTTTGAAACATTTTAACTCACGTCACTGCACAGCGTTTCACTGTATCGCAGATTGACACAGATGCCACATGACAAATGAAGTCGCTTCACAACTTTTAAGCAGGGTTCACTACAAAATACGTCAGACGTCTGAATCATGCTTCAAGATAAAATTCCTCGAAACGGTTGCGCACGCACATGGCGAAAAGTTGGACTGTTATCAGAAACCTTTCTTCTGCTGTAACGGTCTTTCACCTATCCAACAAGATATAGATTACAAATTATTCTATTTTAAATCTTACAACTTTTACACATTTTTTGCTGTACATCTAGAGAGAAACGCTTACATTGGTGGTGTGTTTGATCATGGCAAGAAGGTTGGGGGAAGTCTGCTGTTTCTCCCTCTTGGTCCATACACTGCCTACCAGTTCAGAAGGTTTGACGGCTCGATACAGATCAAACTCTAGTAGTGTGAGCTGACGGGCTATCTCCACAGGATGGAGCTAAAAAACAATCAAAACTATCATCTTGGTGAAACTTTTCAGGTTTTATTAGTTCATAATATGGCATTTTCAATGTTTAGTAAAAAGTATTTTCATGAATTTGTTAATGACGGTTAAATGTGATTACTTTTAAAATGAAAACTTAATTCTCTATATTATGCCACTCTCTACCAAAAGCTGAGGCATAAACTAAAACTCAGTGCTATGTATGGATATAGCACGGACACTACAAGATGAGTTGCTGGATAGTTGAAATAGTGTTTTTAATTTGCTTTGTGAATTTCATATTGTACATTCCCCCTTAAAAAATGTGTGCTGTTGTAAAGACCAGCTTTACATTTACTTTACTCAAAATAGTTACTTGAATAAAGAACAGTTTAGTTTCTTGTCCAGTATGAATATAATAAAAGCAGTTAAAACAATAGTAGAAAATATATTAAAGAATTTGAAAGGCAGGAAAAATCCAATATAAAACAAACACACATACGAATTCCACACGCTTCGGTTCTTGAATCTTTCTTATTTATTTTCACTGTAAGTCTGTTATCCTGTTCACAGACGACACTATCCTCCTAAGTTGTCATAAAGACAAACCATCTCAGGGTAGACATAGAACAAGCTCTGAAAGTAGCTATGGAGTAGTTTGAGGTTAATACTTTAAGGATAAATAACAATAGTAAAACATAACAAATAACCTTTTCACTAAATACTGATATTCACAGTGACAATGAATCAGTACAATTTTTAAGAAGACACTAAAATAAGTTGGAATAATCATATCCAACATCTATGTAAAATACTATCTAGAATTGTTTATCTTCTAAGGAAATTAACCCATTGAGGAAGCAATTAAACTAGCCTGTCTAAGACTGAATGTTTGAATTGATTTTGGCAAAAATGCATGTGTGAACTAAAATATAACAGAATGAGTATGGTTACAGATAAGTTAGTCAATTTTTCAGGACATTTTAGTCTACTTGGTTGTTCTACAATAGTGTTTGTTGCTTTGTCCAAATAATTTTTATTTAATTTTTTTTATATATTTACACATTTTTTTAGGAAGAAAAACAAAAAAATCATAAGCAACTGTCAATATTCTATTACTTTTTTGTTTATGTGTTTCAAAATTTATTTATTCAAAACGGCACAATGTCTTTTACACGAGAAACCAGTTTTTATTGGAATACTTGATTATAAAGGATAATAATAAAACAAACAAAATTCAATTACATATTTTCACGTTTGAATATTTTATGATAAGCTCATGAATTAGTTATCTGGGGGATGAGATAAAACTATTTGTTACATTAAATTGTTATTATAAAAATGATAATTAAAATAAACTGTTTACATTACATACAATTAACATTCATTTACTTTTTATAATACACTTCTGAGTCAGTCTTTGAGTATCTTTGATATCTCAATATCATGGACCAATTATCTGTCTACTTTTGAAGAACACAAATTGTTTTGTTCCATGAGGTAGCGGAAGAACTAAAAACTCATTCAACAACTATTAACAGTTAAACATTAAACATTGAGAACACGATACATAAACGATACAATAACCAAACAAGCTATTAGTTGTGGTTCCAGTGTGCAAACATAACAAATCAAAACAGAATGATTGCTCATAAGGATGCAGGAGGGCAGTAAACTGCGAACTAGTTTATTTGTTTTTTTATTTATTTTGCAACTTTAAAATTATTGTGTTTACACTAAGGAATTTTAACTATCTCATTATTTATTTCTATTTATTTATGCAGTGAGTGTTATTTTATTTTAATATCTAAAACTGGATATGAGAATTATACATTATTATGAAAGATAATTTGACTTTGTCTATTGTATTAACGATAATAAAAGTTCTTGATTCTTAAACCTGGAACTGGCGGTCATATTTCTCTCAGTGGCAGAGTGTTTTAGTACTTCATACATTGCCTTATATTTATTTTATTATTACATGTTTACTATAAAGTACCTATGTCATATTATATATTTCTTTATTCAGCATTGTTCAAGGAACATTTTTCACATAATATAATTAAAACAAAAAAATACCATTACTCTAACTCTTTATGAAAAAAAATTTTTTTTAGAAAAAAGAAAAGTTAGTTCAAAGATTTTGATTTGTAAAATTGTTGTTGTTAGTGATATGCAAAATCCATATAGAATATAGAAAAGGAAGAGCATTTAATTCTGAGTAAAAATAAAACGACATATAGTTTAAAAGGTATTTATTTTTACATGTGGTAAATGATACAAAAATCATACACTGACATTCGAAAGTGCTACTTACCAACAAAAGTAAGAACTTCAAAGCCCACTTGGATTTGTACAATCTTGTAACTATTAGTTTATATTAATTTTATTTTTTTTTAAATTTTTATTATATATCTTTTTAATTATGTTCTGATTGAATGTCTAAATCGGAATCCTCATCGTTGCTTATTTTATGTTCAAGTAGTTCTCGAATGTCACTCGAATCGCGGAAATTACGATCCATTATGTAATCACGCACAAAAAATTTACTATTATTGTGTTATATACACAACCATTATTACAACAAACTCAAAAAAAACAATAAACCATACAGAACACCATGCAGCTGACGAAATAACAATAGCCGAATGAACCAGTTGGCTCATCGCTGGGCGCGCAACTAGCGCGGTACGCGGGAGAATGTAAATAAACAGTTCAGAGATTATAAAACGTATGGACGTGTAGCGAAACGATAAAATTATTTATTAGTGTATTATTTACATAAATTGAACCTTCCTCTTTCGATTGGTATCAGTGTACAACTAATTCTCGAATGTCACTTGAACGATCGCGGAAATTACGATCCATTACGTAAACACGCACAAAAACTTACTATTATTGTGACATATACACAACCATCATTACAACAAACTCAAAAAAAACAATAAACCATACAGAACACCATGCAGCTGACGAAATAACAATAGCCGAATGAACCAGTTGACTCATCGCTGCGCGCGCAACTAGCGCGGTACATGGGAGAATGTAAACAAACAGTTTGGAGATTATACAACATATGGACATGTAACGAAACGATAAAATTATTTATTAGTGTATTATTTACATAAATTGAACCTTCCTCTTTAGATTGGTATCAATACCGATACTCTTTGATCATGTTTTAAGTACATAATATTGAGAAATAAAAGACGTATTAAAACGCCCGATATCGGGTGCTGCCATCTAGGATGCGACTAAAACGCCCGATATCGGGCGTTTGCCAGTTCCAGGGTTAGTTACAATTCAAAATGAGAATGGTTAATGGGAGGAGGTTGGTCAAAGCTGATGTAATGATATTAACCCTTAAAGCGCTAATCTAAATTACTGTCAAACGCTAAGACATAAAAAAAATATTTTTTTTTTAAATTTCCCAATGCTAATTTTTGTTTCATATACCTTGGTATTACCTTAATAAGAAAAAATAATAAACATGTAATATTACATATTTTTGAAAATTTTATACGCACGAATATATTTGAAATTTTGAATAAACTGCATTGCAGGATAATGTACATAGCAACACTATTTGACAGATTACATTACATTTATACAGGTTATTTATAATGAGTAAATTGTAACTGAAGTTCCTGTATAATTAGTACATAAAATAAATAAGTTCAGTATAAGATTTTGAAATGTAATAATGTGAAATTCAACACAAACTTATTTATAGATAGCCTACAAGGGAAATGAAACAAATATTGTACTTATAAACCTTATTTATTTAGAATAAATAAACTGGACTTGTATGGTGAAACTGGTATAAAATACAAAACAAATAATTGAAAAAATATTACACATAATATACCAAAAATGCGCTCATTTGTCAAAACTTGGATCATCTGGATTAGCCATTATAACAAAAAATTATACTAAATGTTAGTAAAAAACAATTTTATAAGAATTGTATAAGATAATTGTATAAGAATTACAACGGACTGATTCAAAACACTTTGTTTAACAATATAACCAACATACGACCAACACACACGTAGTTAAACAGCTGAATGAAACGAACGCGTCTGTAGGCGTATGCCGCGTCACAGGACATACAAAAAATGGCGGCGATTGCTTTCAACCCGAGTAGATACCGTTACAAAGTCCACCAACGGTGACAAAGCGTTTTGTCTAGTCCCGACATTCGAAAGGAACATCGATCTGCTCTCTTATGGAAGTTTTAACAACTAATTCTTCGCCATTTCATAAGTAAAGCTTTTGCGTTTGTAGACGTAATCCGCGTTTAAAGCATCGGCAGTTCCGCGTCTTTAGGCGCTAGCCGCGTTGGAAGGGTTAAGTTACAAACCGTCTTAAATGTGACTAAATAATTTTAGTTCAAAATGAGAATATTTACTGTCAAGATGCTCCAATCCTCTTCTGGGGTTCGAATGTGCCACTCAATTGGGGGAGGAGATCGGTCAAAGGCAAATGTTATTTCTCTCTGTTGCTCAGTCTGTTCCTTCTGTAAAAAGGACAGTATCCAAGACTCAGTATATGCATACATACAATAAATAGCAGCACCTAATTAAGATACAAACGTTTCCCCTTTATATAATAGGAGGTGACTCTAGGTACTAAATATTTAAATTGTTAAGGAATAAAAATTAAATTTGATTTTCAAAGAAAATTGAATTGATCTTTATAAAAGTTTTGTGCAAAAGCCCAGATTTTAAAATTTGTTACCATTAAAATACTTTATCCTTAATTATGTATGCATGATGGAACAGAAAGTTAAAATCAAAGCCTTATACCCCATACACTTTACAGTTACACAATAAATCTTGAATAAATCTAAATCAGATATTTTGTGAATGTATTTACATAGAAAATGAATATGAGTTTTGTATGTGGTTGAGTATATAGAGACTATTTACTATACTCTGTACAGTAACAACACAATATTCATGTTCCTGCAATAAAAACTACCTGCAATAACGTCACTATTGCGTTTTTATATTGATCTTAAATCAGTGTAAATGTATATGTTGTGATCTACTTATTTTTATTAATGAACTACCTGCCTGTAGGAAATATTTTGTATTATAAATAAAGTTTTAAAATACACTAATTCCATTATTATTTAGCTTATTGTTTTCTCCTTTTCATTTTTTTCTACCCTTCCTTATCTGCATGTCTGCCAACCCCCAGTAGCTTCTGCCCTGTGCATTAACACAGTACGCACTTAACCCTCAAGGTGACCTAACAGCAGCTATTACTTGATATGTGAGAATTTGAAAAAAAAGTCATATGATTATGAAGTCATTTGTCTAATTAGGTTAACTATATGCTGTATAAGCAAAACAAAATACCTTTCTTTGGATTATTTTGTGCACAGAATCAACCCATTTCCTCATTGACTTCCCATTCACAGAGTTCAAAAATAAATGTAATTTCTCCAAAAGAGAAGGATCCCTTTCAAAATCATAGTAATGGTGGTCGACCCAGTGCCGCAAAACATTCAGTACCCTGAAACAGCATTAGTTCATTAGTTAATAGTTCATGGTTGGTTTTTAAAAACATTTTGAAGATGATATATCTAGTAACACGTTTTAATTAACAAAGCCTTTGTATACAAAAACTAATCTACTGAATGAGGCATTTTATCATTTTGTGAGTAATGAAAAATACCAATTTCAAGCCAAATATTATGAAAAAAATTATTATAATTATATATTTATATAATAAAATTATATATTATATAAAATCATGATAATTGAGATAACTGTAAAGAGAAGTTCATCATACTTTCCACAAAGTATGAAAGATATATATCTTAGAATTTTGTCTCCTAAACTCCTAAATATTTTGATTTGAACAAACAATTTGTAATTTTCCCAATCATGTTTAAGTTATATATTTCAGATTTCTATATAAATATACAAGGATGTTATTGTTCTTGACTTTTTTTAAATATTTGAAGAGTAAATTTTGTACACATTTTACAATCTGAAAATATATTATTGTAATTGAGAAACTAATATATTTTATAAATTAAAAATCATACAAACAAGCTAAAACAAACTTGGTATCATAGTTTTCTGGATGGTACGTGGATGAAAATACTAACAAACATCTTTTTTTCACTACACAGATTTCCTTTTCACTGTCTAAAATATTAACATAACCCTACCTAAACTGAACAGGTTGACAGTATTCCTTTCTGTAGCGTTTCCAATCTTCTCTTTGAGAATTTTTAGATGTTTTCTCAGCATCTTTCAGTTCTTCATAGACTAATGATGGATCTGGGATGTTGAACCTTTCCACCAAGAGAGATAGTAGTTCCTAAACAAACAATAAGCACGTTACAATTAAATGGTTGCTCTTTCTTAATTTTGCAAAATGTACAAAATTTAATCCAACCTTTAACTATCTGACATAAGGTAGAGTGAACATACAATCTCTTTAACGGTATAAAGAACAAAAAACAACTGATTAGAGCAATATATAAAATACAGCACATCATACTGTACACACTATATACTATCATACAAAAATAAATGAGAAGAAATGATAACAATACAGTACAGTAAAGAGAGGTAGGAAATACTTGGTGTGACTGTACGTAGGAAGAATACTTGGTGCTCCTCCTAATTTTCTTTACATCAAGATAACTCTCAACCTGGATCATTTCAGTAATTACAGTAGTCAATCCAGTGAGGGGAGTAATTTGCTTTGTGTAGTGACTACGAGACATAGTTCTATTATTCTTCTTATAATATTTAATATGTCTAAATACATTTCAAGATTAACCTCTTCATCAGTTATTGTTCTTTTACTTTTAACATTTTCTTGAAAGGACATGCTTCCACCAGTGTAGAAGCATCTAAGGCAAGCATTATAAAACAATCTATACATTCTTGACTTGTCACACCAATCCAAACAGATGACACAATACACAAGAATATTTTCCATTTTTAATTATTGTTTGTTTAATAATAGTTTGCTGTAAGGAAGATTTCATCTGCCACTTCACTTTCGTGTTGCCGGACTTGAAGTAGTGGAACATGAACATGACTTATGACCATAATTAGCGATGTAGTAAATCTCACCAGATTCATAATTCAATTGTCAAATCTTCTTGCTCGATTCTCGAATTCGAATCTTTTTGAAGAGTCAGTGGATTTGAGATTATTTGACTTTAAACATGTCTATAAAATGCCAACAACAGTGATTTAAGGGACAAAAAACAAGTATAGGCTGCAGTTTGTCTATAGAGTGTTCTCCTTATATTGTCAGTGTGGGTAGTATCAGAGAGAAAACATTCAATGTTATGTATTCATTGGGCTTTCAACGTTATGTATTGACTTGACTAAATATGCAATATTTGTAAATTATTAATAATAGTAATTCATTTGTATTAGAAATAAAGCTTATTATTATTGTTATTGATGGTTTAAAAATTAAAGCACGATTTTAATAATCATAACACAGTGAAAATATGTACTAAAAGCAACATTTTTAGAAAATAATATGTTAACATTGTTTATGATGTAAAACCATCATAAACACAAAAGAGGCTATGCATTTCTAATTCAAGTTTATGTCAACCAGTCAACTCAACTCTATAGTTAACTTTTCAGAACTTATTTTGTCTACAGGGTTAGTTTTATGTTTTTACTGTACAAGAAACATATCTTTTAAAGCAAACATGTTCTATCACACTTCATTTCAATCATACCATCATGAACAAAAAATCTATGTGAGTCTGTGTATTTGAGGTTCAAATCTGAAACAGCCATTGGCTAATCTTTATTTACTTGTTCAAAACTTTCGTTAATATATTAATATAAACACAATATAAAAAAGTAACATTTATTTATTTATGTCACATTTGTGTGTTTTTTTATATTGTATGTCCAGATAATGTAACTTTTGAATAAATAAATAACTTGTGAAAATCCAGTTTCATGTTTTACAAAAAGTTATTATTTAAAAATGACCTTTCTGATACAGCTTCCTAATACTTAGTACATGTGCATTGAAGTAAATAGGTTTGTGAATAAATGTATTACTTACTGTGCGGAAATATATGATTCAATTTTATCTCTAAATAAAAAATTAGAAACTGGAAATATAACTACTTTTTTTGTCTAATGGTCTTGCCTTTATATATTTTGATAAATAAACTGAAAAACAATGTTATTTTGATGAATAAACACAAAAAGTTACTGTATCTTGTCCAAAAAACTGTGAGAATATAGAATTTGGTCTGGTTTGAGCATTAAGACGGTTTTGAGTAACTACGACCATCACAAATGTGAACTTAAACACATTTGTGAATGCATGATATAAATGTAACCATAACGACTGATTGTACTGACCTGAGGAGAACAGAAGCTGCGATAAGTGGTGAGGAATGTACGGACGAACATAGGATCAGCATAGATGTGATATGTAAGCCTCTCTATGAGCTTACACAGAGTAGCACCCTGCACATAAGATCAAATGCTGTAAGTATAGCGGTTTAGTTTAAAATCCATCTTAAATGAGTGACCTAATATTTCTTTAATACACTATAACTTTACAAACAACAAATGGTTTATCGGAATAGGTTTGTTATCCCTTATAACGTCACAGACGCTGTATGGCACATAGACAAACTATCTCCAAACGACAAAGACGCGGTACGGCGCATCGACACAATACTGCGTCTATAGCAAATTTAAGTTCCTTTTAAATCCGATCAATGTCACTAACGGTATGCGTCAACCATGTGTGTGGGTTATTGACCTATGTCAAGCGTCAAAATATAGCTGTTGCGTTACATTGTTTGAAACAATAGACGCGGTGTCTAGACACTCTCCCCGCCACACGGCACAGACGCCGTACAGCGCGCGCGCTTTTGTTTGCAGTTTGGCTTCAGGTAGTGCGTGTCTAACCATCGCTGAGTCGGTTTCCTTCGTCGTGTTTTCTGTTTATATAAAAGAACACTATTAGGTTAGTTGTATATTTACAATCATGCATTTCTTTTTTATATTTATCACAAGTGTAATTTATATAATTGTCTGGTAATGTTTATAGTTTAGCTAATAAAATTTTGTGTGCCTTTTATTTTGACTTTATTTATATCTACAATTTAATGTCCCATAAATATATGTACGTACAAGATAATTTTAAAATTTTTACTTTTTTATACTTACCATAATTATAGAAAGTAAAAATTAAAATGAACTTTACACATTTAAACTTTTTTTTTTTTTTAATATTGTGCCGTTTGCTGGAAGTCGTGAAAAGATATACTGACGTTATAAGGGTTAAAAAAACAGTCACAAAAATTGATCAGGGGAGTACTAGCTGCTTCAACAAGTAAAGCACTAGATTTATCATCAGAGGTGATGTAGGTTTGGTTTATGCCTCTGTTATCTGTGCTACTCTCTTGTACTGTACAGAACTAAAGCTAAAACTCTGGAGTTAGTTTAAGCAATATGTAATATAAGGAGTCTGTGAAACAGAAAATCTACGATTAATATGTTGCAGTTTAGTCAGTCTTTGAGGAGTTTTGTGGTGCACCAAAACTTCAGTTCGGTAGAGTGCAATAAAAAGAACATTATTCAGAACAACCTATTACCTATTACATAATCCGTACAGTAGAGTGAAAAAACTCACACGCACACGCGCGCACACACAATATAATATACATATATTTGCACTTTTCTTATACATTAGTGCAAAATATTGAAAATCTGCACTTGCATAAAAGTTGTCTCTCATGTCATCGGCCCTCTGCACTTTTTGAAAATACCCGTAGGCCGATCACATCGGCCCTTGGCACTCCTAAAGGGTTAATCAATTTTAACAAAACAAATAACCTTCAACAAAACAACAACTTTTTATTATACACAAGTACATCTGAAAGAACATCTCTTAAAACTATTTCTCATCATATTAACTATTTACATTTAACCCTTAGCACGCCGTAGACGGAATAATCCGCGATGTATTTTGGTCTTATAACGCCAAAGACGAAATAATCCGCCGATCGATAAAAATATATTTTATTACTGTTCTTGAAGTTTATAAGTTCAATACATAAGCCACAATACAAAGTAATGTACTGGCTTGACCAAATAATCCAGTTGCAGTTGTCAGCTGGCCGCAGTAGGTAAACAGTAAATTGTTTTGTTGCTGGCAGCTGTTCTCTCACTCCCGTCTGTACGCCGATGACGATACTATCCGCCATTACCGACTGTCAGTGGACCACGCATTGTGCGTTTGGGAAGTGTTCTTGCGTTGTCATTCCTTATACAAACAGTTGTAAAAAGTTATTGTTACCATGTTTTAGGTGTTATAATAAAGTTTTTATTGTTTCTTTTCTGTTGTGTAATTACGGCTGCAAGTCATGTCCCGAGATGACATGGCTTCATCCCGATTTTTGTTTTGAAGTTTACCGTACAACTGCCTAAATCTATTATTATCAAAACTTATAAAACTAATCAAGATCAGCATATTACACTTTATTTGTTTTCTTATCCGTGTATATAGTTTTCATATTTTTCATCACATGCATTTGATTACTCTGTAACCTAAATTTGATTTTGATTGAAATATTCCATTATTATGAAAAAATGTGTATATTTTAATTCAAGTATTACATTATTGTAAAATTTATTTTTTGTGTGTAACTATTAGTCATTAGGAATTAATAAAAAAATTAGCTTTAAGGAATTTTCATTTTTATTTTTTCACCTTAAATGAGCGTATCTAAAATATTACTAAATTTATATCGGCGTTCAAAGGGTTAAGTATTTGTGGTATCTAAGTACAAGCTTTTTCAATACCTATTGAATAACATTCTGTCACATGTGTATCCAACCCACTTTTGTAATAACCAAGTCGTTTCTCAGTCACATTTTTCATACACTTTAGTTTTTTATATCTGTGAAAAATGCTGTGAAAGCTCTCTGATTGTGAGCATGCGATATTACCTAACCATATAATAGATTCGTCACATGTAGCCACTAACGGTTGGCCATTTCATTTTTAGTTGTGAACATTAGTTCTTTCTTCACATAACAACTGGCACCACTTAATAACTACAGTAGTTAATAATGTGTTTACTTTGCTTAAAGAAATCTAATGACGCTATGTACTTCACAGTTGCCAGGATAGTTGATTGAGGTAACAATTTTGAACACTACTGTACAGCATTTAGTATGGCTTAGTGACATATTGTGACATTATCAGATGCATACTAAACGTAGCTACACAGCACCACCCAGATCACACCACTACCATCACACATTCAGCGTATAGATGCCTTTCTTTCCAACCAATCCTTGAATATATGTATGTATATATATATATATATTAAGGAACTAAATTTATATTTCACTATTTGCAGCACATACCGTAGTAAATATTGTGGTATTATAGAAAAACACGGTATTAGAGACTGCATATAATACAGATATGGTGGGAAATACAGCTAAAATTAATAACTCACATTAAAGACTACTTGTATTTTGTATTTTGCATATAAAAATCTTTCAAATACTTACATTTAAGTACGAAAATACTATGAAGTACAAAAATGTTTTATAACATTTGATTAAATACTTTCCTTTGCATAAGTTTTTTCCAGCCATATAAGTGACAAACAATTAATACAAATATATAGAATGCAAATTTTGAAAAAAATGCTATTTAAAAATTTTAGAAAATAGTTTTTTATATACATCATACTGAATTAAAATTGTTGTACAAAATATATAAAAAACATATAAAATAAAAAGTTTTTGTGATTAGGAGGGCAAAAGCTACATTTAAATGGAGGTTTTAATAAGTTGTTGAAGTGCAACCTATTTGTTCTTTTTTGTTTCTGCAATTTGACAACACTAGATACTTCAAACAGAACGTATGTGATTAAAATTACTCATTGGGCACAAAATATTCCATATTTTGGGTATGTTTAAAAAAATATATATCTATGAAGAAAAATGGCAATACCCTTCCAGTCTGGTAAAGGTAAGCCTTCTATTCCTATCCTATCAAAATCCTCATTTCACTAAAGTAATAAAGACATTCAGCGAATTCAATTTTATACTTTAGTCTGATGATGGAGTGTTATCTCTGAAACATGTAACGATTGATAAAACTTCATCGGTTGATTTTGAATATGGTGGAGGTAAGAATACCCAATTCATTTTTCAAAACTCTCGTATTAAAAAGTACAAATAGAAATTATTTCAATGATGATAAATTTAAGGAACATACTGATACCTTTATAAGAGGAACTCCTGCATTTTCACGTTCTTCTAAGACAATATTGGAGCTCGAGTCTGCAGTTGAGAAGCGGTATATCTCTGGTTGAGGTAGTAGCAGAGGATGTTTCTTCTCTTCACCCAACAATATACTATCTAGAGTGCGCTCCAGCATGCTGCAACAATGGAAATATTGTCAGAACTGTCTTATCTACTGGATTCTGTCTGAGTGGCACAGTATCTCATACTAACAAATTGATAGAAAATATATAGAAATATATATATATATATATATATATATATATATATATCTTTATTTTTTTTAATGCTTTGCTCATGCCCAGGACTACAAATTATAATAATATAGATTGAGTCACTCTGAACATTCTTTTATGTGTAAATATAACATCTTTAGCATTTACTATATATGTTTGCACATACATATATGTTTACAGCTGGTATGTACTGTAAATTCGGTTGAAACGTGTTATCCCTTTCCAGTGCATAACATGTTGTTTAATTGATTTCTGTTTGATTATAAACTCCAACTCTTCCCACACCATGATTAAAACTATATTAGTCTTAAATAAAACTTAAAAATTCCTTATTCAAAGTCTTACCTACACTTCACCATGTTCGGATCACAAACTTTAAATTTAACATAGCTTCTACAGTTTCTATTTACTTCACTTCTAACCTTTAAATAAAACATTTTAAAAATGGTGATTCTATTAACTTTTTAACGCTCATAGGTTTTTTATATTCATATATAAAATATTATTATATGATGTAACACATTAAAAGCATAAAATAGCTTAGCTTATTTGGAAATATTTAATTTTTTAAAACATTATACAGTTAATTTCCAAACAAAAATTATAATCAAATGACCAGAGAAAATTTGTGTCAACAACTACACCAAATAACATTATCAGTAGGTACAGCAGATGCAGTAGATCTATCCTCAGAGAAACCACAGAAACTGGCAACATGGCCAGGTTTCACTTTGATTTACCACAAGTACAACGCATATATGTGGGAAAACAATTGTCAGTGACCAACATGGGAAGTACATCTGATAAAAAAAACCACAAGGTACATAGTGACACAATATACAGATTTCTAAACAAGACAAGCTAATTCAGACATTCTAAAACAAACCTTTACTTACGCTTCTTTTCATATTAATTACTTAATGTAATATTTACATTTGGGAACCAAGCATTTGCTTAATAGGTAAATCTAAATAAAAATAGCAAATATTTAGCATTAAAATATATTTCAAATAAGTTCTTAACTAAGGATTTACACAATAGCCTTCAAGTATTTAATTTATTTTGTCATTGAAATAATATACTCCTTAACAAATTGAGACAGCTTAACACCTTTTTTTTAATGTTTCTTGCATTATCCAAAACAATATCATTTTAAATCAATGGTACGTATATGTACTACTGACAAAATATTTATCCAGTTTTGAGTTTCAAATATTTATCACAGTGTTTTAATTTAAAATTATAGCACTTTGATCATTTTGATATACAAACTAATTGTACATTGATAAATTCCATAATTTATACACTATTTTTCTTGTTGTATTTTAAATAAACTAATAAACGTTTTCAGTAGGAAAACGAAAGTTTATATTAAAAAGAAAAAAAACATTAAGTGTACCTTTTAGTGTTGAGCATGACCAGATCAGCCATCCAGTTATTTTTATCTTCAGTGGACTTTGCTACAAGGGTCACATTTGGCTGGACTCTTGGCGCTATCTCAAATGCATGTTTCAATTCTGAAACAGATGAGCACAACCACAACTTAAAATTTAGTTTAACAATTTTATTTCTTTAGTATTCTGTGTGGAAGAGGTGAAAGAGCAAAATGTGTTTTACTTCAGTAAATGGGGTTAGCAAGTGGGTTAAAAAGGGTAGCTCAATCAAACTTTCCCAAGCTAAATCTATTCAAATTCAAAATGTCCTATTGCTCATCTAGCATAGTCTCTTGTCACTGGCTGACTAAAATTCCTTCAAGGCTACAGCAATGCTTGAAAATTTTAAATTCCTTTCTTCTTCCTTTTCTTTAATAGTCTTATGTTCAGTAGGGTAACATAAAAATAGTAGAGATTGCTGGATAGCTCTGTTCGTGCTCTGGTTCTTGTGATTGATTTGGCTGCACAAAAATATTATGGTGGACTAGGTGCTCCCTCTTTAGTGTTTACTACTCCTGGTTCAATACAAGGCTTGATGAAATTTGGCAAAGTCTTCATCCCCAGCCACAACAGTGGTGTCAGTTTCAAATGGGCAATAGGCATACTGCTTGGGCTCTGAATATCCTTCCTTGTGATTTTGACAAAGTAGGGACAAAGATGGGAGAAGTGGTGAGCTACATCACTTGACAATTCAACTGATGGTTTAAACTTAGAGGGAGTGTAAATGTCACTGTTTAAATTGCGTGGATGGACTCTACTTTATTTAATGCTATTCTGACAGTGGCACAGAAACATTTGTTTGACACTGGAGGGCACCGTAAAACCTTTAAGTCCGTCATTGACACTAGGAGGTGGTATATGGAGTTCTTGTGTTCAGTAAAATATTGTATTAAAAATCTACAGAAAGCATTAATGAGTTTGTTTTGCTCAAGAAATATTGATAATGGCACAGATTCCTTTTTTCACAGTATGGTATTACTTTTTGGGCAGCGGTGCAATAAAAAAAAGTAATTATTTAGCAGAAGAAGTATTTGTGTAGGTGTTGTGTAGAATGTTTCTAAGCAAGAATATTTTTACCAATATTAAGAGAATTTAAAATATTGTGACTTTGCCTGGTTTTATATTTTATTACTTCAAGTTAAAAAAAACTTTACATAGCTTTACAAAGAGACCAGAGGCATACCTACACTACCGAAGAGAGAATTATTTACTAGATCTGCTATTAACTAGATTAGATAGTATTTAAAAGTAGTTGTATGTTTTTAGGAATAATACTTTTTAACAAGTTCCCAGAAAAAGTTTTAGATGTTACTTTGGTAAAGTGGCTAAAAATCCTAAACTGTTTTAATTGTGCTAAACTGTTTTAATCCATGAATTCGATATTAAGCAAGGTCTTCGATATTACTTTCTCTATTTTAAATTAGTAAACATTTCATTGTTTGCTCAATGTTCCTACAAGTATTTATTTGTAAATTAATAATCTTTCTTATAAATTAATGGAGTGGCTTAACCCAATGAGGAAATTGCCTGAGCGTCACTCGTTGCAGCCGAGCGGGACTGAATAATCTTGCCCAAACAGCACTCGTAGTGCTCTTTCTAGACGCTAACAATCACGTATTTGTTTGTTTTCCCACTAGATCGCAGTTTTGTACCCTCCTGCATCCTTATGAGCAATCATTCCGTTTCGATTTGTTATGTTTGCACACTGGAACCACAACTAATAGCTTTTTTTGTTATTGTTTACATTTTGACATATGCTCAATTTTCGTCACTTCAATGTTCTGCTTACATTATATGTATCGTGTTCTCAATGTTTAGTGTTTGAACTATTTATAGTTGTTGAACGAGTTTTTAGTTCTTCCACTACCTCGTGGAACAAGACAATTTGCGTACTTCAGAAGTAGACAGATACTTGGAAAGTGATATTGAGATACTCAAAGACTGACACAAAAGTGAATTATAAAAAGTAAATGAATGATCATTGTATATACAGTAATGTAAATAGTTTATTTACATTATAATTGCAATAATAACCATTGAATGTAACAAACAGTTTTATCTCATCTCCCAGACAACTAAATCAGAAGATTATCATAAAAACATCAAAAGTGAAAAAATGTAAATGAATTTTGATTGTTTTGTTTTAATGCTTTATAGTTAAGTAATCCAATAAAAACTGGTTTTCTATGTAAAAACATTGTGCTGTTTTGAATAAAAAAATATTAAAACAGATAATCAAAAGAGTAATAGAATATTGACAGTTGTTTTTGATTTTTTTGTTTTAGAGCAACCGTATTGTAGAGCAACCAAATAGACTAAAATGTCTTGAAAAATTGAATAATTTATCTGTATCAAAACTCATTCTATTAATATTTTAGTACACGCATGCATTTTTGTACAAAATCAATTCAAACATTCGGCCCTAGAGAGGCTAGGTTAATTGCTTCCTCAATTGGTTGTTTTGACATTTTTATTATTATTTCATTATTCTTCCCAACAATGGTCAAATAAACAGTAGAATGTTGTACAATATAATATCATACAATATAATATAATATTATTATAATATCATAATATATCACATCATGTTATGATGTACAATATAATATTATGTTCTTCTCAATAGCATGATCTATAGAAAAGCTTAACAAAAATAAAATTATTTCAAGTGATTTACATGCTGTGAAAATTTTGAAGTTCATCTCATCATGAACAAACAGCTACTGCAGTATTTTGTTATTTCAGAATGCAAAGTTCTCAGTAAGTTTGTGTTCAACATCTTGGCTAGTTAGAGAAATAATATCTTTGGTTATCCAAGATAGCCATAAGAACTTTAGGAGGTGGAATAAAATTATCACCAGAGGGGAATGGTTTCAAGTATTTTGTTTACAGCTTCCCATGTATTAAACATATCCCATTTGGGAGTCAGGTAAATTAAACCGGGCAATATACATGTTGCATTGTCATTTTATATATATATGTATATATATATATATATATATATATATATATATATATATATGTATGTGTGTGTGTGTGTGTGTTTTGCTGACAAACTAAAAAAAACTAATTCTTGAAAGAATTTATTGATTTCTCATATATTTCATATTAACCCTTTGAGTGCCACGGGTATTTTCCAAAGGCATATGCATAAAGTGCCACGCTGTTTTTCGCATATTTGTAAGCTTTTGGGAAAAAGGCTGTTGTAAAATAACTACCAAACAGATTTCCATCATTTTGTTGTTGTTTTTTTTCTTATTAAATGCAGAATATGATACATATCGTTACAAATAAAATTTGGTTTATAAAAATATAAAAATTTTAGTATTTATAAAAAAAGTTTTTTACTTTTGTATAAAAAGTTAAGTTTTGACCTAATTTGTGTGTATACGGTATTTTTAAGATTTTTTATCTTTATACCATGATAAAGGCCATATGATTCTAAATAAAAACCTATGTGTAATATCTTATTCTAGAATTTTAAAAACATGGCATTATATGTATTAACAAAATGCTACCCGGTACCGACATTTTATAAACTTTACTTCATTTGTCAGAGTTTAGAAATTACTTAGTAATGATGTAGTTTTCCCAATAAATCTAATAAAACATTAATACAACACAAATAAATATGATTAGTAGATTTAGAAACAAATACTTGCTAACATATTTACATAAAAGTTTACATTTACTAAATAATAACCCTAATAATATTTACACTGAAAATTCACGTTTTTCGCTTGAACACAAATCAAATCATACATTACTTTTGTAAAGAAATACAGTAAAATACTGTATAAGTTACTATTTTATTTTGTATTTACTCAAATGCTTGGTTATCGGCACATAAACAACAAGAAAGGCCGTTACGCAACACGGTACTCGTCCGCTACGTCGCGTGACTGGAAGACAGAATCATCGTACAGGTACTTATCACAGCCCACTATTTTTGGACGAGTTTTCCCAATCAGAGATAAAAATAAACTTCATTATACTTTCCTTCTTCCATAATGAATCGACAAATACTCGATGAGTCATACTTCCTATCTCCAAATCGTCTCCAAATAGACACACGAATGACCTGACATTTTCGAATAATGAAACGTTGTTCTTATAGTTTTAATTTAATTGATTGTCGTAATAACTTGTAAATTCCAAAATAGGTTAAATAAAGTCAGTTGTTTTTAATACTGTAATTTATTTTGTCCCCGATAAGGAAAACTCGTCCAAAAATAGTGGCTTCTTGATAAGTACCCAAACAATGTAAGTTTCGCAGATAAAATAGTAGAGAAAGAACATAAAACTCGTATTTATTGATAGTTTGGAACCTATTGAATACAGCCGTCTGATTATTTGGCCAAAATAATCTTGTACTATATAAAATATTATCGAAATACGAAACGTCAAAATTGGCGACGCTGGCACTTTATGCACTTTTCGTACCGTCAAAATTAGCGACGCTGTGGCACTCAAAGGGTTAAGTATCACCATTACTTTCATATAATGTTATAAAATACCAATAATTAGTAAATATATAAAAATAAAAAATTAATTTACAAGGAAAGCAAACAAATACAGTTGTCTTTGGCAATTCAATCAAAGACTTGCAAAAAATAAAACAACAATGATACAAACCTTCAGTATCTTCTCTGTCGATGATCTCAATCTTACGGATATAGAACTTCTCCTTGAGTCGATACTCGCCAGGGGTGGAGCTGCTGAGCTGAGCAGTCACAGAGACTGATGTTCGCTTGTTGTTAGGTTTGCACAGTACCAGTACACCATCAAACAGGAACACCTGCAATTATTGCATTCAAGAACCGTTACGCATCTAGATATATTGGGGCTAGTAAGATTCAGGGATTATACATAGCAGATTGTGCACTGTATGACATTGACCTTCTTACATATAAAGATAACACATTAAAGCATGTATCTAAATTAGGAGGAACGTTTGTGCTCACAGTTGTATAACACATTTTAGTGTTAATAAATCCTCGTAGCCTAGAGTCACAGTTAGACTCAACCACTACAATTGGCCCTTTGAGCAGTAACTTTCTAAACATCCAACAGGCTCAATAAGTGATTTTTTTTATTTGTAAAATTAATTTTTTGTCACTATATTGGTACATTATATTTTAATGTGCAGAAAGTATGATACTTTGAGAGAAAATATCATTCAACCACTTTTTTTATATACAAGAACCTTTTTTAAAAACCCCAAATTTGGTAGTCTGTAATAGGAAGCTTTCTAAATACTTTCTTCAATTAATTTTAAAGCTTTATGCTAAAATATTAAGTTATTATTCACAAAGACATAACTCTAATCCAGAACCGTGTTGCTGGTCGCCATGAAACTAACAGTGATGAAGGCAGATTGTTAAGCTTCTAACACCTAGTGGATGTGATTCAAATTACAAGTTGTTTTTAAAATTGATGAGGGATGGCAGAGTAGTCCACTAAAAAAATGTAGATCGCAATGTATACATTCACACTGCTTTAAGATAAATAGAAAAACATAACAGTGATGTCATTACTACCGTTGGCTTAACCCTGGAAGCGGTGATCAACCCATTTGGTGTCAATCGCATAACTTCCAAAGTGCACTGGCCCCCAAAAGGGGGAATTTGTATTTTACCGCTAAAAGCATTATTACCACTCAAAGGCCTTTAAATTATACATAAATCTAAAGCCTACGTGTTGATTTTAATATTTAGTGGTCTTTGATTTTCTTTTCCCTTGTTTTACCAGATGTGATCTACTTGTTAACCTCAGTGCATCAGAGATTGTTGTTTGTAAACAAATCATTTCGTTCTTGTTTTTATTTGAATTGAGCCAAGTTGTATCATACACCGCTCATTATATAATAGTTCAGAATGGTTGATCTTTGTAGATAAAGTGATATTCATGACGTTAAAATGGAATCTGACATGCATGATTTTGTTGATTCTGAATGAAGCAGAAGTGTTATATCTTGTTTTCTTTTTTGTGTTTTGTTAGTTTTAGTAAAAAAAACTGAGTTACACACTATTATACATCAGCTAACTTGATAAAGAAAAGCATAAAAAACACATTAATTTGCATGACAGTAAATTTTATTATGGTTATTTCATTGTTGCTTAGCAACTGAGAATGGGTAAAAGTTTGCCACTTTCCTCTTTTCTCTGTAAATATAAAAATTATGTCCATTTTTTTATTTCTGAATCCCATACCGCTATATATTTTTGTGTTCAAAACTAAATTTCCTATAATTTGGCCATTTCAGACTTTTGAAACATCTTATATTTTATTATAATGCAGATAATTTCATGTAATATATTTGTTTCACATGTCAAATACTAAATACAATATATAAGGTATGTTGTAAAAATCAATTTATTTTTACTTTTACTTTAGAACTATGTAGCTTTTATGCTTTGATTCTTAACAAGAAAAAATAAATATAACACTGTATCATATACTACATATAAGATATTATATGAAATTTACAAAGAAACCCTTTAAAACTTACAAAAATCAGTGCACACTAGAATTTCTGATAGATGCTTCCAGGGTTGAAGCATCTTGACCAGCTATTGCATCATTACTAATCAAAGGCTTAAGACTGTACAAAGTACTTTCCTTTTCTTAATAGTTTGAAAGTGTCTAGATCTTATACATACCTATCTGATAAATCTTTAGTTTATCAAAACGTGGTTGATTTGTTTTTAGTGTGTTACATAACTACAACGTTTCAATAGGGAACCTAAGAGTTCCAACAAAGTGGGAATTCCTCTTATTTGAGAGGATCATTGCTTTCTATTCACACTTTTCTGGTGACCATGTTATTAGATAAATTTGCCGTCACTAATTTGATTTACTTAATGGTTACTCTTGAGTCACCATCAAAAATAAAATATTTATTTTCCCTGCACCCCAAATTTTAGTTCAATTAAAGTGGTATTCCTCAACCATCAGTTAAAAACAAAATTTTAATCAATTTTTTTAAGTAGTTGATTTACTCAATATAAAGACTATTAATAACACTAAACATTTACTTCTAAAAGCTGACTCAGTCTTAAGACTGCATTGGATTTGGATTGCTTAAATGTTGTTTAATAATAAGTGTGACCAAGGCCTCCAGACAAAACTCTGACTGATTCATTCCATTAAGAGTAATGGATACAACAATCTTTATGTATAGGTTAAGATCATTTTAATTGTGGATATTTTTTTCTGGTAGAGATGTGATAGTTGAGTTGACACTGCACAAACTGATATTTTTAAATTTACTTCGAACTGAGTTATATTTATGGTTTTTAATTCTAGTCATTTTGCTTATTCCATAGAATAGCTCTTCAAACTCAACCTGACTACTAAGGATGTTCCATCGTGAGTGAAATGTATATTTAACTTATACAGTGATGTTAAGTTCACAGAAATTCAAGTTTCTTCAGTGTAAAATTAATTTACTTGAAATAAAGACAACAAACCTTCCTCTCTGTGAGACGACGGCCATTAGAGCTAAGCTTGCAGAGGAAATCTTCTCGGATGAGCTCATTACAACATTGACTGAGCTCCTTGGTCTCCCAGCCCTCAATGGTGCGTTGTAGCTCATTAGTCTTCTCCAACGCTGCCTGACGTCTCACTCTACCTGGAGTTCTAACAGTTTCTCTGTAAACCAACAACACTATGACAGACCCTGAGAGATCTTCGAACACACCATAAACTTCAATATGTAAGAAAACTAGATATTAATCAGAGATATTATCCATACCTGTGATGATACTACATCGCAATAAGGGGAAAACCTCATTTTCAAGGGGAAACCTCATTTTCAAGAACTGTAATTGATCAATGTAACACTTCAAATGGTTTGTATAAAAGGTCATAGTTTTATGTACCATGAGCCATTTTTAAAAGTGAAAAGATAATTGAAAATTATAAACTTGTCCTTATGTTATTATAATTCTGAATTTAGTCATAAACAGTTCATTATTTTTAAACTGAAGAATCCAGTAAAATGTTTTATTGTTTCAAAACTTACTAGTAGCAAACGTTTTTTAATTCATCAGTCATATCCCAGAAGAACTCAATCATTATTAGTTATCATCATTCTCTTGTAGTTAATAACTACCTATAAATCCAAAGTAGATTCAAAGAATTATACTATGTTTGTGAGCCTAAATTGTTCTGCTGAAGTCAAGAAAAACTTTAAGCTTCCAAAACAACACTTCTCAATACAAAGATTCTGCATGATACTTGCTGATTTCTTTCAGCCAAAAATCTCATAAAAAATGAAAATATTAGTTCTACAAGTAACAATAATTATTGCTGATATTTTTGAGTCACGTACTTTATTTTAACTCACTCTAGAGCAAAATCAATGGTTGATTGCACATCTAAAAATAATTTGATGCCATAATTCTAAAGTGATGAAAATTGAGGAATTGTCAATTACTTATAGTGCTAAACTAAATTAATACAAATAAATCAACACTGTGTATACAAACTTTCTAGTGTTTTAAATTTGTATACAATTCATTAAAAATAAAATCAAACAACAGTGATCAACGTGCTACAGTAAAGTAGTGATGTTAAAGTAAAAATGTTTAACTTAGCAGCAAGACAAAAGACTATGTTTCACAATGTGAAATGAAGAATCTTTAAATGAGTGTTCAAGGAAAAATACTTCTGCAACTTAGTACTCAAAAGTCTTAATGACAAAAAGAATGAATGTGTTTCATAAACTGATTAACTAAATGAGAGTTACCTCTTAGGAACATTGGTCATAGTTTTGCTGAGATCCATTTGAAGAGGTCGAAGGAGCCCTTCTACCTGTTCCAAGCTCTCTCTGTCTTCATCCACAGGTGTTAACTCTGACAGGTCCTAGACATTATACCCCATTTATACTATTTTATATTTCCAAGTAATAGCAATTGTAAAAATTTCAACTTGTTTACTCGTTATTTTATGAAATTAAGAATAAGATTTTAAGCCTGATGTTTGTTCGATGAGCTAGAACTGTTACTTTAAGGACATAATAAATTGAGCAAGAAGTGAGCCGAACAGGTTTCATTGTTTAAGTTTAGCTGTAGAATAAAGATGACCTACTTCAAGGTATTGAGACCTGATGTTTGCACTTCGCTTTCTTTCCATGATTGAGGTTATAAGAGGAACAATGCACAATCTCTGCAGTTAAAATTGTGCCTTTGGTTTTAAGTATGCTAGTTCAGGATTAAATCAAGTCAACTTCTACAATTTTAAAACATCAACAGGGACTTAAGTAATTTATTATTGATTAAAGACTTTTATCAGTAAAATACTTGTTATTGTGAGTGTGTTAATATGAGTCTAAGCATATGCTTCTTATAGTCTCCTTTTTGTTTATATGTGCATTTCCAAATAGGCATTTAGGTAAAGAATATTACTGTAATTCTTTTTCAGCATTTTTATTGTATCTTTATTTATACTTAAGTTAATATTAACAGAATCCACACTAAAAGAGAATAAAACAGAATAACAGAATAAAACACTTTAGATGTTTTCAAAGAGTAATGTATAAAACACTTTACAAGAATTACAGTAATATTGTTTATCTATAGCCTTACTGGTAATTTACACCCAATCCAAAGGCCAAATCCATTCCAAAAAGGTAGTCTAAAATGAACACGGTACATAGGCACAAGTTACCTATCACTATAACAAATATTTATAATCCTGATAAGATTATTAGTCCACTTTCATACCTTTGGAACACATTTAATTTTCGTTTTTATTTAGCATTTAATGCCATATACATCCTTGCCGACAAGTAACCAACAACCTGTTATCTTTATAAGAACATAATAATTGATAACTGTTAAATGCCCTTGACGTACTCCCAATAAAACTTCCAGTGAAGATAAGTGTTTCTAATTTTTTACATTTTAACAGCTTGCCCTGGGCAATGTTTTACAAGCGATCAGTAACAAATCACTATTTTTATCACCGCAAAAAGCAATAAAGTCCAATAATGTCTTTTATTAATGGATAAGTTTTAATATTTCTTTCCCTGGTCAATTTATGTCCATTTTTATTTATATACATTTGAGCATACCTGATAACGTATTTATTGTTTCATCAGTAAATATCAAACTTCATTGTTATAGACAATAGACAATAGACAATTTATTGGCCATTAATAATTTTCAATAAAATTACAATAGGCTTCGTCAAATATTAA
Organism: Homalodisca vitripennis; assembly: GCF_021130785.1. NCBI lineage: Eukaryota > Metazoa > Arthropoda > Insecta > Hemiptera > Cicadellidae > Homalodisca > Homalodisca vitripennis. The sequence goes on from NC_060215.1 coordinate 91,695,526, forward strand.
GGCTTAAATTACTAGCCTAATCTAAAGTTAAAAATCCTTATGAACGATCTCACAGCTAAAATATTCATTAATATTATAGAAAGGTCTATTTTTTAGCCAAGAATACAATTTATTATTAAAAACTTGACATGGTAAAGTTTGAACAGCATAAGGTAACAAATTGAACATTTTAATGCCTAAGGTTGTATGGTAATTCATGGTTTTACCTAATCTAGCTCTATCTACATTTAACTTATCTTTATTTCTTGTATTATAGTGATGAACATAATTTCTTTTCAAAACCATGTGTGACTTTTTTCTTACATCTACTAATACCTCATAAATATACAGATTTATAACAGTTAAAACACCAATATTTACAAACAAAGGTTTACAATGATCTAACACAGGTGCATCCGCTAAAATTCTCACAGCCTTCTTTTGGATTACTAGCACCTGATCAATGCCTGTACCATTACCCCAAATTATTAAACCATATCTAATAATACTTTCAAAAAATGCAAAGTAGGCCATTTTTATATACCTTTGTGATACTATTTTTTTAAAATTACACAATAAGTAAATAACCCTAGACAATCTCTTGCATACATAATCAATGTGTTGTTTCCAAGATAGCCTGTTGTCCACTATTATCCCCAATAACTTAACAAAAACTTCAGATTCAAATATAGGCCTATTAATATTCTTAAGAGTTATTAACATTTGTTTTGTTTTTTCTGCGTTTAAATAGAGACCATTTACATTAAACCAGTTAACAGTTTCATTCATTGTAGTCTCTACCAAGTTGTTTAAGTAAAGCAAATTTGTGTGACTATTTAACAAAGTGGTATCATCAGCATATATAGTAGTAAAACTAGAGACATTAAAACTTAAATCATTAATAAATATAATAAACAAAACAGGACCCAACACAGATCCCTGTGGCACACCTATATTTATATCAGCCACTTGGGAATAAGCTCCATTAACCATAACAACCTGTTTGCGATTTGCAAGATAGGACCTTAACATGTTCAAATTCTTTGCACGAAACCCATAGAATTCCAATTTGTTCACCAATATATCAGGTCTAACACAATCAAATGCTTTGCTCAGATCACAAAGTGTGATCTGAGCCCAACAATTATTTTCCAAAGCGTTTTTGCTTCATTGTTAGTTTTGCTTCAAAGCATACTGAGCAACAAAGCTCATTCTCATTCTGTAAATGGTTCTTTGGTGTTTTGGTATGGATTGAAGCAAAAAGAAAATAATTGTCAGTATATTCCAATACTTTTTAGAATAAAGTACTTATCAGTATGTTCTAATACTTTTTAGTTATCTTTTCTTGTAAATTATTTTTATGAATGTCTTTTTGGTAATTCTTTAAGACCAACATTATCTGGATTATCACCTACGTATGTATCCTCATGTGCATTGTCATAGGAATGTTCTCACACATCAACATTGTTTGGAACAAATGATTACTCTCTTTGCTCTCTTCAGTGCTGTCTTATTTGCTCTCTTTCAGTGCTGTCTATGAGTCTAAGAATTCGTTCCCAATCCATGTTTAATCCATCATAAAAAAATGTAATTATGAGGGCACTTACAGAACAGTAACTTTGATGGAGTCTACTCCTCACAGTGATCACTCAAAACTGATTACTGGCTTAACTCACTTGAAGAAAAAATAGTAGGTATGTTTGAAAAGAGGTGTAATCTACAATGCTCACCGATAATGTTAAATACAGAAAAATGTAAAATTGCATAAAATGTTCAATCGCCCGGAGATATCATAATGTGCCCTATAGAAGATTATGAACTTACCTGGTGGTGCAGGCAACATCTGCCATTACCTGCACCATGTGACACTAGGTCTGTGAACAACAACCATAACACATTCCTACCATCCATTCCACCAGCTTGTTGTTTGTTTTTCATCATAACATACAGCATTTTCTGCAGAAGACAGCTAGTCTTTCTTGGCCAGGTTTTTTTAATGCCTTAAATTGACTGCTTTTCAAGTTCATAACTTTACTTCATATAAATTATAAGCTAATCTTTAAATTACCTTAATGTACTCGAAATACAGGAAACAATGCCAGACAGGGGCCAAGAGAAGTTTGGGTAGGTAGTACTTTACAGCTTCTCTGAAACCGTGTCCAGCAGACTGTAGGGCATTGGATACATCAGGCTTGGCAATGAGACTGGATAGTGCTTCCCTACAGCCCGAATGGACTATATCTTTAGCATATTTCCCATACACGTCAAACTCTGCTGCCTGCAAATCATGACAATAATCAAATGTATCTGGTATCATATACAGAAATTACGTAATGGGAACATTCACAAATGTGTTAAATAGTCATATCTTTTAATGAAAACACACCAATGAAATTTTAATTTAGTTTCTTTCTTGTTCAATAAGTATTACTTGTTTTTTCATCAACAATATTTTATTATAGTATACCTAGCCCTACAGAAATATCATAAAATGTAAGGAGAATTATCAATAAAAGGAATTAATGATTTTGGAATAAAGTTATCAAAATCAATATAATTCTTTCTAGTCTGATTTCACAGTTTGGAGATTTCATAATAATATTCTTGAGTGATAATGTCAAACATAAGTTTGGGGATGGTCATGAAACTACATCTAACGAAATTTAAAATGTATGTCTACTACATGTCTTCACCCACCTGTAAGAAAATAATCTATGGAATGATTTACTATTGTTGTATAACGTAACAGCATGTTGCACTATAAGCTTACATTTACCAAATTTGAAGGTTATTTCTCTTCTTTTTAACCCTTCAACGTGTTTCCACGTAAGATTCACGGCTGACTAACGAAGCCCGTTGCGGTGGTTTCACGTGAACGCCACGTTTTCGTGCAGACCATACGCCTACACGATCTAGCGGTGATAGTTTGAACTACTTCAAGCGATGTTTTATATTGTTAGAAAGAGGAAATTCCATTCTTGATTTTCGTATTCACAGAATATTTTTTTTTATTCAGCTGTTCTAAACCTATACCAAACAGATGACTCAGTCAGCTGTCTTGCAATATTCCAATACATCGTGTCTGTTGTTGTTTATTGCTGACCGGCTTGTGTTTACACTGTGTTTTATTAGATCTTGTATAATATTAATTGTTTTATATTGTTTTTATAGTTGTTACTAGACGTAATGGTTATTATTTTGATCCTAAATAATACTATTACATTCTTCAGTAAGTGTAAATAATAATGGTAGTAATTTAGTGAATGTGTGTTTGTGAGTGATATAGGCCTAGGCCTATCTGTGAAAGTTAGTTGTTTTTATGGATAATTTTAACAATTTAGGGTGAGTGTTTTTATAATTTATAAATTTTAGACATTTCTTTATTGTTTATAAAACGTAAAAATATCACAATGTCAAATGGCAGTGACCAAATAGCCGACTGGCTAAATGACCAACTGTCAGACTGTGGCAGTGAGATAGACTTTAGTCCTAATTATTTTTTTATTATAATAGACATATGGGGGGAATTGACCTCAGGGATCAGTTGCTTCATAGCTTTCTTTTGGAAAGAAAGAAAAACCTAAAGTGGTACTCAAGAGACTTTTGAACATAAGTGTACTGAACACATTTATCATCTGGAAGAGTCGGAATGAGAAGTCTGAGCATATTTCTGTAAGACTAGAACTAATCAAGGGTCTTATTGAAAAGTATCGCTCAGAAGTCAAGAGGTCAGTCTATGGGCACCCTTCCATTGAGCCTAAACCAAAACACCTAATTGAGAGGCATTTCATCGAAAATATACTACCTATAGAAAAGAAATCCTATACAGTTAATTGGGGACCCGGATGCATATATTGTCACGAATGACGGGGCCAATGAGACGGCCGACTGGCGCAATATAATTTTATTTTAGTTTTATAAAAGTACTTTTCAGCGACAATGTACCACTCACGTATATCATTGTCCATTGTGGTTATTTATAACCATTCTATAAATAACTACCATCGTTACCACCGAGAGCTAATATCGTTATGGATACAACTAAGAAGGATAAGTAATAATCGTACAAGCCATACAGAGTTTGTGTGGTATGTTCCAAACAAGGAAAAAGGAAAGAAACAAGATTTTGGTGCCCTGATTGCCAGGCTGCAATGTGTGTGGGAACCTGCTTCAAGAACTATCACACCAAATCAAATTTTTGACTGGTAATTTTTCATCTTGATATGAATAATATTCAATATTAATTAATATTGTAACCTAAACAACTGTTTTTATTAGATGTAAGATAAATTAATAAAATAAAATGTTACAATATTTACAAGAGGTACATAATGTAATTATAACTAAAACATAGCAATCTATGATCATTAGCACATAAAACTACCGCAGCAGGCAGTTGGTGGGCTCCAGGAAATCCCCACATTGAAGGGTTAACATAGAGATATTAAAATTGACACGAATGAGATAAAAGACACTTTGTCAACCACAGAAAAAACGAGTGATTCAGCCATAGTTGACAAATCCATCACAGGCATTGGGTATCTTAACGGCACAAACATCCCATATTTTTATTTTAATGTCTCTATGTCATGAAGAAGAGGAATAAACTCCCATTTTGGAAAAGGTAAGATTGCTCTTCTTACCTTTTCTAAACGCTCATGCTGAGTAGAATGTAACTTTTTGCTCTCTTCATTAAACATAAACAATAGCAATGTGAGTGTAACTTCTTCATGAGGATAAAATCCCCAAAAATTTAAACAAACCTTAATCTCTGAGTAACATAGTTGAGTGGAAAAAGTTTATACATACACTCAAAGTAAGGTTCTAAAATTAACATTTCTCATTGATAATTAATTGATATAGTTAGAAAGTTATAACATAATCAAACGTACCTCTGCTAGTTCCTCAAAGCAGCTGCCTATAGTTGGAACTTGCTTTTCCTCACTCATCTCCAACATATCCTCCACCAGCCCCAAGAGAGTGACTGTCAGTTCATAGATGTCAGTGATGTTGCAGAACATGGAATCCAGCTTCAACACAATGACTACACAGTTAGTTGACACTCATTGTTAACGTCTTCAGAAGTTATGTTCACAAAGAGCCGAGCAGAGATGAACAGGGTATATGGTTTTAAAAGTTTTACATTTTAAAATGATGTAAGATGTTTTTTAAGTGATACACTGCATACACACGTATTTCTAACATTAAAATTAAAATTTTAATTTAATATAGTGAAAACTCATAAACATTGTACATTTTGATTTTCGTTCCAACTTAATTTGTTTGTTTGTTGTTATTCTAGATTCTCAATTCTGGTTTCAATCCCAATTTGTAATTGTATGTTGTCTAACTATTAATAAAGTTATTAATAAGTTCAATTAATCAGTTTGTTTAATATTGGCAATGTTTAAAAATTATCCGAACAAACACAGTTTGGTCATGGCTGTGGTCCACATGAGAGTCCTTGCGAACTTGTTTTTTTTTTTTATGGTTGGACTGTAAGTCACTTACATCTGACTCAGTGAATCATTAACTTTTGCATCATGCTGCTTGATGTTTGTGAGAGGGAAATACAATTTTTTTAGAGATCAACACATAAGAAAATCAGCATGCAGTCTTGTGCTTGTTACTCTTTCTGAGCTTACATACTCCGGATAGCACCACCCTGAACCTGAAGCCCCACTTCAGTTCCCTATTTTAGATTTCAAGGTTTTCTATTGCTTAGTACTGTTGGCTGCCAAGGACTTTGTGTGCCAAACCCAAGTTCCTACCAATCCTTGTGGTCGCCATGTGGTTGACCTAAAAGAATTATTTGTTTACCAAATGTGGTTAGCTTACATCCTTTTTAATATGAAAATCTAATTCAGAATCATGTTTGCTTTTTGAAACTAATAATTCTTTATTGAAAAATATACTTTAATTCTTTGTTGAAGTCTAGCATGTTGTTGTCACAATAAATTCGGCCAAATGGTACAATAACCTACTCCAAACTGGCCGAGGTGTTTCTCTTACAAGGTTTGGAAAAATATTTGTTAATTTCTCACTAAGTCCAGGTGGTTAGCTTGGCCATATACAACACCTGTAACCTCTGTAGGAAGCACAACGATGATTTTGAAACCAATGCCCAACTAGAGTACCAAATTCAGTGATATGCATTAAATATTATACTGGTAACACTGACAATAACGCTCTGATACACCATGTTAAAAGCAAATATAACACAACATACCAACATCAAGATTTGCATCACAGACCAATGTTTCGTATTCCAGAGTTTTAGGATTAATGAAACAACAGTAATTGTATTAAACAAAATTGTCTATACCCATTATTTTAATTCATCAGTATTTAAAAGTTATGTGATAAAAAGCAAATAAATAATTTTGTTACTTATATATTTTTACAATACATTATGCCAATAATGAATGCTTGGTAGAATATTGATAAGTTGAAATCGGTTTGGTCAGTAATAGATAAATTAGATTCCATAGATTAATAGATATAGGAATGTTGAGCGGAAAATACAGATGCATTGGGAAACAACAAAACTTCAGTTTCTGAACAAATCTTTAAAGGTCATTCCAGTTTGTTTAACAATTCTAGAAATTTGTAAAAATTATAATCCAAGATATATTTAGTTAGTAATAATATCATTCTTGAGAGTGATTCCAATTAACCCTTAAAATGCAGCATACGGATATGTGACCATGGGAATTCCACTAATTCAGGAAAATGATACAAATGCGTAGGAATTTGTAAACAAACATATTGATTTATGACAGCCAGGAAACAAACTGGATTGTGTGTTGAGCTGAATTAGTGCTATTATTTGATCATCATTTCATCTGATGGCATGGCGTGTTATGCTGATATATCCGTATGGCATGCCTACGTCTACGTGTAAAACGCAGCCACCAGTACTTATAGCCTTTTAAAAAAATATTTGTTATTTTTTTCTGAAGAAGCAGAATATAAATTTAACTCTAGCAAAAACATCTCTAAATGCACACTAAATTGAACCCAGGCCAAATTTTCTGTAGCACTTTCTATTAACCCATTGGCGACGGATGACGTATATTGCCCGTCATCATGTATACAGCGCGTAAAGACGGATGACGGACAGTGTCCGTCATGAATTTTGGGATTTGTTCAATCGATATAATTCTCGGTTATTTGTATGGTTATTCCGTTCACCAACAAGCGATCGATAGTTGAATCGTATTATTCGGTATCTAACATCCGAATACAAGAAACTGAATGCAAAAACCGAACATAAACCTGAATACCGTAACTGTTTGCAATAGAACAGCGATCAGTCGAGCAACATGGCGTCTCGCGATGAAGTGTTTCTCCGTTCGTCGGAGTTATCTGCGTATGTGGATAATGTACTGAATGAAAGTGATAGTGATAGTGGTGATTTAGATGGCGAAACTGTGAATATCAATGACGATAATGATGAAATCAGTGACAATGACGGGCGAAGTGATAGTAGTGATGACGATGACGACAATGACAATAGGCCTAACCTCCAAACTTGGACCTGGACAAATGACACAAACACAGTAAGGCAAATCAACTTTACTGGAAATTCAGGTATAAATCCAATTGTTTCCAGGCAATTGAATGCTGATTGTACAGAGCTAGATGTATTGAATCAATTTCTAACCAATGAGTTCTGGGATAAAGTTGTAAGTGAAACTAACAAGTATGCTAGGGAGAAAATTCTTGGTGGAGGTGATGTTAGGCCTAATAATAATTGGACTGATGTAACCAAGGATGAAATGAAGGCTTACTTTAGCCTTGTTGTTTTGATGTCACAAAACCCAAAACAAAAAGTAACTGACTATTGGTCTCGCAGACAAATAATTCATTGTCCTATCTATAGTGAGGTTATGTCACGCGACAGATTCAAATCTATTTCTAGATACTTACACTTTTCATCCTCACTTCTGCAAACTGACAAACTAAGGAAAATCCGACCAGTTGTTGAATTACTTTTGTCATCATTCAAAAGGGTATTCAAACCTGGAAAGTTTTGTTGTATTGACGAAAGTTTGATGTCCTTCCGAGGAAGGTTAGCCTACATCCAATTCAACCCTTCAAAAAGGGCTAGGTTTGGAATTAAGATTTATAAGGTATGTGATTCTGTAACAGGGTACTGCTACAATTTCAAGATATACACTGGGAAGGAAATTACCAATGACACTACAATGCTAGTTAGTGAACAAGTTGTTTTGACAATGACAGAAGACTTAGTTGGTGAAGGTCGACTTATGTTTATGGACAATTGGTATTCATCGCCAAACCTTTTTTTTGGAGCTCCTAAACAGAGATACTTATTGCATTGGTACATTGAGAGCCAATAGAAAAAATGTTCCCAAGGAAATAAAAAAAGAAAAACTGAAGAAAGGAGAAATAACATTTCGCTCAAGTAATAACATGTTGTGTCTGAAATGGAAAGATAGGAAGGATGTGACAATGCTTTCAACATACCACGAGAGACCAGATTTCCAAGAAGTAACTTCTCAGCGAGAAAGTAGAAAACAAAACAAAATCCAGTAGTAAGCCTCAAACCAAATGTTGTTGTAGATTACAACAAGTATATGTGTGGGGTAGACAAGCAGGACCAAAAACTTTCCTCCTTTCCAGTAATGCGTAGGAGTGCCAAAGGGTACAAAAAAATATTTTTTTTACCTTTTTGATATTGCATTATGTAATGCTAGTATTGTACACAACTTGGTCACTAAAAAGAAAATTCATCTTTCAGAATTTAGGCTAAACATTGTTGACCAGTTACTATCAACAGTTCAGCTTCCTGATAGGCCTACAGGAGGGAGGCCTTCACTAGACCAACCAATGAGGCTACAATGTAAACAATGGGGACATTTCATTGAAAAAATTCCTCCAACAAACAAAGCTAGACCATCCAAAAGATGTAAAGTGTGTTATGATCACAGAAGGCGATCAGAAACAATTTACCAATGTAAAAAATGTAAAGTTCCTTTACATTTGGAGAACTGTTTTGAAATTTTTCATACAGTAAATAAATACTAAAAAAAGTAAAAATGTATTTGTAATTATTTGTAAATATATACCACACATGAATTCCACAACAAAAACTTTTTACAGGTAAGTTATACCACCATAACTGAAAAAAACTATTAAACGTTTTTTAAACAAAAAAAAACTCAGTCCTGGGTTGTCACAATAGCGTTAAAATCTCAGTCTCCAATGGGTTAAGGGAGCTATAAGGTAACCGTTGTTAAAAATAGTTAAGTCGTTGACCTCGAACTATAGAGATAAAGATAAGTAGTATGATATTCTGATTTAGACATCTGTATATTTTACATTCTTCTCTATACAAGATCGATTTAGTTTTTCATCACAACTCCCCTGACCTGAGTTGATATCTTACAGAATTATTGAAACTATTTGCATCTTTCTGCAACTAATGTCTTATTGACATCACATTGTTACGTTACTTTCATAGTTTTGCTGTATAATTTGTTTGTTTACTACTTAGACGGTAGGTCCAAGTCACTGTTTGCATTATTGTGATTCAGATTAATCATTTTTCAAATACAGTTTTAAAATAATAAAAACACACAAAAGTGTTCTTCCATAGCAGAGCAGCCGTAATTTCATGATACAAATACAAATAACATTTCCCTAAAATTCTTATTCTAAAGTGATTTAATTTAAATGGTAGACAGACTGCTAACTGTCATAATATGTTTCTTGTTTGTTTAATTTTTTTTCACGGTTACTCAATTTATATAAGCCAATAGTTGGTGACTTATAATTTGGTCAGTATAAGATAGAATGATGTGACAGGCTGACAATGGATGCTATATTAACGTTAAACCGCATGAAGGAGTGGAAAGTGAAAGTGTATGCCAGGGCTGTGTGGTGTGTAAACTATCAGGTGAAGCAACAATTTTGTTTAAATAGAATAATTGGCTTAATTGTCAATAAAAATAAAGATGGGATAAATTGCTGGGGGAGTCTGGAGATTACGGCTTAAACTCCATTTAACAGTAGGTATGGGTGCCCATCCACAAACATTTTTGAGAAAATTACTCTCAATAAATCATATTATAAACCACTTTTCACTTCAATTTTGAAGTGAGTGCCAATTCTACCATTTGGGAAAGAAGGTACGCCCTTAGATTGTCAAAATATGTTTATGTAATAAATTGTTTTAAACACTATTTTGGTCTACTATAAAGGTACTGTTTTATTACTCTTTATGAATGAAATAGTAGAGGACCAATACTGAACAGGTGAAAAGTAAATGTCCATATAATGGCTCTTATATTCTATTATGTGAGCATTAATATGTGCACAAGCTTGTGGCCTTTAGAACAGGCAAAATAAGACTTGAAAATACCTTCAAAAATGACAAACAGGAGGAACAGATTCTATGAGTTACAATGTTTATTGAACGATTCCTATATAAACAACAACCTGGAGTCCACAAAAGAAGTTTCAGTGATTATTAGTTTTAGTCTTCAGTATTGGTAAATGAACTGTTATATATGCATGTAATGTATATATTTGTATAAAGTATTAATAAATTAAATATTTACAGAAACATTGAAGAATTGAAGGAATGTATGGATAAGTGTTATATAAAAGATAGAAATGATGTAAGGGTAAAAAATAAAAAAAAACTAAAGCCTTAAAGATTGAGGTAGGCCTGGGCTAATTAAATATCCAAGACCACTTCTTGCAAGCTCTGATAAAATTTCTGCAAGATTACAGTTGAATTCAACCAAAAATAGGAAAGATCTAAAAACATAATAACAAATAATTAACAAATGTATGTGATATGTTAGTGAATGAAAATTTTAAACTATAAAGAAGGATAATGGATTATAAAAATAAAGAAGTATGTAGTGGAACAGATAAAATGCTAAGAATGATAGATTTTTCAGTGTTAAGTCACATTTTAGTAGCACAGACGCCCGTCATACCAAACAAAGCTGGTTTAGTGTTTTCTGTGATAAAATTCAAGTTAAGGTGGATAAATATATGGTTTTGTTGAAGAAATTTACAGAGGCCTTAATATCACCTTCTCATCAATCAATGGGGTCTGGTTGTCTTGGAACACTAAGGTGGATTGGTTTAGACTTCACTTCTCAGTTACTTGTGGCAATCGCAACATAAACCCACTTTTTTTGTTATTGGCACTTTAGTGTTTACTGGTAGACCAACACTTTTTACACTTGCACGCAAATGTGCTACACCACAATAAAAACGTACAGTTATACAGTAATCTATTATGTTCAATGTTGCTGAATCTTCTAATACGAATTATGCATTTGATAGATCTGAATTTGCGATATGTTCATCTATATCTATAATATAAACTTCTACATGCAGATTATTAACAAGTGTTTTTCTCTGAAAACACTTCTAAGGTTTCTTGAGTTGATAGAAGAATGTCACACATCAAAGCAGCCAGGATTTGATGAGATAGAAATAATATTAAACCAACTGCGGAAGTGTTAGTTTTTTTTCATTGAATTTTCTTCTTTATACAGATTTTTATGAGGTATGTGCTAGAACATACCTTGTCATACACTCCACAGTGAAGAATCACTTGTGCGTTTCAGTATAAATATGCCACCATCAGAATTTACAATACTGCAGTTAATTACATTGGCAGCAGCCTGGTCAGTGTTGTTGAAAAATAAAGAAATTAAAATACAACACAGAGACAACACCCAAAACGAATATACACAAGTCAGTAAGCCTACCCGATGAACATTAACGATGCATGTAAAAACAAAATTGTGCCCATTTATTATGTAATGTTTTATTTTTATTTATAAGAACAATGTGTTAATTATGTTAAAAAATTCCAACATAACGTTATAAAACTTATAAAAGACGGTTATAAAGATTTGTAAATTCAATCATTGCCAAAGATTTTTATTTTAGTTTTAAATTTTTGACCGTAGTTTAAAAACCAATTCACAGCATTACTTATTTGTGAACCTTTTAAATTCAAGCTATTAAACTTTTGTTTCTTTTATATTAAATGTTTTAACTTTGAGACTGGAGTTAGTGGTATTGGTTAGACACAGCATTTTTCATAATGGTATGATGCATGTTTGTAATAGGTACAAGATGTTGTTGATATTTTATTTGACTTTTAACATCTAAAAAATTGTTTTCATATAGTAATTTTGTTGACACCTTGAACTTCTAATCATATCAACTTATGACTACTATAATGAAAATATAGTACAAGAGGTAATAGAGAGGAAAAGCAAAACACCAAACTCAGCTGATATCTCTTTCCAGTTTTGTTTATAAACATGGCTGATACAAGCACATTATTTATTGATGATAAGATGATATTTATAAATTAATTAAATTATTCTGATTCTAAAATGAATTGCAAATTTGAGAAAAGGGATGGCCAGTAACCAAGGCAATAAACATAAAGAAGTGCAAAGATAATTTTTATAAAAATGTTACCCAAACCACTAAAATCAACATATACCTAGCTCTGGATCCTGACAAACTGAACTAAAATGAATAATCTCTAAACTTATAAGTAATGTCATATGTACATAAATGTCATTTGATGCCTAGTTTTCGTTTTCTGTGTTAATGTTTTCTTGAGTTATATGTGAAGTAAACATTATATTTATTTTGTATATTAAGACATTTGAAGATATGCATATACCATGATAAAACTTAAAAGCTTCTTGGACATCAAACCTTATTTGTACACAAAATTATAAATTTCAACACTGCAAAATAGAATAAAATAAATATGAACTGGGCACAAAAAAATGCATTTTTAAAACTCTCCTTACAAAAATGTCATAACATTAGTAAATAACTTTTACATTTATATTTTTTAAATTACTATTAAAACTTACCGTAAGTATGTATTAGTCAGTTTTGTTCAGTTCATAGACTTTCATTTAATTACTTTACGATCACTTTATTTCATATAAAGGTAATTTTTAAGCCACAAAACCATTAAACATAAAATCTTCAAACAAATAACATACTGTACAAAAATAATTTAAGACTCCTAATAAATGCTAAGTGTCACTCTCACATAAATTGAATTTTGGTAAGAAAATGAAAAATGGTAAGGAAAGATCCACAAGGAATACTTTAAAACTATTATAAAGGGTAGGGTACAATTCAGTTGTAAACAAAATACCTAATGAACACTAAAATAATCTCACAAATGTTCACTTATACCCTTCTTAAATATTCATTTATACCCTTCTTAGAAAGGGCATACATTTATTTTACCTTGTTATCATCAGGAGGAATCAATCTGCCAATTTCCTCCCGAAAAACTTTTATGATCATGTGAAGATCTCGAAGATGCTGCTTCTCATCTGATATGAGGTCTTTGACAACTTCTTCATAAGACAGTGATGTGCGAGGTGCCTTAGCAGCTGATTCAGTCTCTGCCAGAGCTGTGCTCAGGGCATTGTCATCTTGGCAGAACATGTCCATCAGGGCCTGCAAATACATAATATTTTGAAATTTGGTAGCATCCACTTGACTATTAACAACTTACAGCTTAAAACTCTTTTATAGAACTATATTGTTGTAAGTTATCTTATGTTAAACAAAAAACTAAAATGAAAGTTTGTCTTGACAAATACAATCGTTAATTTTTTTGTCTTAAACAAATGATAAACACTGGATGGATCAGTAAATTAAAGAAAATTGATGTATTATTACTGTACATTAATGACACCAGTAACACATACAAATACAGTTACACACAAACAAACAAACCTGTATTAATCTTAAGTAATGAACATTTTTATTAATAAAAAATATATCTGAACTTCATTATCAATAAATTAGTTTGAGTAAAATTGTAAAACCCATATGTTAATTTTTCCATTATATTTCCAGAATTGTTGAAATGTAGGTGAATATAGTTTTAAATAATAATATCTAGACATTAACTATGTAGAAACCCATGTTTAAATTTAATATGTTAAAGTCTTTCTAATCCGAATGAACTAATTGTATTTTACATTACTTGGCTACTCATTTATGTTTTCAACAATTAATTTGTGGTTAACTTTCTATAAAATGGGAACTCATAAATTTAGAAACTAATTGAATTATATAAATCCATAACAAAATAGCAAAAATCCACACAGTCATATGATTAAACCATTTATACATCAAACAGGCACTCATGGCATGCTTGCTTCCTACCCAACAAGAAAACAAATATGTGCAAAGCTCAATAAATCATAACAGCAGTAAATCTATAAACTGAATCTAAAATCTATTTTATGCTGTGAAAATGCTGTGGATAAATGATCTCTAAAACTACTTCAAGACCAAATGTTAGCTTTGTAAAATAATACAACATACATAAACAACAGTGACCACACAAATTTCTGTACAATTTAAAGAAGAAAATCACATCCTCTTTTGAAGCAAACCCTTACAAATAGCACTTTCTGCTCATTACTTTATTCAAGTTTGCTTTCTTAGTTCTTACCTATTTACAGGTATATTGAACAAGTTGATACGGAAAGATATTTTGATCTTTTGAAGTTAAATTTTTAGTTTCAATTAAGAGACACTGCTTTATTAACCAGTGTTTCTACAAATTCTACAGTGTAGTTGAAATAACTACACATATGAGGCATATGAGGATGCATTATGCATAGGGGTGTTTACACTCATGATCCTTGTCAGGGCAGTAAACATTACTTTATCTCACGAGTAAAGGAGTATCACTGCAACAAAAATATCTTGTATATGTTGGATTATGGAACCAGAGCTTTACGGAGTCAATTTTGAGTGTAAAATGTTTGAAATGTAATCAGTGCACAGCAAACAGTTTCAACATATTATTGATTACCAGTTCACTCATATAGAGCCTTATTTCCAACCAAGGATTGTAATAAAGAACTAACCTAGCCATTTTGTAATCTACCATTTTGATTGGTCCATCCCTGGCTAAAACTGAATTCTAAAACTGGCTAGCTAGCTTTCTTTAGTAAAAGACAAAAGGAACACTTGTACTTCTGAATTTGCGGTCTTCAACTTTAAGTATAACATTTTTAGCTGTATACTGTATATAAAAGTAGTTGTCATCATCAAAATTTAAATAGTGGGGTGCTGAACATTTTAATCATCTCTCCACAAATAGAATACTGACCAATGTTCATGCTCATGAGAGGTGATAAAAGAATTCTCCATATTAGTATATAGAATAGTTAGTACAAATTGATGAAGGATACAGTACTCATAACAATCAACAAAAAATCTTGAGCCACCACAAACAAGCTGGGACTCATACATTCGAAAACATTACCATACTTATCACTTGTCATACATAACATACTCTAATGTCTCTTCTTGTATATTGGTTTGGTCTAACATGGTAATGAGTAGCTATAGAGAATGTGTACAAAATGTACCAAAATTTTTTCTAGATTGTACCTTTTGGTTTGTTTTTATGATGCTATTCCGCGTTAATCACAATTTACCTACAGATCACTAACCAATCAAGATTTCCTTCTTATACATAAAGGGTGATTCAGTTACAGATTATAATTTTAAATTGGTATAACTGTTCACTTATACTACATAAACAGCTGATGTTTTGTAATTGGGAATTATTGTTTAATGGCATTTGCTGTTATGGAGCGTTGATTGAAGCTACGTAGCTTTGATTGAAGTATGTATTTTAACTGTTAGAACCTTTTTTGAAAGTGGGGGAAAATTTTACTAACACAATTCGAGCAATGCAAAATGATTTTGTTAACCATTACCGTTCCATCACATGTGGCCATTAAAAAACTGATTGATAAGTTTAATGTATCGGGTTCAGTGTTAGATGTTAAGAGACCAGTGTGCCCTCGGAGTGGCCGATCGAGGCAAATATCACCACAACTAGCAAGTTTTTGAGAAAATTCATCAACCTCAATTCATTGTCATTCCCAGCCTTTCCTATGGTACAACACAGCGCATTTTGACTAAAGATGTGAATTTGCATGTATACAAGATCTAACTGACTCAAGAATTGAAACTGGGAGATCATCGACTGAGGCGTGACTTTGTTAACTGTGTGTTCGAGAATAATCAGAATGAGGACAATTTTGTGAACAAAATCATCTTTTCTGATTAAGCTCAATTTCATCTCAATCGCTATGTAAATACGTAAAACTGCCACATTTGGGGACTTGGAAGTCCTCATGCTATTCATATGAAAAAAATGCATCCATAAAAGGTAACTGTTTGTTGTGGATTTTGGGTTGGCGAGGTGACTGGCCCTTACTTTTTTGAAAATGCCCATGGCGATGCAGTTAGTAAATGGAGACTGTTATAAGGAGTAGTAAATGTTTTTATAAGGAGATGATAAGTGATTATTTTTGACAGCAGTTGCAAGAAACGGGTAGATTGACTTGTGGTTTCAACAAGAAAGGGCCACTTATCTCGAAAAACTGTACAGTTGTTGCACACAAAGTTTCCTGGACTAAATGAATCTCTCATTTCGGTGATCAACATTGGTGAGCTAGATCATATGACCTCACACCACTGAATTATTTCCCTTGGGATTACTTGAAGGAGAAGGTTTACGTAAACAAGCCCAACTCAATTTCAGAGATGAAAGATTAGATTCACAGAGTTATCCATCAAATTCCATAACAATTAAAGGACAAAGTAAGAATATTTCATCAAAAGGGCTAAAGTTTGTAGGTGTGCACGTGGCGGTTTTTGACGGATATAATTTTTCATGTTTAATGCGAATCTCTAACAAATGTGTTTGAATAAAAATATACCAAGTAAGTAAACTGCAATGTGTATTATTTAATTTTAAAATTGTAAATTCAGAATGAATCACCTGTTACGTGCATTTTTTAACAATTGACTCAAAAGAGGATTTCATGTATTTAAACTAAACAACACAGAATTTTTCTCCATGAGGTGGGCATATGATGGTGCTTAAGTCATATAGTACACACACGCCATTTCTATATGTGATTTTCAATACTACAGCTAATTACTACTAAACAGCTTATTAGCTATCAAATACTGCCGTGTCTAAAAAGTGTATATGAATTGGTTTAAATAAATGTTAAACTTCTAATAGTTTTGAATTATAATATGACTCTTTATGGTCCATAACCAAATATCCAATAGTTTTTTAAATATTTAGTTAAAAATGTATACATTCAACTTCCTAACCAAAATCAGAATCAAATTTTTTTTAAGGATTGACCCTTCCCTGTACTTCATAAATTATTGAAATTGGTTCATTGAATAAAAACGCCATAATTTTTGTTTACTTGCTAAAATGTGTATTTAATTAAATATCCATTTTTAATGCAATAAAAGTGCTTAACAAAAATAAAATTTACAAGAATTGTACACATGACTTTACCAAGGTAAATAATTTCTCAAGTTTGTTTATTTCTGTATTTATACCCAATCAAATTCATTATCTATATTCTTAATTATAAATTCATATATTCTTGTCATAATTTTGTGATTAATTCTTAAAGCATCTTGAATTTTTTTTCCCAGATGGAATAAATAAATCAATAGCATTTATTTGCTCTGTTATTTGAGTTCAGATTGGTGAAAATAATGTTCATCTATATTTTAAGGAATTCATGTTTAAATTAAGTAGTGTGAACATTTTAACGTTTGAGAAAAAATTAACAATCACAATCAAATAAAAGAATCATATACATATATCATGTGTAAATGTGCAAATCACATAAACAATGCATTAAAAAATGGGTTTTATTTAATAAAAAGTTCAGACTACTGTGTAAGCAAACTTTAATAAATTTGTAAAAGTAATTTAATGAAATAAATAAAAATCTATAACGAAATTGCAAAAAACTGCACAGTCATTTGATGAAGCTATTAATATATTCAACAGGCACTCATGACATGCTTACCCCCTAGCCAACAGGAAGCAATGCATGAAAACAAAACATATGCAAAGCTCAATAAATCATAACAGCACTAACTCTATAAACTAAATCTAAAAACTATTTTATGCTGTGAAAATGCTGTGAATAATGATCTCTAAAACTACAACAAGACCAAATGTTAGCCTTGTAAAATAATATGACATCTATAGCTCGATCAATGAAATGTGACTATACAATGTTCTGTACAATTTTTAAGGGGACAATCCTGTCTTCTTTTAAAGCAAACCCCTCAAGCCAGCTCCTCACAATTCAACTCAAGTTTACTATCTCAGATTTTACTTGTGTAGTATATTGCAGTTCCTATTAAATTTTAGACAACAAAACATATTGGACTTATCTAGTTTGATGTTTAAACTGAAAGAAGTCTTCTCACTGTATTTCTAATAGTACTCAACCAAAATCCATATTATTTTTTCCATTTAATACAAACTCACACAAACTATTGATAAAAATCTGTGTCTATGAGATGTAGTCTGTTGAGGAGAAATGGGAAAGTACTATGGCACAAAGTGATTTAGACAGTTAATGTGTATTTTTGTTAGATTTTTGCCTTGTGCTTCTAAATTGTAGAAAGTAAACATAAAATTGATTTTATTGCACATTAGTAGTTTAATATAAAATACATATAGATTCAATTTTATTTTATTTTCAAAAAATAAAGTACAAATATTTCAACTCATGAAGACAACAAATTATTTACATAGTCTCAGAAAGTAAATAACATATTAGTCTTTAGGCTGGCTACTAACTAAAAAACTTGTAGCAAGTATGAAAATCAACAATATGCAATAAATTACTGTTAGTGGAGGAGGAAATATTTATCCACAGGAGCAAGTAAAGATACTAATTGTAATAATGTTGACTATTTGATTTCATTAATGAGAATTTCGTTCACTTTAAACCATTTTACTGGATTATAACTATATACATATCTGTTTAAATAACCACTTTGGGTATTGTAAGTTAATCTTAATTTTAATTGCAAATGCAGACTAAAATATTTTTTTAACAGCAGATATTGTTGAATTTAGATTTATAATGCTATTCTACAGTATATAAAAACCCAAGATGCACATGATAAATTTAAAAGTTATCACTACCAACAAAAGATGAAGAAAACATTTTATAATTACTATGTTATTGTTGTAATTGTGTTTGTAGTAGATATATGTTTTGATGTAGACATCACTCTTGTTCATTATTCAATTAGTGAATAATTTTGTTTAAATTATATTCTTTTTTTCTTACTACGCCAGATTCAACCAATGAAGCAAGAAAAACTATAATTTTGAAAATTACATGTTTTACTTTTAATATTTTCAATTATATGAAATATTGAACCATGAATGTCTACTGGAATGAAAAAGTCTCATAAATTACAAATGCTATATAGAGCTTCTTTTATCATGGATATACCTATATACCCATTTGATTAGTTCTTTGAATGTTAGTTTATTTTGCTACTATTGGCTCTTGGCAAATGACTAATAATATTCTCCTGTGGAACAATTTTTCTGGAATTTGGTAAAAAGGTAATTTAATAAATAAAATTACTATAATTTTGTTTCCAAAATTTAAATCCCAAATATCTTAAATCATTGATGTACATACACATGAATGATTGTAGATGAATCAAACAACATGTGATTCAACATAACACACATAATGTTAAACATGTGTGTCAATTTTAATTCACAGATCAATTATTAAAAGAATATAAAACAGACATATTCTTAAAATCCAAAGTTCCTAAATTCATCCATTTCATTAAAAGAAAATAAGATAGTAAAAAACTAGTAATAATCAGAATAATTAAAAAATTTAAAATTCTATGAGTGAGATGACGGATAATATTTTAAGAGAACATGAGTTGCAGAGTGTTCTGTTTTGAATATTGTTGAAATTGTCCAAGATTAATTGTCTATAATGTTTCTTTTCTAGTTTTGGCAGTTCAGTACAACATGGTTTATCTGGATTAACTGGGACTGGGAAGGATCCAGATTTTACAAAAAAACTAGACATCCATGAATACAGTAAAAACACAAAAGATTACAGATAATAAGTAATTCATATGTTACAAACATAACATTAAAAGAGAGCCGATTTATTTTTTGTCTTCCAGAGTTCAATTATAGTGAAAAAATGTTTTTAACTGTTTCATAAAAATCTCTTTGGTTTAACTATACGAGGTGTGTCCAAAAAGTATCCGACCTTGACGTCTGGCATGAACTGACGTTACTCAGCGGCAACGGCAATCTGGTCCCCTTCAAAGTACTCCCCTCCACAAGCCACTACCTTATTCCAACGCTCCTCCCACTTCCGGAAACACTCCTTAAATTCATTTTGCGGAATGGCTAACAGGTCCTTCGTCGCATTTTGTTCAACATCGTCAAATCTTTTTCCTTTCAAAGGAATTTTTAATTTCGGGAATAGCCAGAAGTCACAAGGAGCTATGTCAGGACTGTAGGGAGGCTGTCGTAGTTGGTTGATGTTGTGTTTGACCAAAAAAAACGCTGAATAAGATTTGAGGAATGAGCTGGCGTGTTGTCGTGGTGCAGGATCCAGTCACGGCTTGTCCACAGTTCAGGTCGTTTCCTTCGCACTGCATCTCGTAGCCACCTTAGGACTTCAAGATAATACTCCTTATTCACTGTCTGGCCTCTTGGTGCATATTCGTGATGAACAACGCCGTCCTGGTAAAAAAAAAAACTGTCAGCATTGTCTTGACATTGCTTCGACTTTGTCTTGCTTTTTTCGGCCGTTGCTCTTCGCGAGTTTTCCATTGTGAAGATTGAGCCTTTGTTTCAAGGTCGTAGCCATAAACCCATAACTCATCACCAGTAATAACTTTTTTAAATAGCCCTGGGTCACTTTTTATCAAATCCAGATTGTCCTGTGCGATTTCAAGTCAACAGTTCTTTTGGTCTTTTGTCAGCAGCCAAGGAAAAAATTTGGCAGAAACACGGTTTTCATTAATTGATGCATGAACACGTTCAACATTTTCAGCGTTTCTGGCCGTTGAAGGCCTGCCAGATTGGCCATCACTCTCCACTGATATGCGGCCATTTTTAAACTGCCTAAACCACTCTTTTATTTGTGTATCGCCTATAGACACATCACCATAAACTTTCTGTATCATAGTAATCATCTCTGATAATGAATGGCCAAGTTTTTGGCAAAATTTAATGCAAATGCGCTTTTGCTTTTGCTCAACACGTTCAGTCATATTGAAATGCGACGCACACACACGGCAGTACTGTACAGAACAGAGCGCTATGACTCACTCAGTGACCGGATCGTATTCAATGCCTAATATGGGAAGGAGTAGGCTCGCCCCTCCCCTCCAATAACCGGTTCGAGCCGGTCGGTTACACCGCGGCCGCCTACTGGTCGGCGGTCGGATACTTTTTGGACGAACCTCGTAGTAGGCTGCTTTCAGGAACTACCATCATAGACACATCAATCCATCTAGCTCCACCACAACACTGAATTGAATATCATCTTTTAGTTCTTCATTACCAGAATCCTTTCCGATGTCCTCTGTTACCAAGCAGCTGATACAATTTCATCAGTCATTGTACCAATGCTGTTGTCTAAAGCCAATCACTTACATCTTCCAAATTTACAATTATAAATCCCTAGTATGCATCCTACACCATTATTATTTTTATTATGACACTATATGCACTCACAGGAATTAACAGAGACATACATTTCTTTCACTAGAAATAAAAACAATTGTTTATTCTTTAAAAAGTTGGGACTCCCTCCACTCTCTAAAACCGATCTGGACAGCTTGGAGATCCAGATAAATGAGGTTCAGATAAACTAGGTTATACTATGTTCAGCTTTGGTAATAACCTGACCCATATACAACTTCTTGTTGTACTTGATATTAGTTTTGGCAATGAGAGGCCAGTGTTTTATAAACATTACTGGCATGCCAAACTGTTGAAAACAAAAATCTATGAACATTGTCAGCTGATTTATAAGTCTGGACATTTAGAATAAGACCTATTTTCACAACACATTAACCTATACAGTCTTAAACCCAGTTTATGTATGATGATGGGCTTCATCTATTGCTTGTGCCATCTGTCTTATCACTCAGAAAATTAAATAAATCAGTAACACATGTAGTGAACAAACAAGTTACACACACAAATGATTAATTCACAAAATAAATAAGCCGTAAACCTGAGCTACACAACATTATGCTTTCAAAACATTGTAATAAACTAATTAGACAATCACAACCCAAATTGACCATAATTTATACATTAAATTCCTTCAAGTCATTTAACAATTTTTGCTGGATAATGAAGTATATACATTTGATGATTTCAAACCAGATTCATCAGGAAATGCCATACTGAAAATAATTTGAAAAATGTAGTATAACTTAATTGTATGATTAAATTAGTATTTAGGTTTCTTATATATTTTATGAGCCTTATAACATTGTAACATGTTCTCTTGGATTAATAAAGAATTTCATTTCATATAAAAAAAAACCCAACAACAGAATGTTTTTGTTTTTTTTGTATGTATATATATATATATATATATATATATATATATATATATATATATATAGCATAGCTAAATTACATACTTGACTGGAACATATATACTTACAAACATAAACTATACAAACTCTACATAATAAAAATATATATTAACATTTTATGTTTTATTACTGGCTACTTTCAGAACTGAGTCCATAATCGTAGTAGTAGTAAAGAATGAAATGTTCAAAGCTACTGCGTTTTATTCAATATAATTTGTAATATATTTATAGTATGCCTATTTAGTAAATTAACAACTTAACACACACATCTAATGAATTAGTTTGAGAAAATAATGAACTCTGTTGGTAATTGTAAAGAAATTTGTGAAGTGTTTAAACCTGTGTACATGAATTAAACTACAGCACCTCAAAACTTAAAATGTGAATATTTTATTTATTTAATATTTAAATAAAATTTGGACGAAGATAATATTTTCAACAAATGCATTATCAAAAGTTATTTAATCAATATAAACAATAGTGTGTTGTGAATTAAAATTACTCTGGTATAAAAAAAAACAAGGTTCTATTACCTTATCAGCACACATGGCCACTCGGATGTCTTGACAATTGATTTCAACAAAACGGATGTTCTTCACATAGTTGCCAGCCAACTGTAAACACAACAATTTTCCTGGAATTAAATGTCAAAAAAATTTGTATTAAACTGAACAATAACTTCAATATATTTCTAAACATTTTTCTACTTCAAAAAAATATATTGTAATACTGTTCTCCAGCAACGCTCTTTCAAAATCTATTGATGCCACTAAGTTAAGGGCAAACCTAAGGGGTGAGTCCAATTTTCAAACAAAAAAGTATAAACCCGAAACAACTGGAAAAATACTAAAATAATTGATTTTATAGACAGCCCCTTAATGATTACACAAATTTTATAAAACCATAATTTCATTCAATAATTTAGAGTAGGTGATATTTAACAAACCAATGACACTTTTTTTCTTCATGAACAATAATTACATTGAGAATTATAAACAACAACACAACTTTTATAAACTCTATGTAGAAAGCTGTCTATACAATAGCTGCAGTAACAGAAATGCGTCTTGTTCATCTGATAATATTTTTACACTACATCATATATTTTTAATTACCTGTTTTCACAGCACATAAATAATTGTCATTATTCGTTTTACAGTTCATAAACTTTTTTGATTGTTTGTTTTCACAGTACATAAAACTGTTTAATTAGATGAAAACTTGTTACAGTACATAAAACTTTCTAATTAGCTGATAACACGTTCGAAGTACATAACAAATTTTAATTATTTGTCAATGGAGCAATACAGATCGTTCGTCACAATCAGTGACTTATTAGTTATTGTTTATTGTTGATAAGTTAATGTTGTTTAAAATTTATTGCTAGTGTAATGAGGAGAGGAGGAAGGGAGGGGGTTAGAAGAGTACATGTTAACATGTAGAAGGGTAAACAATTTAACAAGCCTTGTATTCCAGTCTGCACTCTGTGCCTGTATGTTACGCTGTAACTGAGACATCTCTGCTCCTTTCTATATCCCAATGACCTTTACTTGGCAAAAGACTCGATTGTTTAATCAATTTGGGAGATGCAGACACAACCAAATTGTGGATGCAATTACTAGTTTGCTGTGAGCTTAATAATCAAATGCGGTTGCGCCGATATAAAATATTGTTTCATTTATGATAAAAACAAATTAGATCATGAATGTGAAAATGAGTAAAATTTAAAGTTTAGAATACTTTTCCATCAGAGGTAATTCCAGGATGTTCCAAATTAACATGGGCTTAATACCCATACACAAAACTTGATAGAACCAGTACACAGAGTGTATGTTTATGGTGTGATTGACACTGAGGATAAAAGACCTACTACTGAGACTCATGGGCATTATATCAGGTTATTGAAGCCATCCAGCTTATCAGAGAGATGAGGTCTAAAAATATTGACAATTTCAACCAAAATTTTGAGCCACTTTTAGATTAATTTTATTTAGGAGATAATGTTGAATTATAAATAATTTTTTATGTAGTAATAACATGTAATATGCATTAAAAAACCCCGAGCATTAAAAATTTGAAATATTATTTTATTTTTTGGCCCTAGCACAAACAATAATAATCATTTTTATTTTTCAGAGTAACCAAAGAAAATCCAAAATTTTACTTTTTTATAACAACATTGCACCCATATTCAAAAGAGTCCTATAAAATATTACAATTAATTAATTATTAGAGTCTCGATTATCCGACCTTCGGTTATCTGACCTTCTGAGTTATTCAATCCTCTAGGCTTATATTTCATGTAAGATGATTTTACGCAATATGCCTTGTGATAGAGACCCTTTCATCATCACCCTTTCGGATCACACCCGACTGTACGCAGCAGATTTCCGCGCAAGGCAGCCCTATTCTTTTACCCAACTGTACGCATTATATTCACACCCCAGGCAACAGGTTGGTAACTTCACTTTCTCTTTGTTTTGGAATATTGCTCAGTGCTTACATAGCTCTTTTCGTTGAGAGATCGTTTTGTGCATCATTTCCTTGTTTCGTTTCTGGCATTTCGTTAAGACTGTTACTTGTGTTTTGATTTTCTTGTGTCTAAAAGTTATGGCGATGGCTTCCAAACGTAAAAAGATGATTGTGTCAATGGAAGAAAAACTGAAAGGCTTGAAGAGATTAGACAATGATCAGGGTTGCTACAGGAGTCCAATAATGAAATTCCCTGACTTTTCCCTGATTTCCAGACCAAATTTTTCATTTTTCCCTGACTTTTTTCGACGCAATCCCCAGGGTTTTTGGCAATTAATGGGTGAGCCAGCCGAGCCACCTCGGCTGCCTGCTTCATGCGCCGCGTCGTCTGCAGGCTTGAACTCGGCGCTGCGGCAGTAAGTTTATTTGTGTAAAGGGATTTTATATTTTTCCCTGACCAACGTCGAAATTCCCTGACTTTTCCCTGACTTGAGACCGGATTCCCTGACTTTTCCCTGATTTCCAGTCCTGTTTTTTTTTTCCCTGACTTTTCCCTGACTTCCCTGATTTCCCTGACCTGTAGCATCCCTGATGATGAAACTCTATTTAAAGTGGCAAAAGATTATAACGTGGCAGAAACAACAGCAGGAGATTGGAAGAGGAATCACAATGACACAAGAGGTATTCTCAGCGAGTCAAGGCAACTGCTTTGGAAAATTGGAAGACTATGAAACAATGTGAGTATGAAAAAGTAAGCGAAGCTATGTACCTGTAGTTTACTCAACATAAAGATAAAGGTGTACCGATATCAGGGCCAATCTTATAACAAAAAGCTTAAAGTTTTGAAATGAACTTAATGAAGGTGAACCTGATTTCGCAGCTAGTGTAGGTTGGATTGATAGATGGAAGAAAAGATATGGAATTCTACAGCTTAATATCTGTGGCGAGAAGCTTTCAGCAAACTGTGAAGCCGTTTAATCATTTAGGGACAAACTCCATACACTATTGGACAATGAAAGTCTATCAGGTGATCAAATATTTAACTGTATGAGACTAGTCAATTACAAATTGTTACCGGCATAAACACTAGTGTCACAGGCTTTGTCTTCTATATCGTGAAAGGTAAATGACTCAATTTGCATTATTTATAAGACAACAATTAAAATTTTTTATCTTTTTAATTTGTAGCATTTAATATTATTTTTATCACCTTTATGGTGTAACGTAAGAAATGTACAACACTGCAGAAGCAGTGAAAGCAGGACAAATTTGTTTTAAATAATTGTATAAAATGTAATGCCATTTCAGGTCTTTGTAATCTAGAAATAAAGTTATCTCTCTCCGCTATTACTGATGCTTAAGACAATAAGACTTTATTATACACAGAGAGGATCATCTTTGTTAAAAAAAAAAAAAAAACTGTATTTTAAATAGTATTTTTTGTATATATTTTATTACTTGTGATAACACTTATTATTTATTAAAAAATATAATACACACTATTGCTGAACCTCTGTCGTTTAGTTTCAACCAGTGTTTAATGGAAGGTGTCTTTCCAAACAAATTAAAAAAATCAAAAATATGTCCGATTTTTAAAAAAGGGGAGCAGGATGAACCCGAGAGTTATCGCCCAGTATCATTAATCCCTATATTAGCCAAGCTGTTTGAACTGATAGTATATGATCAGGTTAGCTTCTTCTTTGAAAATAATAACTACCTACAATTTTCTCAGTTTGGATTTAGAAAGGGAAGATCGACAATTGATGCTGTGGACAGGCTGGTAAGAGAAATTCTTTTGACATTTGAAAATAAAGCCTTTGCTCAGGTTACTTTTTGTGACTTGAGTAAGGCTTTTGATTGTGTAAATCATGATGACCTTTTATTGAAGTTGAAATATTATGGTATTTCTGGTACACCTCTAAATTTTTTTGAATCTTATCTTAAGAACCGTTTGCAGTCAGTTTCAGTTAATGGTGAAACATCCAAGGATGTTTTTTGTTGAATGGGGGAGTACCTCAAGGATCTGTGTTGGGACCACTCTTATTTTTAATTAGCATTAATGATTTGCCAAACTCATTAAACACAAAATCATTTTTATATGCTGATGATACTACATTCCTAAATACTGCCAATAATGTGAATGAACTTAATTTACTATCTCAAGCCACTATAACAGATGCTGCTTCTTGGTTCAGAACAAATGGATTTTTGCTCAATGAAAATAAAACTCAAAAGATGTTATTTACGTTAAGAACTATGGACAGCAATAATATTGACAAGGATAGGGTTTCCAGGACTAAATTTTTAGGAATCTACATTGATAATAAGTTAAGTTGGCAGGCTCATATAGATTATATATCCTCAAAATTATCAAGAGTTATATATCTTTTAAAACAATTAACAAGTTGTGTACCAAGTCACTATCTGAAAACAGCTTATTATGCTTATTTTCAATCAGTTTTTCGATATGGTTTAATTTTATTTGGCAACTGTTCTAGGATCGATGAAATTTTAATTCTTCAAAAAAAAGCAATTAGAGTAATAACAAAATCAGAAACAAAAGCTCACTGTAGACCTTTGTTCACTAAATTAGAAGTGCAAACAATCATAAACTTATATATATTTGATTTGATTACTTTCATTTTGAAGAATCATGACTTGTTAAAATTTACAAATGAAATTCATGACCACAATACTCGTAACAAGAATAAGGCAGTAATTGAGTATCACAGACTAAGCAAATCTTTATCTAGTCATATTGTATTGTCTATTAAAGTGTACAATAAGGTTATTCACCTTATAAATGAAAATTCAGTGAAGATATTTAAACACAAATTTTATAAGTGGTTACTCAACAATCCCTTTTATTCTTTAAATGAATTTTTTTTACTGTCTGTGATCAATTTTTAAACTAAGAATTTATTTTTATACTGTGCAACTGTACTTAATTATTTATTAACGTTTTATAATAAGTGTTTGTCTAATTTTATTAATAAATAAATTTATGTTTTGTTTATGTATGTATAACTTATATTGTTTCTATTGTTATTTTGATCTCTAGTTTTCATAGAGATTAAGTTGTTAAGATTTTATTAAGTAATACATTTTTAACTGTTTTTTATTTATTGACTTATTTGTTGTAACTTTAAATATCCTTATATTATTTATTTAAGTAGGTTAGTGACGTGGCAATACTGCTCAATATAAATAACTTTGTCAATGCTTTTGTAAGCCTGAACGACAATAAAACATATTCTTATTCTTATTCTTATTCTTACTGTAAATATATTTGTTATTAAACATACACTTCATCACAAATAGATCAATAAATCAACATACATTGATTTGATATATTACTGTGAAATGACCAAGAACAATTCTGCAGTTTTACATACCAATTCATTATTGATGAACCAAGTTACACTTAAAGGACCTCATTTCAAACTATGAAGGTAGTAGTTTCATATTTTAAGACCACATGTGCAATCAGGGAATATGATATTTAGTTGCATTACCAATAGGTATAGATACACTTCATAGCATGCCCTAATTAGAAATATTGATAGTTAAATTTCAATTTAAAGATAACAAACCTCATACAGGTGCACTATTGTACTTTTCGTTATCATTCGCTTCAGTGAACTAATAAATTAGTTTTGTTTGTTTAGTTTAACCTGATAAATTAATTAATATCTTCATATTGCATTATATTTTACACTTCATGTAGCACTTTGTGTACAAAACTGTTTAGAACAAGTGTAGATTAGAAATATTTATGATAAAAGTATCTTTTTCAAAAATAAAACACAATTCTTTCTTAAAGAACTAAATATAAAACAGAGAAAGTTTTTAAAATTACTGTCCTTTAATTTTTGAAAGTCAAAATAGTTAGGAAATAACTCAGGCTCAAGAAAAAAAAACTAAAATCCAAAATATCTTATACTGGTACACATTGAAAAGTTTGTTGTCAAATGTCATATAATGGAATAATTGTTTTTGGAGAAGGACTTAACATGTATATTTTACTGCTTTATGACGTTACTCATATACATGTTATAACACAATCATACTACAGAAACACTATTCACTTCCCATTTACTCATTTATATATAAAACAAGATGTGATGAATCTTGGAAAGGGTGTAATATGTTTTCTTGTCCACTTTTTTGATTCTACTTAAATATCTGATACTCAAATTCAATTGCATTACTGAAACCTTATTCCTATATTGTTTATATAAACCTTATTTTTACATTTCCAAACATTTACAATATTTTACTGTAAAATGCAATAAAACTTGTTTATTAATTATGCGAATGAAACCTTTCTAATAATTATGATGTAAAACAATTTGAGGTTATAGAGAAATTACTTTTGTAATGGGGCAGGAAATAACAGCATTATGACCTATTTGCTTATGTTTTATTTTTATTAAAATTAATTTACATTTTTATTGGTCAAAATGTTATTTATATGTTTTTACTCACACAATTATTTAATTTTTTGGTTATTTTGAGTTATGTTAAAAATAACTTTGGTATGGTTTAGGAAACTCAAAGTTACACTTAAAGGTGAACATTCTAAGGTAATAACTAGGTTTGTTAATGTTTTTGTCTGAAGTATTATTTTACAGAAGCTAAAATAGATCTGCCATAATACATAAACGCTTTTGCATTTCTAGAGTTAAAACCAACTCTTATAATTGAGCTGCTGAGTTTTTGTTTTATTTAATTAATTGAAACATTTGACTTTTTTAGTTTAGTTTGACAATTTTTAATATTTATGTAAATGTTTCTATTATAGAGTTAATATTAAACCAACTTTTTGGTGCTTTATTTTTAATGGTAAATCAATCTAATTTACCATTAATCTAATATCTCAGTAGTTATTAAATATGGTAAATATTCACACACTCTTAAAGTTGCCATAAAGAGTGCTATGAACATTATTTGGGGAAAAGAGGAGATTTCAGATGAGAAACAGCTACCATTGGGAGGGGGAACCTAAGAATAACCTCCCAGAAATATTTTTAAAATAAGTATTAACAACATTTTTTAATCCAATTCAATATAAAAATACTAATACTAAAATAAAATTACTTGTTAATATAACACCTATTCCCAAATTTTTTTTTAATTGTTATTATTATTTGTTTTTATATTTAAATTGTAATCACAATAAAAAAACACAAAGAGTAGAAACTAAAATTTGTATGATAATATACTTTTTATAATTTTAATTTCATAAACTGCTAATGTTATCGGACCAAATAAGTAAGCCTTTTTTTACAATTATGTTTTATTTAAGTACAAACTAAACAGCTATATTGGTAACATTGAATACTTTCTAATTGACTTAATTTCATTAATAACAAAAACAAAAGAAATAAAACCTTGAATTAAAAATAATCTTTAATCACCTATTTAAATAACAGCTAATATTTAATATTTTATTAGTAATAAACATTGTGTACAACAAACAAATATAGGTAAAAACTACCAAACAAAGTTTCCCGTTGAAAGTAAGGCAAAGGTTAAAATTAATACACTTTAAAGAATAGAGTTGGTTTAGCTTTGGCTTTTGTTATATAATTCAATAAACACGTATTTTTCAATCTCAAATATGACTCAACAAAAAACGTCCATTACACTATAACAAATTTTATAGGAAAATTTTACGTTTTTGAAGAAATTCCATTAGAGAGATGCTGTCCAATCCATTACATGATTTAGGTTTCAAAAGAGACTTTAACTACAAAAAAACAAAAGATTTTCACTCATACAACACTCGCAATGGCTATATGTTTGACTTGTCAGTTCACTTCACCACTCTATCAGAGAGAAAACCATCTTATGCCGATTGCAAGCTTAAGAAACAATCTCCCTGCATTCATAAAAGACTTCACAGAAGACAAATTCAGAACAGAGTTGAGAATATGGCTAATATGATAACCATGCTACAGCCTACCTAATTCCTTGAAGAAAAAGAACTTAACAAACTAGGCAAAACTGAAATTTATAAAGTGAAATATTGTAACTCTTGAATGTGATGAATTTGCAGTAAAAATATTTTGATTGATTGATCTTAGACTGTCTTATAGCGAGGGTTTGTTGCTTCATGGTCACCATTTGGTTTTATTCTTTAGTTACCTTATAGCACAATAATAAAAATATAATGTATTCACATAATAGATATGAGTCACATTAATCCAAATCCACAATAATATAAACATCATTCTACTAAGAATAATCTTCAAATGCTATGCATTTTTTAGTTAGGGTTATCAGTATTTTCTCAGTAATTTGAATATTTTAAACAATCTGAAAACATTAAGCAAACAAATATTCAGATTAACGGAACCTTCCTAAACAAAAAGATTCACAGGTTTTTAATTACAAAAGTAAATAAGTTCTTTTTAAAATTCTTAATATTCTGTATGGCATGGTGTACTGTATGTGCTGTAAAGGTTTACAGTTAAACAAATAACTACATTGTACGCAATAGCACTAATTAAATCATTATTTTTTTCTAAAACCGTTGTCAAAGAGTTTATAGTTACAGTGTATCACTGGTAAGTTTTTGTTTAGTTTACATTAAATCACACAACATCTTAATGAGTTAAAACTTACACAATTTTTGCTACATTTTTCCTACTGTAGTTAAATTTAATTCAAGATAGAGTAAGAACCACATATTTTTATTTTATTGTTTGATTCTGTAAAACATTGTACACATTTATATTAAAGTTAGAATGTTTAACTACAGACTTACCTTGAAGATATCGGCAGATATATACTCCAGTACAGCCACGATGTATAGGGTGACCTGGGAATCTACTTTGTAATTTAGCACCTCCTATAACAATTTGTTTTTCTAATTAGCTTCCTGCCAAAAACCTCACATATGACAACATTGTGCACAATAAAACAAACACAACAGAAAACAATAATGAAAAGTTACAAACTAACAAAATTATCTTACTAGCTACAGAGCAAATATTTATATTGGTGATCTTATGTAACTAAAAATAAGTAGTTATAATAAAAAGTTTTATTTTTAATAATGACTGAGAAATTTCTTGTATAATTTATCACTCAGGAATGCTTTGAAATTTAGAGATTATTACTTAATACCGAGATTAGTACTTCCGATCATGATAGTGTTTGAACTAAGATGATTGAAAGTAAGAGGAAGTGGGATTATGTCGCTGCAAAAAAAGGAAGAAAATATGTTTCTCAAACTCTTAAACCTGTAATAATGAGATGAGGGGTGCTTAAACAAGCCCAGTAGTCATATTGTTGGAACTAAACTGAACTAAACCTGAGCATTCACTACAGGGTTTCCAATTATTTAGTAAGGATTGTAATACAGAGATAATGGCCAAGCCAGTATATTTCTCTAATGTTGCTAAGAAACTAGAGAAATATGATTCCTTGTAAATATGATAATGTCTTCCTCAATGTTACCTAAGACTGGTAAGCTACTATGAATAAACTTATGTATTGTCATGTTTCTGATTCCTTAAGTTTTACAATCTCAACTTGGTTAACTTGTCTGTGTTGATCGGGAGTGGTTGCAAGAGCATAAAGTTGAATATTGTGATTCTAAGGGCTCCGTGCTTCGACCTCTCCTTTTCCTTTCCTCTCTGATGCAACTTTTACACAGTTTCATGCAAATGACGTGTTTTTTTTAATGTAAATAAAAGTTATAATTAATTTCAATAGTTGAATACTACAAAATTCACTTTTGATAGACAGCAGTTAACTCTTTCTGTTAAAGAGCCAAAGAAGTGCTATTCACAACAAATATGCACTCACTCCGTTGAAGAGACGAAAAAGTTTCCACCATTTCAATGAGTTGCTATACTGACCACTTGTGTTTATTGTCTGGTTACTCAGGAAACTCGAGTCAGCCCAAACAGCTATCTGCTCTCATTGATATTAATAAGTTTCCATTTATTTTATTTTAGTTATAGTAGTGAATATTAAGGAATTAAATTGATGAAGACGTGTTAATTTGTCAAGTAATTGTGAGATAGCCAATGAAACTTTGGTAGAGTATTTGCTTTTGGTAACATATTGTTTAGTTTTAAGAAAATAACTTTACACACCATATTTAACCTAAATAATGCTGCTAATAAGCTACCAAGCAAAGGAAGTTCATTATTTAATTTTATAAGTTGTCAAAACTCCAAAAATCTTGTTTGGAATTATTTTGTCTACAAATGATTTTGTTTCCAAGTTAATTAAATTTATTTTGTACTTATACATTAAAAAAATATTTTTGTTATTCATATTTCAGTGTGAAATATGTCGTCATGTAGGTTTGTTGGTTTTAAAGTTCATTTATTTCAAACAAATATGCTAAATATATACTAAAGATGAAAATATTTATTTGATTTAACTGTCAATATCTTTTTCTGTTTTATATAAAAAAATTATCAGACTGAGAAATGAAATAAATACCTTTTGCAAGTACATGTACGTAAAATATACAGTTTTACATCAAAATTAAATTTAAACGAGATGAAATCAAATTGACTTGTGTTAAATGAGGGAAAAAATCTTTGGACTTCTTTATTTGGTTTAAGATTAGTGAAAAAAGTAAAGAATGTCTTATGTTACCAAGCGAAGTTAGAGCTAAGAAGCCCTCTATATAAATATATATATATATGCTCTTGTGGTAATAATATTATTTTTGATAGAGTTTATATGATTGTCATTTAAACCAGTGTTTTTCCAATGCTGCCTTATTATGAGACTGGGAAGAAATTATCTCAGCAAAGCTGAAGTATCCCTAGTAATATTCTGAGGCTGAGAAGAAAACAGGAAAGAAAGATTGTGCCAATATGTGGTGCCATTATACACTGTAGATTTTCAAAATAAGACAACTAGACTAGACTAGATAAAAATACAAGTAATTTTAGGATTATCATGATATTTTAACATATAAACTTCCACTACATTATATATATATATTGTATATATATATATATATATATATATATATATATATATATATATATATATATATAAAAACAATACATAAACAATTAGTACTTTATTACAATATTATCATTATATACAAATCTTAATGTGTAAACAGTTTGAAATAGTACTGATGTGCAATGTTTAGAAATACAGTGATAAAAATATCTGCAGCAGTAGACACAAACAATTACTGGTGGCTGGAATAAACCAAACAAATTGAGTGGGATTGTGTTTTCAATAAAGCTGTCCTGTAGCCACCTCAACATATTATTGGAGATTGTGGTGTGGCTATATACAGAACCTAATGAAACAGAATTAAATTCTATTATTGTCTTATCAAATAAGGATTGCACCAATTTCTCAGCAGGGCTTAATCTAGATTAGATTATGCACACTGCTTACAGAGGAATGTTTAAATAGTTAAACTCAGCTTTATTTGTTGAACTTATTACTGGTATCATTTAGTGAATAAAATAAAATATGTTATACAGGTATATGTTTGAATTTGAATGAGTATTAACTACTGGTATGATTCATACAAATTTATACTAAATATTCGTATTTGGGAAATATAAAGACTGTCACTTAAATCTCGAAACAATTGTTTTATGTTTCAAACTTTAAATTCCTTGTTTAGTGTTTCCCCACTAAGAGTTGTAATAATAGATTTGGCCATCAGAATTTCTTCCGAATCAAAAATTACAAAATATGTGAAATTTGGGAGACTAAGAATACAACTTTATTCATATACATATTACTCTTCTTTATTAACAGGCAGATATGTCTAGAATATATTGCTTTTATGAATAAATATTACCATACATGTGTATGTTGAACAAAATATAACAAAGTCTGTATATTCATCATGGAACTATTCCATGATAAGTATTCATTTGGTTAACAGGTTAAGTCCCACGCCCAATATGTATAAGTTTTACTCCGTGTGCATATTTCTATTTAAGTAAAAATTTTAGAATTAATAGAACTTTCTTAATTGAAATTGATTGAAGTATTGTTTTTTTCATTTTTCATTTTGGACTTTAATTAATTTAAAATAATACACAATCTATCTCTAACTCAACTCTGCAAACATCTCTTATTTCACCACAAATTTGGTCTTTTCCTATATTTTTGAGATCATAAAATATTTTACTGAAGATGATAAGAACAAACATATTTGTTTGTAAAATATAAACAGCTATCATACTACATTGTATATCATGTTCTTCCCATGTTACAATAAAATAATCAGCTTTTTAAATTACTTGTAAAATTATTAACAAATTTAACACCTTTAAGATGGTTGTTCACTCATCGTCATTTATTAAAAGATAAAGAGTTGACTCATTTAAAAGTGTATTACTCAATATGTGATTTCTTTAATGATGTGTTACTATTTTAGAATTATCTTAAATCTAATTCAACATAATCATGATTGTATGGAATTTTGTGATTGTGGCTTATAATGGAGTATACATATAGCACGAAACTTCTGTATCATTTAATGATTTACATTATGTTATTTTGTTTCAGTTTTTAAGTTTGTATTACAGTTTTTGAAATGATTGATACAATATTTTGATGAGGATATGCTTATATAATTTGGGAGGGGGATTTAATAATATTCAATTGAGTTTAAGGTATCTTCGACTTTTATAATACTAAAAAGTGAAATTTGTGTATTTATAATATAGTACTACATGTAACTGAATGACAATTCTCTAACAACAAAATTGTATTTTACGAAAAACCAATAAATTGTATTCCATTGTACATGAATAGTATAAGATGCAGGGCTACCGACTGTTATCCTATAATGCTTTTCTGCATGGCATATGGTGAATACATATATAGGTTATTGGATTCTGCAAATTGGTATCTCTGTTTTCTTCCCATACATGTGTATTACAGTTCTATAACTAGAACATATATATAGCAAATGCCATATTCTTTTTTTTATATTATACTTTTAACAATCGTAAAACATGATTTTAACCTGAGCTAGAAACAAGGGGGTGATAAGACTTCTTCCACCAAAATGTGTAAACAATAAACAATAACCAATTAAAAAAGGTAGTTTTGCCATGGTCATTCATTTTGTCATGGTAATTATGTAATTTAGCCTTTAGATAAGACATACTGTCAATATCTGACTTTCATTACCATTAAAACATATTATCATTGTCTAATCTAAATAGTAAACACCTTGTTTTTATACCACCAACAAAAATGATAAATAGTAGCATTTGTTGTAACTAAACCTGGCCAGATGATAACAGAAATTGCTTAAATATTGCCACTAAGACCATCCACATACAATTACACTCAGGAGCCTTTCAGCCATGTTAAAGAAATGAGGGACAGTTTGTTCACAAGGTACATTACAATGTTATCATTACCAGCAAACCTTTGCAGGCCTACTGTTGAATGCTGTTTATAAAGATATATTATCTAGACCTAATATTAGTATTATGGGGAATTATTAGGAGTATTAATAGCTTAGCTGAAGGATTTTTTCTTCACATAGGTTTGTTATGTCATAAAATTTTCAAGTACTCTTCATTTCGATAACTCTTGATTTGGTAAATGTGGGTGGTATACAAGTTTTTTTTAAACCAAATTAACAGTTGAATATCCTATTTGCATATGCATTAGACTATGCCAATTTTCCCCAAAAGATTTCTCTACAGTAGATGTCATGAAGCAAAGGGAGAGCATTGAAATTATTTCTTCCTGACCATCAACCACTTGCAGCATATTGCATTTGTCCACAAATTATATTTAGATAAACAATATTAATAACTTTGTGCATGCACTTGATGATTCAGTGTTTTGCTACTTCTATGACTACAACCTCTTTAAATACTTTCATTCCTAGCAGGTATAATAATAACTATATCGCCTACACTTAAAGTAAAATAAATTATGTTATGTCTGAAAAGAGCAGCCCTATTTTTGCTATTTAATAATTGGAAATAGTTTTATCTATAAAATAAAATAATTTATATTCCAATACAAAAAAGGGTATTAATTAACTTTGAGATAATATGTATATTATATAATAATTATATATATATATATATATATATATATATATATATATATATATATATATATATATTTATTTATTTATATTATAATTTTGTTTTATAAGATCAAAACAATTATATCACAATCTGCTACATTAATTGAAATATATTTTAGGAAAACATGTTGATATAATGTATAGGAAATAATGTTATCTATAGAATAAAATAAATTTCAGTATAAAATAGTAAAAATGTGGTATTATATTTCAAAAATAAACAAAGAAATAAACATATTGTATTAAAATTACTGTTTTAAACATTGAGTTTCAAAAATATAGTGAGTTAATAATGATCTAATTGCAATTGATTGCCGACAAAATGTATAACATACTGTAAACTATGAAAATTATTTATTAAATCTCATTGAAAATTTATTGCATTTTCTACTTTTGCAATCACTTTGAAAATATAAACAGAAACCACACCATGAAAAATAAAAAGTGCAACAGCGATTTATTGATGAACATTTGATTAAATGTTACTGTTGGCTCCAGCAAAGTCCTTTCATAGGACAGTTTATTAATTTAGTATTGAAATAGAAGCAATAAAATTTTGAATCAGAGGCAGGAATGTGCTGGCATATGACAAGAGAAGCAAATATGCAGTGAATAGGTAAATTCAATAAGAAAGACACGTGGCAGTTATTGAATATCAGTCGCTATTGTTTGTGCTAGTCAGCTGCTATTGATTACAGCTATGTGTAAGGCAAACGAATACTAATTTAAAATATACTCACTGAGTTCACTAATACTTGTAATGTTGAATATATTTGATATCTAAATCATCTATACCTTAAAACAATGTAGTTATTTATCAAATTATCATTTGCATCTGTAAGAATTATTGAAAATTATAGTTTATGTGAGTACTATGTAACACCACTACCATTAGTATGTAAACAACAGTTACTTTTATTAATTTTTCTTAAGGCAAAGTTTACATTTATACCTCTTGCCAAAAATTATAACATAACTGATGTAATGTTTAGTATTATATTTGCAAAATAAAATGCAATCCACAAATCAGCCTTCCTCATGTGTTAACTTTAATAGGGTTCCTGAAAATATTCAAAACCGTTCATGTTAATCTTAGTTTGTTTAGTTTATATGCTGCATCTATATCATTTCTGAACATTTGTCCAGTGCTTTAATTTGAGAGAAAGCAACAAATTTTCATTGAATAACTATTTTTCAATTTGATAATAGGTTAAAATTAATACACCTTGTCAAAGGCAAACCAAAACAACCATGATCCATGATCATACACTAAATTTCAAAGCAAAATTATGGAGAAAACAATATGTGTGAATATCATAAAAACTATAACATCTTGAAAAAGAGAATACAACAATATTTCAACATGTACTGACTATTTCAAGAAAGACTGTTAAAACACAAAGTAAATAAACACTTTGTACCAATATTAGGAGTCAACTAAAATTTTAATAAAATACAAAACATAGTTTTCCAGAGGCCAACAATAAAATTTAAATTGTGATAATGTTTTGAAAGAATTATTGCTCATTAGATGTTATAATTTGTTAGAGCTTAGCCTTTTGATAGCCGTGGTATTGGTATATCAGACGCGGTAAAAACCTTGTAAATTGCCGGTATCTATTGGTACAATGATCCGTATTTAATCATATTATAGCTGCATTCAAAATGTTTTTATTTATCGATCAATACCGGTTTTCTTCCTCATAGGTCTTTGTAATGATAATTAACTATGATGTTGTTATGGTCTGTCGGCCGACGAATTTGTGAAATATATATATATATATATATATATATATATATATATATATATATATATATAAAATACTGTTTACTTCGTTCCATAGTTGTGTTTTGGTTTAAAAACAAATATGAAGCAGTGTACAATTTACACTTATTAGTGTAATAATATAAATATTTATATATGGATGTTTCCTTAGCAATGAGCTTTTTGTTTGTTTTATTGTTCCCAGTATTGCTGCCAAGTGCATAAAAGTTTATTGTTGACGATTTATTGTTGACATTTGTTTATTGCTCAAGTAGTACTATTTTGTGCTTTATGAGATGTCTTATATTTATAACAATGAATGAATGACACTAAAACCGTCTCTTACGTGCTTTAGACAAGAGGTGATCAAGCAGTAGTGTTATTTATAAATTTGTTTTTTTTTTAATATAATAATATACATGAATTTTGTTTATAATTGCATGGCTTTTCATGTAGTATCGCTAAAAAAATCTAAAAATATAATACATACGGACAATTGGACAATTTTGAATAAAACTCAGAAGTAACACATATTATATTTTAGTTTTAACAGAAAAATATGTACTATATTCTTAAATTTTTTGTTAAAGATACAAAAAAAACTATGAAAATCTGTAAAGTAATTATCGAACAATTTTTTTCAAAAGGTTGCAAATATACAAAAATCAGACCGGTAATTTCAGGGGTGACTTAGCAAAATAGCTAAGGTGTATCATACACACTACTAATCTTAAATTATTCATATAAAATGAAAAATTAAAAATGGATTTGTGACTTTTCCTACAAGATTTGAGTACTTTGATTCAATTTTTAAATATTAAGAGTTATTGAGAACATACCAAAATAAATCTCTATTCCCCTCCTTCTCAAACTTCCAATTCTTCACATCTCCAGCCTCCATTTAATATTTTATAAAGCTTTTATTACACAACAAAATGTTTTGAACTCTATGTACAATTAATCCTCCCAAGTAATATTAAAAATTGGTTAAAGTTAAATCTATCCTGGAATCAAGTTGCTGATGCTTACTCAATTTAAAAAATAAACAATATGAATATATTTAACTTAACCAACAGGTCACTGTGCCCATTAATTTAACTAATGATTAGATAGTGTGGAGAAATAAATAAGAGGTTTATACTGTTTGAGTTGTTTTTTGTTAAAAGT
Source organism: Homalodisca vitripennis (assembly GCF_021130785.1). Classification (NCBI taxonomy): domain Eukaryota; kingdom Metazoa; phylum Arthropoda; class Insecta; order Hemiptera; family Cicadellidae; genus Homalodisca; species Homalodisca vitripennis. Next base: position 91,735,524 of record NC_060215.1, read on the forward strand.
GTTATTTTGGTTTCATGATGATATAGTATATACATAAAACAAGATAAAAATATAAAAACAATTACATGAATAATCAACCAAGACTATCAATGTAATATTTATAACTATTTTAAACTTGCCTTGCACAAAAGTGGATGAATTTTATCGACAGGTAGTACGAGTTGTGAGTGAGATTTCTTCTTTCCTCTTTCCACAGCCTCTTTTGCTTCTTTGAGGGCCCATCGGTCAATGGGTGTGGGAAATGTCCTGCGAACCCTCTCGTCTACATCCTGGATACTGTGTGGTTTCGGAGCAGCACACAGCATGCCTAGTAGGCGAAATATCAAACTTTCCACGTAATCCAGGGCCTCTTCACGAGCTGACAAAGAAGGATGGACTTGCTCCAAAACCTGGAAACACAACCAATTTCAAAATTTTCAAGTCATTTATGACTACAGCTAATTGAGAAAATTTGTATTAGGTACTGTCTTAATACAGACAAATTCAACAATGTAATCAAAATGAAATTGCTAATCCATTCAACTCCTATTTCCTGCATGTATCTAGCAAACTTATGCTGTCTACTGACATTGCAAACACACAAAAAATATAAAAAAACAGAAAAGGCATGGTAACCTACTGACAACTTTAGGTTCTATGACTGACCTGGATGTTTTTGAGACACTAAAGCAGTTTAAACCAATAACATTTTTGTGCTGGGAATACCTGTATTCTCTTCAGAGAAGGTACCAGCAACTTAAATAAGCCTTTGGCTCATTTAATTAATTCCTACCTCCAAACTGGTATTTTCCTTGAAGCTCTTAAGCCATTGGGGAAGACATATGTGCTAGTTATGTGGCGAGCAGCCCCAACTGAATGCTGAGGCACGCACTGGTTCCGTAGTCTATGTTAAACCACTCTTTATTGTTATGGGCGATTCTAGTTTTAAAAACATACTATCAGATGTCGTTGCCATGGTCTTTACTGATTCTTTCACTAAGAAGATAGTGAGTTTCATTTCGTTTTATTACTGGCAGCACTGAATTTGACCACCTGTTTGTTGGAACATTCCGTCTTTTTTTTTTTTTTGTCAGCTGCTAAATGTGATGTTAGATGTGTTGTTTGTTTTTGTTTAGTTGTTAAATTGATCTTAATGGATGTAAAAAAAAATGTGAGATTTTGTTATTGCTTTGTTATTAGACAGTTATTATGAGTGCAATTTTGATATCAATGATAGTGATGGATGTGTGGAAGACGTAATTAGTTCCCGTGCTCAAAAACAGTTTGCAGATTCACGGTTTGTGTGAGGATGAAGGACTTAAACGTCATGATAAAGGTTATCTTGATTATTTTCCAACTGTATATATATAATGTTTAATTAATTGTAAAGAAATTTTGTGTGCAGTGAATAACAAAATATGAATTTCCTAGGAGATAAGTTTAAGTAAATGTCTGGAAAAATGATAAAAATCATTACTCATAATATTTTTTTCTTTACCTTATTTTGAGTTTATTATTTTAGATATATGCATTAACTTTGTATTATTTTAGGTAAGGTTGTTAAATGTAATGTTAAAAAATAATAAAAAGGTTTTCAATTTTTTTTTGTAAAAATATTTTAATACTTTTTTTAATTAATAATTTTATTATAAATATGATATTTAGTAGGCTACACGAAGATTTTACTGTAAAAACACTAGTAAAATATTAATGCTCCATCTTCTATAGATTTTGTTTGTAGAAAGCTTTGACCAAAGTCTTGCTTTTTTGCCCAATTTAATTGCTGTTACCAGTACGTACTGCAGAGGCCTCAATAAATATTTCTTAAATGGGTTAAATACAGTAATTTTAAATTTTAAAAAAGATGACCCCACCCAATTTTACAACTATCGTCCAATTTCTATTCTTCCTGCAGTATCTAAGTGTTTGAAAGAGGCACCATTCATGAAATGGTCTCTAGAGTAATGAGCACTTGTGATACATCACAGTTCACTGCTGGTGTGTCCTATATTCTATTAAGTCATAGTCATATCATCTTTATTATAATTTCTTTGAGAAATACAATGGTGTCATAGATGCAAATATTAACAATTTTATAGGTATCTTAAGATTAGGTTTTCCAGTTGAGAAACTCTTCAATGGTATAGAATGTCCTCTCCAGTAGCCATTGTCGAGCTTCTTTCTTGAAGTGCCGCTCCTCTGTTATTGCCTTAAGGTGATTTGGCAGCAGGTTGTACAGCTTTGGTCCCGTATAGCTGGGTTTCTCTTCAGATAGTGCAAAGGTGATGAGTGGGCAGTGCAAAGTTGTTAGCGTTTCTTGTATTGTAGGGGTGTGTTTCTCCTAATCTTGTGAGATTGCGGGACATGGCAAAGCAGATAACTTCGTGTATATACAACGACACCACAGTAAGTATTTTTAGTTCAGGAAAAGCAGCTCTACAGGAGTCAAGTGGGTTTAGGTCGGCCAGTATTCGGATGACTTTCTTTTGTGCCACTAGAACACGTTGCAGGTTGTAATGGGAGGAGTTACCCCAGATTATTATCCCATATCTCAGGTGGGACTCGAAAAGAGAGTAGTAAGCCGTTTTTGGCTGTGTCCATGTTACTAATATTTTTTATCCGCCTAATGACATAAGTGTTACTGCTGAGCTTTTTGATTAGTTGGTCAATGTGTGGTGTCCAAGTCAGTTTATTGTCAATGATAACTCCCAGGTACTTGGCTTCATAGCTGGCTTCTATTTCTGGCAGACCTGCAGCTTCTGTATTTCTTCTTACAAAAGTAAGTTGTTGGGTATTTTGTTCGTTTAGCACAAGGTCATTTTGTTGACAGTATTGTTTTGCCAGGCTTAAAGACACATATGATGTTATTTCAAGGTCTTGTACTTCTTTTTTTGCCACTAGCATGGCAGCGTCTTCCGCGTATAAAATTACCTGACAGTATTCTTCCAGGCACCTGGGGAGGTCATTGCTGAACAGTATGAAAAGTACAGGACCAAGAACCGAACCCTGTGGAACACCCCTATTTAGAGGTAATGGTGTTGAAGTTGTTTTGTAGGTGGTGTTGTTCTTTTTGTAGTGCATCTTTTTTTAGGGCATTCGAATATATTCGAAATTAAATATTGCTAAAAAATTGGATTTTTACAGTAGGCCTATCTGAAATGGTGCATTGGCATTGATAGAATCATATCTTACCGACCACATACAAAATGTAACTCTTGAGAACAGGATTACATCTATGAAATATGAAACAATTAGTTTGGGGATATCCCAGGACTCTTATCTTAGAGCCACTGTTTGTTTGTTTTTTTTTAAATTATTATTTACATCATTGGTTTATCGACAAATATGAAAAACTCTAATATCACTATGTATACTGATGATACTACGGCAATCATTTCTAATCATAACAAAATCACACTGAATAAGCTTAGTTCTCAAAATTTCTCATAAATGAATAATTTGTTCAAAGCAAATTTCCTGAACATCCCCAATTATGTCTTTATAATAACTTGCCTAATGATGTCAGATCAGAAAATAATTTAGAGCGTAAATGAAATTAGCATTTGTACAGTGTAAATTATTTCTAAAATGAGTAATAATAAGGTTTGATTTATTATGACATGTTATGTTAGGGTATTTTACTCTTTGCTGTCAATAATTTATATTTAATACTTAGTGTTAAAATGTTTTGTGTATAAATTTTAATACTATAGGTTTCATTTAATAAGTTATATTTTATTTTAATTCATTATACATATTTTTAACAAATTGACATGTCATCTGCCATAAGGAAATTACTGTAATACAGAGTCATCGAAAAATAATGCCTGGATGTTAAATAACTGTCATAAAAAAACTATTAAAGGTAATTTAAAGGTTGTAGTCTTAAAATGTGCGGAAAGAAATAATTTTTTTTTTTCATACCTTAGTATGTTTCAATGTGAGCACCGTTCGTTGCCCTGCAGATATCAAGTCTGTAGTCAACTTCCTGCCACGTGCGTCCAATCATATCTGGCGTAACAGTTAAGATTGCGGAAGAAATTCGCTCCCGAAGATGGTCCAAATCCCGAATTTTTTCTGCGTAAACTATATTTTTTATGTACCCCCAGAAAAAGAAATCCAAAGGGGTAAGATCAGGACTTCTAGGAGGCCATGAAATGGGGGCTGCTCTACCAATCCAACCGTTTGGGAAGCGTGCGTTTAGTGCAGCGCGTACCTCGCGATAGTAGTGAGGTGGAGCCCCATCTTGCATAAAAATGATTCGCTGTCCAGTCTGTTGTTCGATATCGTCTAATTGGGGGAACACAAACAGTTCAAGCATGTCCAGGTAAACTAGGCCTGTAATGGTTTTTTCTACAAAAAAGAAAGGTCCAATAACTTTGTCATGAAATAACGCGCACCACACATTGAGTTTGGGAAAATCACGCACATACTCGTGGATTTCGTTTGGCTGTTGCGATCCCCATACATGGCAATTGTGACGTTTTACACATCCATTTATGTGAAAAGTAGCTTCATCACTAAACAACACTCTCTGTAGAAAATTTGGATTATCATAAATTTCATTTAACATAAAACTTGCAAATTCAGTTCGTTTAGGGCGGTCGGTAGGTTTTATTTGCTGTTTTATCTGAATTTTATACGCATGAAGTCTTAGCCGTTTGTGCAGTACATTTTGTATTGTTGTTTTTGGAATGTTTAGTTGAAGACTTCGTCGAGCAATGGATTTTTTTGGGCTCCTAACACAAGATTGCCGGATACGCTCAACATTCTCTTCTGATGTTCTTGGTCGGCCTGGTCTAGATTTTTTGCTGACGGTCCCTGTTTCCCTAAACTGGTTAAACCATCGAACGATAGCTTTGTTATCAGGTGCTGTTTGACCCGGATATATTCTCCGAAAGAGCCGCTGTACACTGACAATTGACTTTGACTCCGCGTACCAAATCACGCAGTGTGCTTTTTGTTGCACGGTCAACATCGTACTGAGCGGCGGCGCGTCTGTGGCCGGCTGACCTTGACGATTGCGCAGCTTGTCTGCGCATCACAAAGACAGGGAAACACAATCAGACGAACTAAAAACAAAACTTGCGTTCATCAGTTATCGTCCAGTGAAAGAATTACTCATTTAACATGAAAGGTTTTGATGTTATAATTTTATTAAATCTAGGCATTATTTTTCGATGACACTGTATGGTGTTATGTGATACAATATAAAAATAAATTTTAAAAATAAATAAATAGGGTGGAAGTTGTTAATAACTTATCCATAACTTAATCTCAATTAAGTAAGATTTACCCAAAACAAGGTAATACTGAACTTTATTTAGTGTCTTAAAGAAAATGCAGTACAGTGAAATTTCACTATCAACCCGACAAATCTGAATATCACGTTATCAAATATCTCATAATTTAACATGTGCCACTTTCCACACACAAAAGCTGAACATCAAGCAAGGAAGTGTTTGTGTCAAGTATATTTTTACTGCCTCATAGTCCTCCCTAATGCTGATTAAAGATAATATACATATATTTCAAACTGAATTCAGTGTTTGCTATCATATATCATGTGGAATGAAAGTTATAAACAATACAACTGCCCATATAAAATTATTTTTAAATGACTGCAGTTCTGAGCATGTTTTCTATCCTATATCATATTTATTGTGGTGTATATGAAGCTATGTTACGATATTTATTTTATAAGAGTTCATTGGAAATGTTTTGAGAATAAACAACAAATCAAAGATAGATATGCTTTGGTATATTTGGCACTTCCCATGGGGGTCCATAGGTCTTCCTGATAAAAGACATGATATGATCTAACAATATTGCTATTTACTGATTCTTTAGTTTTGGAATTGATTTATTGACAAATCCCAAGGACCTTTACCAGTCTAGAAACTTATCTCTAAAAGCAAATTTCATACAGACGAAGAAATTAAAACTCTTACCATAACCTTTTGTTTATTTAAATTTATTTTTCGTATCATCCCCTTTTTAGACATTTGTAACATTTGAAAACATAACATTTAGCTTTTTAAGAAGGTTCTGAAGTCTGCAGAACAATGTAATTAGTGACGGAATTCATTCTCTACATTATGTCAACAGTATTTTAAGCATGCTGTCTATTTTACACGGGTTACAATTCTAAAGAGAGAGCCTAATGCACTCTCTTTTAGTGCCGAATTAAATACAATTGAATTGTTATATAATTTTCCACTCAAGACAGTTTAGGAAGAAACCCCCAATAATTTTAATGCTATCTATATCAATAAGAATTTGAATACTCTGTATAACAAATGGTGTCTGTGAGATTTTTACTTATTACACATAAAATCAAAGGAATATATTTTTTGTTAAAATATAAGTCTAAATAGGGTGACCTTTAACAGTTTGGGTGGTTTTGAAATTTTTTATGACTGAACTTTTGTGACCATTGCACTTTTATTCAATACCATCAATCTCGTACTGTATTAACTATCTCCCTTTCTCTCTTTGATAAGATCCTTGCACAGGCCAGTGACCCATGAGGACGAGCAGAAGGATTACAGGCCAGGCCTAAAGTAAACTTAGGTAGGGCAATAAATAGAATGTCCTATGCAACTCTTTTCCTGAATCATTATTGACAACATATAACTCAGTATAAATGTAGGAAATCCGACAACTTTACATGTCCAACTATTTCTCTTTAGCTGCACTTCTACACTAAGAGGTACTCATATGATTTTCAAGAATTTTTATTTGCATAAACTGAAGGAGAATTAAAAAATATTAATAATGTCCTTATACTGACCTGCAAACAATACTTTTTTTTTAATGTTTAATTTTTTGTTTTACAAAAATTTGGAAAACATTAAAAATATGTTAGTCTGAATACATACATAATGTAATTATATGTTTGTTGTTAAGAAATTGCAAGTTATTTGAACAAAATGTTACTGAAATATGAGGAGAAAATATTAAAGATAAAATTTTTAAGATTTGAATATATAACAAAAATGTTAACAAAGGCATTGATTGGTTGGTTTTTAATTTCATTCGAATGTCTTTTAACCATTTTGAAACATGATAATTCTATGTAAGCACGCTAAACAATAATATAAAATAAACTTAACATAATATCAGACAAGTGATAATTGGGTGTCAGTTGCAACAAACCAGCCCTGCCAACTATACAATGTTTTTCTTTCTCATATTGCTGATCATCATGATTTTGAAAAACAATGATTTTCTGAAAACACACTGCACAATAACTTAACCAAATCCAAAATAAAATCAAGCAGCTAGCCATAGGAAGACAGTTGTGATAGCAAGTGAGTGTTAACCAGCTGTTAGTCGTGAAAGTGAGAGCTACCAAATGCACAATTTATTCTGTCTCTCACTGTTGTGGACTGAATTGTTACTTAATTCAGGGATAGATAACAATACAAAAACTAAGGTTTGGGGTTGAAATTTTGCTGAATAATTGTGGATAATAAACTTTTCATAACCTATAACACATACTGTTTATATTGTTAGGTTAACTGATCTTTTAGGCCCAAAATACAAAATAATGATACAGTAGCTGGTCCTTAAAATGTTACACAAACATGCTTATGATCAAAGAAGGTAAGATAAGGTTTGTTATCTTAGGTGAAATAGCTTAAGTTACATATATATTTAAGTGGAAGTTTCATTATGATTAGATTAACCTCTCAACAAAACTTTTTTGTGTTCTGAAAGCCCAACAACTGTTAAGTTGTTTTATGCTATAAGGAAAATTGTAACTCTCTGATTAAAATTGTACAGTTTATAAAATACAAAATATATTGAATAAAGTTTTCAAATCAGATGTTCTATAGATTCATCTAATAAACTTGATCACAAGCACAGTTTAAGGTAATGAATTTCTAATAGTTACAGTAAAACACAACAAAAACGACTACTCTGGTAAATAAATAAAGCGGTCATAGTGTTATATACAGTAAATAAAAAAGGTACAGCAACTCATTTTAGTGTGTCACTGAACTAAATAAACAGCATGCTCTGCAAACACCAACATTAAGAATTCCGTAGTAAAACTAATAAAGATGTGGATATGTAGCTATGGTTTAGCATATTGTGTATCAATCCTTACTGAAATTAAATTAGACTATTTTCGTTTATACAAACTTAATGAAAAGTCATTTTACAGGTATTTTGACTACAGTCATGTTAGTTTACTTATTTAAATATTAAAAATTGCACCATAAAAAGTAAGGGCTCTGTGGTGTAGTGGTAACATACATGTTTGGCAAGTGAGAGATACAGGTTTGAGTCCCAGTGTAGTAAATACTTTTTGTGAATCAATCTTTGTTGAAATTACATATAGTACTTGGTTAGGTTAGAGGCTACTTCCATTTTAACATTTTAAACGTCTGTCTTAACTTAAAACTTGTCTAAAAAAGTCTTAAAACTGTCTTAACTGTGTAACAATAAATAAATTATATATTACAATATTTTCTAGTGACAAAAGTTTATATAATAAAAATCTAAATATATATGTAAAACCCTCCAGAAGGTTAATTAGAAATGTTTGTGATGTCCTAGTCTATAGAAGGACTACTAGCTTCTCATTTCATGAGAATTGGCCTACTCTACTACACAAAAGGAAACAACTATCAATTTTGATTACTATAGCTCCAAGGAAAGAATAATTTATAAAGCAAAAAGAACCCAACAGTGAAAGAAGACCCTTAAAACTCAAAATTCGCTCCAACATTAGTCCAAATTTATAGTGTGTGGCACAACATACTACTAATGCACCTTACTACTAATCCAGTTTACCTAAAGTCGGTACATGACTTCAGTCACAGTGAAGGCTAGCACTAATTAGATCACTTATTAAGCGAGTCCATTTACAAACAACCCACCAAAATTTTATCACTTTATCAAAATTGCAAATAAAATATTAAGTTTCTGTATAAATTAGTACTTGAAATTAAATCAAACACTGACTCTGCATTTACTTTACACAAGACAAACCAAATAACATAAGTAAATTTAAAACATCATATGCTGATATGAAAAAGTACACATTTAAAGACATTAACATCAAAGTCTTCCAGTTTACATGCAAACAAACATTGGTTATACAATTCAATTCTCAAAATATTTCAGGAATTTAGTGGTACAGACAATGTTTCGATGTGTGAACCAGAAGACATTTTAGTTTTAGTTATATTAAAAAAAGAAACAGTTCAAAATTCGCTCAATCAAAAACTGTACAGGCCTGCTGGCAGAAAGAAGCAAAGTGAGTGTCTTCGCCACAATGAGAACACAATATTTTAAACATAGTAGACCAGTGGTGTATAAAGTAAAACTACAGAACATGATTCTATTAGTAATAAAGACTTTTGGTATAACACTTATGATAATTTGGTAATTTTTATATTAATTTTGTAAACCCTACCCCTCCCATACACAAATTTATAAACATTATTCTGTAAAACTTTATGGTGAAAGTTTCTTGAAGAAATAACAAACTTACTCAAAGATAAATTCTCTCGTCATAATTTAAAAATATATTCAAACCTTAAAACAAAAAATTATAAAGCCACAAAATGCTACTGAGTAGAGAAGATTTGGAATTGATTTGTTATTTTAATGAATTTGACTATACCCAATACTTACATCTTATTGATTGATTAAACTGTTCAACAATCGCCAATTATACAATATTAAAAGTTGCTTTTAGAAACACTACAAAAGTAATTTATAATACAATCTTTTTACAACCGAGTTTCTATGGTCTCTTCTAGTTTTGTCATAGCCTGATTTAGTTTTGTCAGTCATAATTTCTAATTGTTTCACCTATGTAAAATATGTCTTTTCATATAGAAAGAAAACTTTTATTCACAAAAATATGTAGTAATTAACAAATGAAAATGGTAACAAGCACTAGAAACAGATGAAAAATCACTGCATATTGGTAGGCTATCTAATTTGTTGAGTTTTAAAAAATGTTGAGATTAAACACTTAACATAAAGGACAACTTACAGACTTAAATATATGTAAATTTTAAATGTCAATGATCCATAACATTTATCTTTTTTAAATACTTCAGCCTTGCTGTGGAGAGTCACCCTCAATAACAGAAGTTAAACAGAAACACCAGCCACATAAGTCTAAGAACTCAAATATATTTATTCTTACTGATTAATACAGTAATCAAATTAAGTAAAATACGGGCAGTAAACGCTTCTAGGATTAAGAACACAGAATACTGCATTACCTTACAATCCTATGAATAATGTATTTTATTTCAATATGGAAGCATAGCAGTTAGATAATCTCCGTATGATATCAAATTCACTCAAATATCAGTTTAATTCCGACAGGGCACCTAGGGTTAGACGTACATTTGTCAAGTGCCATAATATCCATACTATGATGCATAATTACACATACATACACTTATATTGAAACTGTTCATACATGGCCAAATTTTACCCTAAATATTAGTATTCCACTTGGCTACAACACAGCCTCCTTCAAATTTAGGCTTGAGCTACTTTAAATAAAAGGTTGGAGAGTTGATCCCAATACAAAAACAGCCATAAATTCACTAAACTTCAATTATTTACGTACTAACTTTCTAAATTATACTGCATGGAATTATATGGATTGGCCAGAAGATATTATTGCGTAATATTATTGTGACATTTTGTACAGAAAATGAATACATAGGCCTATCTCTAAAATCTACCTAATCGGGTATTATTTTCCTACAAACTTTTATCTATAGTTATTCTTTAACCTACAGTGGATTTGTTTGGTAGCTACTGTCCTAGTGGGTGCAAATTAAGTTATACAGCTGGATCAGAACAGAAATGCTGCGCCACACTGAACCACCCAGTGTTTTTATTATTATTATTATTAACAGCATAGTCGTTTTTAATAAAAAAAAAAAGGAAGAAAGCAATAGATCAGTAGTGCTAGGTAGCAGAGAGTAAATTCAGCGGATTTGTCAACTTCTACATACAATTGCAATATATAGAGGCCATCGTTAAAAACATACAGTAGACTATAAATTACACTCATGCAGTCAATGAGAAATTATTAGAACTAATAGGATGTAAAATTAAAAGTAGATCATTTTTACAATCTGAGTTTGTCACCTAGGCTACGCTACTACATGACTAGATATTTCGTCAGTAATCCGCAATGAGTTGGACAATGTAATGAGATTGTAATTTTATTTTATGAATTATAGAATGTATAAAGTGTAAATAGATCACATGAATGCTTCTTAAAATTGAACAAAATGTGGTTTTGAGCACTTACTGCAGCTACTTCAATTTCTTTCATACTCTAGTATGACGATAAGTTCTTAGATAGAAAGAAACATGAAAATTTAGAGTCGGAAAGTCATTGTTGACAGTAACACGTTTCTTCACAGGCATAAGGGATCAAATCAAACAGTCCTGTGCATGATGGTGTGTACAAGGATAAAGTGTAAATTTATCCTTACCTTTATTTAATTAATCAAACCAATATCCATCAAGACTGGAGCGCTAACATGATGTGAGCTTGAATTTAGCTACTACTATATAAAAGAAATTTGTTCTCTTTTGCCACCAGTGTGAAGTGGCGTCTTCTGTAACATCAAAGCTCACACTGATGATCTGGGTATGTGTGATTGGTTATTTCTCGTACCAAATCATTCAATGTGATCTGATCGTGGGAAATTACCAATCACAAATCCTCCAGGCTATCAGTATGGATCTTGCCACACCACACTGCTGACAGAAGAAGAAACAGAGATAGTACTTTAATATCAAGATCAGTTCACATAAGACCTTCAAATCCTCTTCAGGTTGGATGAGATAAGAAACAGTGCTGCACATGTAGTACAACGAACATTTAATTTTCTGCTTCTTATTTTCTAAGGACTGCCTGATCGTCATACTAAAAGATCAAAGAAACTGAAGTTGACTCAATATATTCTCAGAATAAACAAACTAAATGTAGCTTAGTCCTTTCTCAATAATATTTATTGATATAACAAATTATATTGAGAATGAACAAACTGATAAGAACATTGTAGGCATATAACCCTTAGAGAGAAATGAGCTATTTTCTTCATCAATCAATTTACAAAGCACGAATGGGTGTTTATAACACAGGTAAAGATCGAGGCTGCAGTATGATAATCAGCTACCACTCAAATATTCATGATTACCGATTCAACAATCGATTAGAACAATTTTAATGCTGCCACACATGATTAACTCTGTAAAGTAATTTTAAGTACAAAGCTGCTCAAACTTAGCATAAATAAAGTAGTTTTATTTTCTATGGGCTAATCTAAAATGTGTATACAGTAACTCTTTTACGTATAAATATATAGCTTCACTATAATAAAATTGTAAAAGTCTACAGGCCTAACATAATTCAGTTCGACATTATTATTCCTAATTAATTCAAACAAAATAAATCATGTGTATGGTAGGCAAGTTGAGTAATGACTGCTAGAGATGGGAAATACTGTTATTTGTCAATAATCTATTACAAAATAATGTGTTGCGGTATTACGTTCCAGTAACCTGTTACCGTGGTAACGATTTTGATTAATAGACTAGTAAAATTATTAACTGATCATTTAAAATTTTCAATATACAATACAATTAATTATAGAGTACTACTTAAGTTCCTAGCTACTATTTGTTATTAGGCTATAAATACATACGTATTATAATTAGAAAAAGTTATAGTCAACATTTATGAGTGCTCACATGATCCACGCTTGAATTTAGGTACTATCTCTTTTTCACCAGAAATGCGAGGTGGGCACTGGAGACGCCACCAAAGCCCGTACTGATGGCCCAGAGCATTTCCAATTGGTACTTTCCTGACCTCAGATCATGTTGCACAATCTAAGTCGTGAAGAAGCACCATCCCGCACTTTTAGCGAAGAAAGAAAAACATCCCTCGTGATAATACCCAAATTCAAGCTCAGATCATGTGAGTGCTTGTAAAGGTTATATTTAACTTTGTGCTACTAGTAACATATTTATAACCTAAACTAAAACTAATTATATCGCATAATAACATTTCACAGAATAATATTTCAATTCCTAGCCTCATTGCTTGCACAAAATCGCCTCGGCTTTTACTGGTTGCCAAATAACCTAATACCAGGATGTCGTTATGAGAACATCAAATCATTCAGCCCAGCTGTTGAAATAAGTGTTGCTGGTAACATATAATCCTGGTAATAGGTTACGACTGAAAAAACCTGTTACTTACACAAATACTGTGCGTCTGTAATGGTCTCAAGTACAATTGCAATGTACATGTTTAATTTGAGTCACAAGGTTTCAGACACGTTTAACCTTCAAAATAGTACAAAGTAATTAAATGTAACACTATTTTGTTTGTTCATTTATAAATATACATAGCTTAACTTAGATATTTTTTTATTCACGACAAAACAATTACTTTTTAAGATTTAAAAACAGCTAAATTATAGTGTAATTTGAAATACCTATAAAGTGATTAGGTTTCAAAAGTAGTTAGGCCTACATCGATGATTTGATGATCATGAATAATCGAGTAGGAATATTGGCCGCTTATTATATTGCAGCCAGGATCGACCCCCACACGTAGTTCCCACAGTTTTTAAAACAACTAAAAATGAAAGCCTGCCTAAATGAAAATTTCTACTTCGATTTGTTTACTTTTCCAATGTGCCTATCTCCGCCTATGTTTCATTCACCTAGTGAACTTCAAAATACATTAGACATCATCTCAGGTAGGTCAAGACAAAGTAATCTAACAAAATTTAGGTCTATCATGAATCCTGTTCAGTTTCATGACAATGTGTGTGAGTTTATTGATAGTTTACAAGATGAATTCTTCACTGTGACTGTTAGGTTAGGCTAAACAAAGTAGTAGAAAGGAATAATTCTCTTGTAGCTCCTGTCAATTACAATTGTTCTTTTAGCCGAACTAACCATTTACACCACATACAACTTAAATTTTGTACTGCTAAAGAATGTTATGATTGTAGGCATTTTCTATAAAATCAATCTATAACATATTGATAGTATAAATAAAAATTATTAGCCTACAAAAATAAAGCAAGATGCTTGATCACACAAATTTGCCAATTTAATTCTGTATCACTCACCTTGCGCAAAGCGGTGACAAATATTCCTTTCCATTTCGCTGCATTTTCATCCTTCTCAAAATCGTAAATTTGTTCTGAAGTTGATGGAGCAGAAAACATAGCTGAACAATTAAAAACAATACGAAATTATTATTAACATTATAATAATTATTAAAAAATGGCCGTCATGTTGATAAACTATAAGTTTTCACAGTAAATCTTCAGAGAGTGTGTTAAAAACATCACATTGCCTGCTAAGGAAAACACTTGAATTCCTCTTATGTGAATAAACAAAATAGTAGTTGAATTGTTTATTGTAATGGGACGTATTAACTAACATCTTGTCCCAGTACGCATTAACAAACTTAACACAAGCAGCGGCTGCCAACCACTGTAGTGTAGATGCATAAGAAGACATCAATGTCACGTAGATCTCGATGCTTAATTTAACCTTTTTCGAACTTGTGTGTATAAAGAGTGAAGTTCTTTAAAAATGTGGTTTACTTTTAAAACGACGTCATTATGAAAGAAGTATTCTATAGCCGTTATAATTTGAGCAGAAATATGTAAACGCTTATTTTGAAGTTACTTACAATAATAAACTAAAATGCAATAAATGAAATGCTGTAAAGTGAAACCTTTGATTACATTAGTTACGCAGATTTTAACTAGTATAATAAAAGGTTAATATAGTGTGTTGAGCGTTAAATTAAAATGTATTAATTATATTTATTAATGCCAAAGTGAAAATTAATGATGTGATTATTATAATTTACTATTCCAGGCCTACGAAGATGGAGTGCCGACGAACATTCCGGACTTCCATTCACCAAAAGTAGGGACATGACTGCTTTTTTTCTTCATATCTACAAATATTGGTTGCTATAGAGCAGATTTAAAAGAAAACAACCACTTTCATACACAATCACCGAATGAAAACTGTATACCGGAGGATCAAAAATGTCAAATAGTAAGAGTGTCACCACATCCCTACCACCGGTCATCTTGGTATCAATGAGACTATCCGACGTAATTTAGATAGATACTTTTGGCCAAGATTGTTCCATGTGTCAACGCTACAAAGTTCACAATTTTCAGCCAGCAGTAAAACACGCACTTCAGACATTTGATTTATCGTGATATTCCAAGATACATTGACCTATTAGGTAGACATGGCTCCCTTGAAAACTGCCAGAGCACATCATATACCCATAAACTTTGTGGAGTTTATACTACTTCGTTTTGAGCAACGTAAAACTATCTTAAACGAAAATGGCAGTCAATACGTTACAAATTAATTCAAACAACTTACCACTGACTAGTGAATACCTCAACAGTTGCCTGCTCCCACTACAAACCAGAGATGCTAAACTGTAAATTTTAGTAGAGAAATTAAGATTTTAAAGGCTCTCCATAAAAATTCACCGCCTCTATAGAAAACGAATCTTCATATATGTAGCACCTGCGTGAATTTCAAATTTAGAAGAGCTCAGAGAAAATTGTACAATAAATCTTCAAAAGGCTTGCCAACGACAATCGAAGTATTAAAATTAATACGACAGGATAATTTTATTGCTATTGTATTAATACGAACACACCTACAATCAAAAGCTGCAAACTATCTAACCACCAAACCCACTCCTTAATATGTCCTTACCAGATCCGTGGGAACAAACATACTTACTTATCATACTTACCTGCAAAACAACGCAAAATGCGAGTTAATGTTAAAGACCTCACCCTTTCTCGTCTCATGAGACACATTAACCTGTTACCTATATGTGGCCACTAACCTCTTGAGTAACCCCGAAGTCGATTAAACTTTATCCTGCTTGTGGTTTTGGTTACAGATCCATGCTAAAATAGTGTCTGCGGATGCTTTAGTTTAGCTGCAATCAGAAAAATCTGAACTCTCAAATTATAAATGGTTACCTTAATATACTAGAAAGTACAACGCGGATTATTCAGGCAAATGGAAACTAATGTCTGCAGAAACCTCTCTCTCTCTCTCTCTCTCTCTCTCTTCTCTCTCTCTCTCTCTCTCTCTCTCTCTCTCTCTCTCTCTCTCTCTCTCTCTCTCTCTCTCTCTCTCTCTCTCGTCTCTCTCTCTCTCTCTCTCTCTCTCTCTCTCTCTCTCTCTCTCTCTCTCTCTCTCTCTCTCTCTCTCTCTCTCTCTCTCTCTCTCTCTCTCTCTCTCTCTCGTCTCTCTCTCTCGTCTCTCTCTCTCTCTCTCTCTCTCTCACTCTCTCTCTCTCTCTCTCTCTCTCTCTCTCTCTCGTCTCTCTCTCTCTCTCTCTCTCTCTCTCTCTACTCTCTCTCTCTCTCTCTCTCTCTCTCTCTCTCTCTCTCTCTCTCTCTCTCTCTCTCTCTCTCTCTCTCTCTCTCTCTCTCTCTCTCTCTCTCTCTCTCTCTCTCTCTCTCTCTCTCTCTCTCTCTCTCTCTCTCTCTCTCTCTCTCTCTCTCTCTCTCTCTCTCTCTCTCTCTCTCTCTCTCTCTCTCTCTCTCTCTCTCTCTCTCTCTCTCTCTCTCTCTCATTTCAGGTGGAACTTCTATTGCCAATGCGTTGAAGTTGAGGCAGAGGAGCAAAGTACTACTAGTAATAGTTTCTATCATGTTGCCTGCGACCAAAGTTATCTCTAGAGCGAGTTCCAGTAAGGATATGGAAATCGATCCAACTAAGGAGATTAGGACAGTCGATAAAATGGTTAAGAAACTTGAACAGAAATGTGGAGTCCTGATTGATTCTTATTGATTGAGTCTGTGAGTCTTATATTGTACAGATACATTAGTCATAGATGATTGGTAAGGTCTTTAAATAGCACTTAAATATTGGGGAAACCAATTCATTCCAACAAAACGCAAAACTCTTTTGTATCCTCTCCAAAATCGAAATAGGTTCATTACAGTGAGGAGACCAGATCACACAATAGTATTCCAGAATTTGCCGAATTAAGGTGACATACATCGTTGTGAGAGTCTGTATGCTGGATGCGTTTGCAGGAATTTTGTTAAGGAAGCTGAGCTTCATTTTAGTTCTGGAATACACATCCTCAAAGTGCCTCTATGCACAGAGAGAGGTATCAAAGATAATACCTAGATCACGAACTTCAAAGCACCGAATAATGTGATCACCTCTCAAAAGATAGTTGTAAAGAATAGGCCCTCTACAAAGATAGAAAGACATAAGGCAACATTTATTTCTTTTTAAGATCATAGAGTTTTTATCACATCACTGATTAACTCTTTCAATGTTATGCTGAAGATTACTGCAGTCCTAAATATGAGAGATCTCATTGGAAAGCTTAATATCATCAGCAAACAGCAATATCCCTACATCGACTTTGGCCACAACATCATTAATAAGAATGTTAAAGAGAGGGGTCCTAAATGTGAGCCTTGGGGTACACCTGAGGTGACATTGAAGAAGTTGATGCAGCAAATTTGACCAGCAGTTTTCGGTTGAAAAGATAACTCTTAAACCACAGAATAAGAGACACAAGGATTCCATAAGATCGAAGTTTGGCTATGAGGTGAGTATGGCTGACCCCATTGAAGGCTTTAGAGAAATCGTAATAAAAAATTTCGACCTAAATGCTTCTAGAAAAAGCAGATGTGATATAGTCCTGGTAAACTAACGGGTTAGTAACTGATGATCGTCTGGTACAAAAACCATGTTGGTGTTCAGAATGGATGTTTTTTTAAAGTAAAAGGAGACATTGTCCAAGACGAAGGACTTAAATGCTTTAGCTAAAGTGTTCTGTATAGCTGTAGACTTATAGTTCGTTACTGCCTCAGGGTCATCTGACTTAAATATTGACATCACAAAATCTTTCTTGTGAACATTTGGAAATATTTACCTGGATAGCATTCTATTGATAATTCCAGTAAGAGAAGGTGCAATTGTATTGCACCCATGGTTGAATAATAAAAGTGGTATACCATCTGGCCCATTCCTTTTGAGGCATCCAGTTTAGTCAATTTGAACGGGATGAGTAAATGATATTGGCACTAGCAAACAACTTGTTATTGATATATTATACTGATTAAAATGTAATTAATTCAGTAGAGTACATTGATATTTTTTGTTCACTTTATATTTTACTTTGACTTTGGTTCCTGGTATGTGATAGGCAGCACCTATTCCATCTTTGGTCTTTGATCTATCAGTATATCAGTTCTGTCAGCTCAATGAGGTCCTCATTATATCATCCTGATTCAATTCCATAAAATTCAGAAAAAAATGGCTTTTCTTCTACACAAACGAGAAGCCCACCAACGGGCCTGACATTTTAAAATGGGATGACTTCGGCAAGGATTGATAGATGTTGGTATTGGAAAAGCTATTACTTTTAATGAAAAATCACTTTTTACTCTTTTCTTCTGTACTACGTCGATCTTTCAATTATAAGCTATTTTGCACTATTTATTAACTGGTACAAATTGTAATATTTTAAATCCCTTTCCTTTCTTATAACATATCTGGACATTTACGTTCCATACCCGTTTTACCCACATTGAGTGGGGAGTGTAACATTTTTTCTACCTCAATGTTTATGCCCCATTCGGGCAATTATGTTTGTTTAATAATAATAGACTCTACTTTCCTGAAAACAACGTTATATGAAGACATCAATAGCTAAAGGAGCTAAGAGCCAAAATGTAAATTGTTGGTAATTAAAAAAAAACACTGCAACTTTCTTAAATAAAGTAATTTTATTTTACAAAAGTATTTTTTTTTACAAGTTTTGAAGTAAAGTACACATCTTTGCAAACTCTTGTTACCATTAAATAAAAAGTTTCAATTTTAATTTTTTTTTTTTATTTTCATTTTTTACTTAGATTGTTAATTTGTTTATTTTTAACAATTTATCGAACAAGCTGACGAAAAAAGTGTTTGTTTTTCTCATCTAGATACGGTATCATTTTGGAAAGGTCAGTTTTCTTGCTTTGAGTTAGTTCAACGCCATCATCAAGTTTTCTTAGACAAAAGGATGCAATGTCTTCTATTTTGACCCCAGCCTTCAAAACGTTGACTTCATTCCACGTTTGCAACTCAACCGAAGTTGTTCTTGTAGTACACAGTACCTTGCTTTCTGTTGGTAAACTTCATGCTACTTATCTTAGAAATTTTCAATGCCTTTGTGTCGAGATATTCTGATGAGGCACTATCAAAATCGAAAAATCTCTCTTTCATGTCCAAAACTTTGAATGGCTTTGCTGATCTAGATGACAAAATAACTTCTTTTACAATCTTCCACAACTTGCATCTTGCACACCTTAGCCCTTTTCTCGATTATAGCAAAAGTCTCTGTCTGCAGATGAAAAACTGTGACCCACTACAAGGTAGTTATGTTGAATTGTATCAAAGAAACCTGAGTTTGTCAGCATCATGTAAAGAAAACAAGCATGCGATTTTTTAAACTGCCCCCCACAGTTATCACTCCAAACAGTCAAATGTTTTTTGTTGGAATCCAAAGTACCAGAATTGATCGCTTCTAGCAGACATGACGCCATCTGGTTTCCACCTCTCCCGGATATGCCCTCGTGCCACAAGCACATGATACCATCTCCAGTATTGGATACGTGAATACCAAAGTTTGAAGCACGAAAGCTGCCTCGAATAATACATTTCACTGTGGGTTAGTTTTGGCAATGGAAATACTTTTTGCAAATCCATTACGACATTGACTTTCGTGCTACTAGGCAAAGCACTATCCAAAGCATCTTTTTTCATTGCTTCAAATGCACTTTCAGCTTGTAAATGATGCAGTTTTAAATCTCTTTTTGCTTTATTTGCTTCCACAGCATCAAGAGATTTGGACTGAATGTTGAGCAAGTCGCATGTTTTACAAGTATCTACTCGTGGGGACCTGAAAGAGAGATTAAAATCTTTCCTAAAGACTTTGCGATAAAACTCAATTTTAATTTGAGAGTCAGGAAATTTGATCAAGAAAGCTTTGTACATCTTAGGTACAATTTTAAATCACTGCTCAAATACTCCTTATTGGACTTTTTCCGCCCATAGTGGCTCTCATCTCTTGGAAAACTGTTTACCATGAGCTCTAACAATTTTACGGTCTTGGAAAGTGTATTTGTAGGTCTTCAAACCTCCTCGATTATCTTTGAAAGTAGTTTCACCTGCTTTTTTCTTTTTTACTATATTCTCAAGCCTCTTGCTTGATTGAATACCAAATATGTTCATAAAAGTCTGTTTACATACCTTATGAAATCCTCCTTCACCGTTCGGCACTGTGTAACTTACAGTAACTTGTCTCCTACTCTGTCCAGCTTCTTCATACGTCTTAAATCTTCGTCTACCAATATGTAAAACATCAACAAGGCCGAATAAATAATTTCCTTGGGCGTTTCCATCGAGCTGACTGAACTCTTGGTGGAGCTTTATCTTCATGTGAGAAATTATCCCGGCATGATAACTTGCATTTGCATATTGTCTGGAACAAACAATAATCATTAGGCTTAATAATAATATGAAAAGTAATTTATGTGGGTACAAACGCTTTTATATGAGATAGAGGAAGTACGATTAAGCACTATAAAGCAACGTTAGAAGTCATAGGATTGAGGCTATAACATGTTAGGCTTGAAGTAAAGTGAGGTTAGATTTAAGGTTATTGTATTTTTAAACATATAAGTTTTAAGTTATAGTTAAAAGTTATACATTTATGCTTTAATAATATGTAAGCCTAAAAAAGCTTCAATAATAATATCCATAATATAGTTTAAATTTTTATAAACTAACCTCATTGGTCGGTGGCAGTCTTCCAGGCTTCAATTTCTTCTTCTGAGTTACGTATGGTTCTCCTCTTAATCTCGCTTTCCTCATCCTTTCTCTAAAAAGGAGCTGTTTTATGTTCAATCTCAAAAGCAGCTGAATCATTAGGATCAACATTCATCTTATTAAACTACAATAAGAACATCTGAGATGTAAACAAGCTCTACAATGCAACAGTGATGTCGAAATACACCACCTCAGCTGATTGGTTCTTAGCTCCTTTAGCGCGCCCAAAGCCATGGTTCTTACTGCGCATCCAGTTTGCGCACGTTGTTTTCCCCTGTTTATAATGGCGTTTGGACCTTAGCTCTTTTTAGCCATGCATGGGCAATCCGTTCATACATCCCTTAGGTTATCAATAACTCGAAAATGATAATTTTGGCTCTTAGCTCCTTTAGCTATTGATGTCTTCATATGACCTATCGTAAAACACAGGTTGCCACTTGTCCACGCAGCGTAGGTGTAGGGGAGTCGTGTGCGATCCCTTGTGTCTTTGTCGGCGCAGATATTATTTATTTTGTAAGCTCAATGTTTTCTATTAAATACTTAGTCCGGACTTTAAGGTGCAATTTATTCAAATTCAATTTCTAAAGATTTAGCAATATATATTCCTTAATATTTGCCCATATAAAATACATTTACAGATCTAAACTTAAAATACCACCTTCCCATTGATCGCATATCTCCAGAACGACAGAACCTTGTGAACTTGAAACTTGGCATGACGGGCTTACTTAAGCTCTCTATGTGTGCAGTAAGATGAGATTAAAGAAATGGCGTTCAAGTAAATAAAAAAGGTAAAAGTATGCATACAGTTTTCCATTAACGTAATAAACAAAGAAAGCTGGAAAGCCGAAACTGCTTACATAAATTCTTGTAGCTCACTAAAAGTTTAACAAGTATGAAACTGCTATAAATACGGCACCGTACAGGTTTTTTTAAGGAAAAGTAGGCTCACAACATTTAATTTCAAATTACTCCTTCTCTTGAACTAAGTCTTCCCCTTGACCAAAGTGTTCTTTCTGTTTTATTTTCTTCATTTTTGGTTTTTGGCGCTTTCTTATAAAATTTAGTCCTAAATAATATCACACTCAAAAGGTTCAAATGCCCTGATCATTCTAAAAAGATTAATTATTGAATCTAAGCAACACAAAAATATTAGTCAATAATAAATTATTACTATACACAGTTTAATTTTATTGAACTACAATGAACATAAAGTTGATGTTTGTCGGTTACACAGTTTTTGCACAGTTTAAAGTAGTTAATCTCTATACATTTCAAACAATATATGTACATTCATCAAGGGTCTGAACAGCTTAAATGAAAAAATATCCCAATGTAAATATATTACTCTTAGATAATACCGTATTGAATGAAAAGCGTAAGGCCAGTCTTTGAAATTGGCAGGAGTGGATTGGGGGAATGACTGTTTCCTACGATCAAGTCAACCTCTATCATGGCGTTGTAGTACTGGTTACGTAAGCCATTTGTCATTCCCCTCTTAAGATTTTCAGTCATGATGTCAGTTGAGTTAGGCTCTCCTAGCTTGTAACATTGTCCCTATATATCTTGTGGCTATTCGGGTCTAAACCATCAGTTTTCATCGTATAACTGGGCTGAAATGTTTCTTTACCTTTCACTCAATACTGCAACAGAACCTCCTGACAGAAATTATGTTGTCCATGAGGAATAATGCATTCAAGATAAATAGAAAGTGTTTCAAGGTAATACCCTAAGTATTTTTTAACCAACATGATTATTTTGCTTAAGAGGGGGCGTTCTGGCAATAGAAAAGTTAAGTGGTCTAGAATTATATATGAATAACTACATTGTGTATTCAATACACTTTCATAGAAGTTTTTAAAGCTACAAGGTGAAATGTTTATGAAATGTTCTCCTTCGGGTGTAAGCTGTAAATACTGATAACAGCGTTGTAGAAGATACGACAATGCTGTATTCAAAATATGGAGAATATTTTGGTTCCTTACAATAATATTTTGATAAAGAGCGGATGTGAGATGAAACTGAGAATGACATGAATCGTGTTTAACATTCTTCCCATATCGTTTGACGCTGTTCATTCTGTCAAGAAACTAATACAAACTCGTTCGGATTTTGGTACTGGTGGTATTTATTATATCTGTGGTTAAGATAGCTGTATTTATTATAAAAGGTATATTCAACATAATTGCTCCTTCGTTTTTGTGGTTATTTGTGGTTCGTTCACGTGGACTTTATAGAATATACAGTTTTTTTTCTGTGCGGATGGCTCCGGTAGGCGTTGTAAAAATATGATAAAGGGTTAAACACATTTTTTTCTAATAGAATTCTCCGTCTTATTTCTTCACATCAGCATGGCTTTCACTGCCACAAAACTTTCCCTTTTAATGGTATTTATGCTGAGTAACTAAACGTATGCCCTGTGTTACTCAGAATCTATTATTTGGGTCTTTATCTGTGACCAGACGTATTTATTCTGTGCTCTTGTTATTTTAACGCTCTTTCCTATCTTCCTCCTATCAGATATGTCTCCCATTTAAAAGAAAACTTCTTAAAAAGTCAAAAGTGTGGTCCCTCTTCACTTTCACAGACTGATCTTAGGAACTGAGTGGAACTTAACCTCAACCATGACTTGTTAGTGGAAGGCTAGCATCCCAACCAAGGAGTATGCTCCTTCGTACTTGCACGATGATTTCTCTGCTACGGCCCTAATACATAAAACGCTCACGGCTGTTGCCTCCGCTACCGCCCGTCGACACTGCTGCTACCCAGTCTACTGTTACCATAAGATGTAAATAAGATATTGAATAAGAGACATGTAATGTCCCTATAGTACTATGCTTAGCTCTAAAGCCATGCTGGCAATCTGAGAATAAGTTATAGCGTTCAAAATAGGCCACAAGTTGCCGGTTTAGCACAATCTAAAATACTTTAGTCACAATATTGACTATATTAATCAACCTATAGTTCTTATAAGCGTCCTTATTACCCCTCTTGTGGACTGTAACAACCTTGACATAATTGAGAGCACTTGAAAACTCTCCAGCTTGTATAAAAAAGTTGATTACATAAGTTAATGGTTCACTTATAAAATAGGCTGCTTGTTTTAAGATTATAGCATTCAGACCAAACACATCCAAGGCATGACTATTCTTAAGGATTCATACTAATAGAAAACAATTGCTCAACACTAATGGGTACATAATTGAAATCAGTAAAAGGCTTATTTACATTTCCAATAAAATTCGTGTAGTTATTTACATTACAGGTAAAATGCTAAATACAACATCCCAAACTTTTTCAATAAAGAATGTATTAAATCCGTAAGATGTCACAGTCTTTACAGAACTATTAGATTTAGCTATTGCAATAGTGAATATTTTGACTTTGGTCTTATGGGTAACAATGATGGCAACGACAAAATAGCAGAGTAAATAAATGTGTAAAGATACAAAGTTACACGCATAAAAGAATATACCATGTAAAATATTAACACATGTAGCCTAACTATCCCAATACATACAATTTAATTTTATAGTGACTTATTGTGTAGACTTATTATTTTACACATTGATTTTTTTCAACTCACTTTAATGTAAAAAAGGTGAATGTATCATATGGTAAGATATCTCGAGATTAGATTTCATCTGTAGACTTTAAATCTTCTATGAAACTTCATTTATACATGGACGAGAATGAGTCACATGATGGTACACAGCAAGCTGTCAGCACCAGCAGGTTGACACAATTTGTCTTTTGTTTGCTGGGAGAAGTTCAAAGATCTTTTCTGTATTATTGTATGCCGTCAGCTGTGTGTGTGTTTTTTGTTTGTTTGTTTCTCCTATATTTTTGCTACATGATACAGTTTCAATTAAATCATATTTAACATCAAACGCTACAAACATTAATTTATCCAACATAAGCTTAATTGATAAACATACAGCAAAAAAGCTTGTCTCGGTTCGGTTTCTTTGATCGTCTTTTTAGTTTGATTCATCGTGTCTCTTCGTCCTAACAGTAAATTTTCGTAGCCTCTGCGATCCGCGAGACATTTTAATATTAATGGAGGTAACGAAGATTCCCGTAGAAAAAAAGCCACATATTTATGACAATATACCACCAGGGTACACTTCGGCAGTGATAAGCAGTTGAAGTGTTCTATAGTGTCTTAAGTTCAGTTAAAATTTCGTCCTGACTAACTGGTTTGGGTAACTATAATATGTAATTGTTATTACTAATCCTTAGTTACTATATTTAATATCGTAGTTAATTTTGTTTGTCCTAAACTGTTAAATAACCTTTTGTACTCTGATAATTTAACTAATAACACTAACTTGCTTCGGCTGGTCCTGACATGTCGTCGGGTCTGGCCGACAACGTGCTCGCAATGAGCACGAATGATGAAATACAAAAAGCAGTGGAATTAATCTTGCCCCTAACTAATGACATAGAAATGGAAACCCAAACAAATGCTAAACGTAAATTTGAACAATTACATTCTGAAATAGAAATATCAAACAGTAGTGACCTAACTTCACAAAACACAGAATCCCTCCCACCTAATCCTAAAAAACCGAATCAAATAAGACTGTATAAACAGGAAAATAAAGGGCCTTTTGAAGTAATTGTCCAGGACAAGAACAAAAGTAAATTAAATCCTTTCCAAGTAGGGAAGATAATAAAAACCCACCACACAGACATTGACTACATAAAAAAATCTGGGCGTAACATTTCAGTTTTTTGCAAAACATTTCAATCCGCTAATAACTTGATACAATCACAACAGCTCACTCAATTTAATGTATTTTTCCCTTCCATTACGGTATATACCTATGGTGTAGTTAACATTGAACCGGATATCAGTGAAACTGAGATCCTTACTAAATCTGAATGTATTACTACAATTCTTGAAGTTATACGCATCAAACGACGCGTCAATCAAGAGCTTCAGACTACTCACTTTGTCAAGATCACCTTCGATTCTGATATCCTGCCAGAGTATATTACACTTAACTACGTTAGAGTAAAAGTAGAACCTTACATAATTCCTGTCAAGCAATGCTACCGGTGTTTTGCCTATGGTCATGTAGCTAATTCCCCTTGTCGCAATAACAGACTCTGTAGAGACTGTGGTGAACAATACCACTCCACAAGCTGTGAACTTCCGCGCAAGTGTGTCCATTGTTTAGGCTCACACAGTAGTAATTCAAAGGTATGTCCTGAATACACAAGAAAAAAACATATCAAGGAAAGGATGAGCCTAATGAAAGAGGACTACTTTAAAGCTAGCCTCTTTTACCCTATAACATATATAAGAGAATTAAGGGCACACTAAGAAGACCCCAAACATTTGCTGAAGCAGCTAGATCTTTCGACTCGACCAATCTCACAGAGTACCCAGATTTACCTGAAACCACACTATGTAGTAACCTGACTCCCCTATCTAATAGATTTTCTCCACTTAGCTCAGTCACTGAACCGTCTTCCATAACTAGCCCACAAACTTCCTCAACTTACAGAAAACCCAGTTCACATAGTTACACCAAACATATTAAAACAGTTCAACCTACCCAAACTGGTACAAGGCCTAATCGATCGACTATACACCAGTCAAAAACTAGGACAATTAACCCAGAGCTTAAAAATAACCCACCAGTAGTAACACAAGCTGACAGGGAACATTATAAAACACTCTTAAATGCTAAAGTAAATTAAATAAGAAACAAACTTAAAAATACCAATGTCACATCCAAAAAACAAATGGATGACTTTCTTGCAACATTCATATGCGCTGATTTTAACAGTAAAAACATAAGCACCCAAAATAAGGGTAATGTTACTTCCGGTACAAACAGTAATAATTTAATACCTAATAAAAAACAAAATGTCACCTAAGCTAAATATTTTCCAGTGGAATTGTAGATCTTTAAGGCCCAAATGGTCAGAGATAACACATTATTTTAGTAAAAATAATATAAGTATAGGTATAATCCAAGAAACATGGCTTCATGATAATATCAAACTAACAGATAATAACTATGATATTATTAAGGTGGATAGATATGATGGCTATGGTGGAGTGGCCATCATAATACACAAAATATTATCCTTTGAATATATAGCAGATTTTAACAATAATTATATGCAATACATGACTATTAAAATTAAAAGGTACAATAAATCAATTTATATACATAACATTTACTGCACAGATGGTAAAGTTAACTCCAATTTCTGGAACAGCAAACTATTTTGTAATGATGAGGGATATGCATTAATATGTGGCGATATGAATGCACACCACCCATACTGGTTTTGCCAAGAGGCAAACTCTCGCGGAAATGATATTTTTAAAGCGTATTCACACCCCAAATATATTTTGTTGAATAACAATTCATATACAGCTACTCCAAATATATATCGCAGACAATCTGTGACTGATTTAACATTTTCCACACCAAACCTTTATGCGCACCATTTAAACTGGAATATTTCAAATGATCCAATGGGCAGTGACCACTACCCTATTCTTATGCAGTTCGAATTCCTTGATACAACTCACATGATAAATATTAATCCAGGACTTAATATGAAAAAAAGCAAATTGGGAGATTTATACTAAAACTGTTGAACATAATTTAGAAAAATTAGATAACATACCTACAGAAAGGCAATATGATTTCTTGGTAGAAATAATAAGTCAATCAACAGAAACAGCCATCCCAAAAACCAAACTTGAGTCAGGCAGGGCTGGGTTCCAGTCAAAACCCTGGTGGACGGAACAATGTTCTAAATCAGTAGCTCATAGACGTTTAGCTTTTAAAGCTTTTAAATTAAATATGACCCCTACTAACTATCACATATATCAACAAGCGGCATATAGAGCCAAAGAAGTTATAAATTCTGCAAAAAAAGAGGCTTGGGAGAACTTATGTCAAAAAATAGGGGGCAAGGCCTCGTCATCTTATGCATGGAACATTATTTAAAAGCTAAAACACCCTTATAACACTGAAAATAAATCTAATATGTCCGATAACTATGACCTTACAAATAAATTCATGCAGTATATAATTCCTGATTATGTACCCCATCCCACGGAATTGAAAGCACCAACAATATTGAATTATGGTAAGAATGCTTTAGAAACTAATTTTAACATGACAGAACTTTATAAAGCCATAAAATCAAGAAAATAAGATACATCCCCAGGCCTAGATGGCATAACATATTCAATGATTAAAAAATTACCACCTAAAGCCCTAAATTTTTTATTAAATATTTACAATGGCATTTGGAACAATGAGATTAGAATGCCGGAAAGCTGGAAACAAATTAGAGTAGTAGCAATTTTAAAACCGGGGAAGGATAAGGAAAAAGACTACTCGTACAGACCTATATCTTTGATATCATGTTTTATTAATATAATGAACATAATGGTTAAAAATAGACTGACGGCTTGTTGATAGTATTAAAATCATCCCTGAAACCCAATATGCATTTAGGAATAAATTGGGTTGTGCCGATTACATGATTATACTAATATCTAATTTACAAACTGCTCTGACATACAATGAAACTACTATTTTAACATCTTTAGACATTAATAGTGCGTATGATAATGTTTATCTGCCTACATTATGGACTAAAATGTATATCAAAGGCATACCAGCTAAGTTTATTATGCATTGTCACAAATGGCTCATTGATAGGCAACTTACTATAGTATTTCCTCGCCACCAAATAATTAGAAGCTCATGTAAAGGAATACCGCAAGGCAGTGTAATGAGTCCTTTACTTTTTGCCATATATATATATATATATATATATATATATATATATATATATATATATATATATATATATATATATATATATAGCTGATATTAATCAATGTCTGCCCAGACAAGTACAATCATTGCAATATGCGGACGATGTTGCACTTTATATATCCAGCAAGGACTGTGTCGAAATACAACCTACCATGCAAGATACACTGGATAATTTAAGTAAGGAACTTCAAAAGTTAAATCTGGAAGTTAATCCCAGTAAAAGTATAGTTACAATATTTACACGGAAAAGATCTTTAAACTTCGGAACCAATTTTTACGTAAACAGACAAATGATCACAGTAGCCGATAAGGTAAAAATTCTAGGTGTTACCTTAGATAATAAACTATCATTTAAACCGCACATTGAATAATTGCATACACAATGTCTGAAAGATATTAATATTTTAAAGATGTTAGCATGTAACAGAAATGGAGCAAATCCCCACTTCATACTTGCGATATACAAAGGCCTAATTAGAGCTAAGCTTGACTATTGTTCTTTTTTATATGGCCATGCCCCAAGGAACATACTCAATAAACTAGAAGTAGTACAAAACCAAGATCTAAGAATAGCCACAGGAGCTTTTAGGACCTCTCCAGTTATAGGACTCCAAGCGGAATGTGCGGTAATTCCCTTAAACATAAGAAGAATAACACTTGCAGAGAGAATTGTTTATAAGATTATGACTCACCCCAACCATCCAGAATACGAAAACTTAAGTTATCTCCATATGATAATAGATAATCACCCTTACTGGAGAAAAAAGAAAAACCATTGTACATTTCAACAATTAACACAGCACAGCACATCAACCCAATTGAAAACCACTATGTCAAATTTATAGCTGCACATGAATTAACACTACCCTTAGAGCTAATTAACTTTAATGTAAACTGCAATATTCTAGTAAATAATAGAAAAGTAGATAAAACCGTTAATAATGTCTTATTACAAAATGAATGGCAAGAAATGGTAAACATAACCTACAAAGAAAAATTTATTATTTATACAGATATGTTTAAAACAGATAATGGCACAGGAGCTGCGATTTATATTCCATGTACTGACACCAGACTAAATTTTAAACTTAACAATATTACTTCAAGCTACACAGCTGAAGTATACGCTATCTATAAAGCTGTACAGCACACCCACTCACTGAAGAACACTGAGGTAGTTATATGCTCTGACTGCCAATCCGTTATCAAAGCTATTGAAAATACAAAGTTTGGCATGGTAAAAGATAATGACATAATATTAAACATAATTAAAGAAATACTAGACAATAACACGAATACGTACATTATACAATGGGCCCCAGGACATATGGGAATAAGAGGTAATGAAGTTGTTGATAAATTAGCCAAGTCCTCAACCCACAATGTAAATAATGTTAGAGAATTTTACACAACCATGGCAGATTTCAAATCGTATCAGAATACAAGGAATATAAGGACAATGACAAATAGTCTTAATACAAGTAACAAAGCACAATGGTACATAAGTGTCAAAAAAGCCTATTCAAGGGAACCACAGTTTAAGGCAACAAACTATACTAGAAATGAAATTGTAAATATAGTTAGAATTAGGTTAGGCCATGCGAATGTAAACACCAGCTTACATAGAATTAAATGTTATTTCACTCCACTATGCCTAAATTGTACATTAGGTTCAGATGAAACGTTAGAACACATTTTAATGAAATGTCCGAAATATTATTGTGAAAGAGAGGAATGGTTAAAAAGACCAAAACAGTCAGTCAAAATTTTTCTACAGGCTTAAGAGAAATTATGAGCATGGAGGATCACCAAATTTATATAGAAATAAATAAATGTTTATTTTCCATCAATAAAAGACTATAAAAAATATAAACAATACTAACACTTGAAAACATATATGTGAAACCAATCCCAGGGTTCTTCTATCCGTGGCCCACCCTTTCGGGTTAGGAGGATACTGCTTGATTGGCCCCTGGCAGAGGAGACAAAATCCATTTTTTACCTTTTTTCATTGTATATAACAAACACACATATAGTAGGGAAAAATAATTATTGCGTTTGCTGTTTTTTTTTTTTTTTTTTTTTTTTTGTAAATAATATCTGTGATGTGTGTATTTATGTGAATGGATGATGATTAGGTGTATGTATTATAACAATCAAAACTATGATGAACAAAGGGACAATAGTGTACATCGATGTCTCATGGTTATTTAAACCAGACCGCCTTTTAGGCAAAAGAGAGAGAAAAAAAATACCACCAGGGTAAAGGCAGGTGTTATTGGCACATACTGGTTATTGGCACCCACGGATTAAAGTCTTTACTAAAATCAACTAAACACAAACTCCAAAAAGGTGGCAGACAGATTCATTACTCTACCTGTTTTTTTTTACATACATTTTGGTTTGTTTCGGAGTTTTATAAGCAATGTGCATAATTGTTTAAAAAAATGTAATGAACATTTGCCAGATTCAGTTAAATTTAGCCTCAGTTCTAGAAAAAATAGTAAGTTCATTATGTTCTGCAACTGCTATTTACTCATTTGCTGTAATTTACTTTTTACTGTATGTGTTGCCTGTGGATTCATTCTGAACCACTGGACACATAACCTTAAATTTTTTCAATTCCTAACCTTAAATCAGTGAGTTGACTGTATTCTAAATTGTTTTGAAAACAAACTAATAATAGGATCAAGTCTCTTAGACCTAAACAAAGCCTTTAAACAGTCTCTCATGTCATCCTATGTAACAAATAGTGTGAAACTGCCTATAGATTCCATCCATAAAAAGAACTAATCCTCGACATGAACTACTCCTGACCTAGTTCCTGAACTACAACTAACCTAGTTCCTGAACCGTTTCAGTTAATAAAACTAAATAAATTTTATAATTTAAAAACAAACAGAACAAATAAAAAAAATCTATATAATCTACTTAATACATTACTTTGAAAACACGGTCTACTGTATTATATTACTACCCTCATTCTTAGGCCTCACCTATTTTCGGAGATTTAACAATTTTACGTATCAAACACTGAAAAACAAAATCTATGGATAGCCGT
Organism: Homalodisca vitripennis; assembly: GCF_021130785.1. Classification (NCBI taxonomy): domain Eukaryota; kingdom Metazoa; phylum Arthropoda; class Insecta; order Hemiptera; family Cicadellidae; genus Homalodisca; species Homalodisca vitripennis. Next base: position 91,767,321 of record NC_060215.1, read on the forward strand.
ACCTCAAAAACGTACGAGCTAATTTTTATAAAACTTTCTATATTCACTACATGGTCTACTATCCTGCAATACAACCCTCATTCTTAGGCCGTACCATTTTTTGGAGCCACACCGATTTTACAGGCCAAGTGCTGACAAAAACCTATCTATGGATGGCCATACCTCAAAAAAGTACAAGCCAATTTTGATAAGACTTTGTATACACATGCATTACATGGTCTACTATACTAAAATATAAGCCTCATTCATAGGCCGCCCCTACTTTCGGAGCCACACCGATTTTACAGGCTATGTGTTGAAAAAACAAATCTATACATGGCCGTACCTCAAAAATGTAGGAGCCGATTTTGGTAAAACTTTCTATACACATTTGAGACACAGTTCAATATATTATATTAGGCACATTCTTAGGCCGTGCCTATTTTCAGAGCTATATTAATTTTACATGTCAAATACTGGAAAAACCCTATGGAAGGCCATACCTCAAAAATGTACTAGCCGAAAGTAGGTATGGCCTAAGAGTGAGGGTTATATTATAGTATAGTAGACCATGTGTTGAATGTGTATAGAAAGTCTTATCAAAATCGGCTCATACGTTTTTTATGTATGGCCATCCATTGATTTTGTTGTTCAGTATTTGACATGTAAAATCAATAAATCTCTGAAAATAGGAACGGCATAATAATGAGGGTAGTATATAATACAGTATACCGTGTATAGAAAGTTTTATCAAAATCCGTTTGTAAGTTTTTGAAGTACGATCATTTATACAGTAGATTTGTTTTTTTTTTCATTTGGCCTTTGAAATTGAGTATACTTTATTCATGAAGACCAGTATTTGTAGTTTTAGAATGCCATTTAAGTAGATTCTATATTTTGTTTTGTATTTGTTCTTTTTGTCTTAAAATAATAAAATTAATTTAGTTTTGTTAAATGAACTGGTTCAGGAACTAGGTTAGTGTTCAGGAACTAGATTAGGAGTAGTTCATGAACCAGGTTAGGTTTCGTGTGAGAGGATTAGTTCCTTCTATGGATGGAATCTATGTGCATTTTCACACTGCTAGTATGGAGAGTTGAACAATGAATTAAGGTTTATAAAACAAAGTGGCTACATGAACGGTCACCATGCTCGGTTTCAGGGAACTGGAACGACTATGACGTCACAGACTGTGACGTCAAAGATTTTCAAGTAGCTCTACCAAACCAGCACTGTTTATGTTGTTATTAAAATGGCAGGTTGTAGAAAGTTTAGTTCTTTTGATCAGTTGAAACCTTTTATCAATAATAAAGAAAATATGGACCATATTCAATTAAGAACAAGTCATTCGAGAACAATTACTTGCGCTCGTAAACATGGTTTTATACAATTTATTAATAAACAATTAAAATATTATGGAATTACGTACAGATGTATCCATAGTAAAGATTAAAGATGTTTATTGAGCTATTAGGTACAATGTACAATAAGCCAAGTCATAGATATCACTTAAAGTAAAATCACACCAAGACAAAGAACATGCAAAATTTATAAACGTCACATTGATTAGTGTCTTAGGTCAGGTTACAATACAGTCATCGTATCAGGACCAGTCTATAAGAATTCACTGTATTTATAAAATGGGTTATTAGTAAGCCGATTTTTAACAATTCTTTGACATTTAGGAGATAAAGTATTACAAAACTTCATACCTGTAAGTGGAAAACACTTTATACTTTTATCAAGCCTATACCTGGGCAAAAATAGATTTACATTATTCCTAGTTGAGTAACTGTGGACACCATTATTCGTTTTTAATTCATCACAATTCTCATTTATTTCTACAATACACTGTTATATAATATATATATATATATATATATATATATATATATATATATATATATATATATATATATACAAATATACACAAATTAACAAAGTAATAAAATAGTCTACAAATTGTGCAATTAAAATAAAAAATTAATTCACCTATTAACCGTAGAACAAGTAGCCAGTACACGCAGGTTAACGCAAACAGGCTCTATTGTAGGAGCGTCTGATAAGATAACGTTCTGCTATGAGCGACGAACTCGTTTTTATGGGCAACACTAAGAATAATTGGCAACAAAAATAGTAATTAGAATTATTTACGTTAAGGGTCCTCGAAGACTGTAACTCTTTTGGTGGGGGTATGTGTAACACTTGACCTCTGCTCAAGGGGGTGCTTGTGCCTGGTCTTAGTTATCTTCTTATCAGTTAACTTAACAACTCTCACTACTGTCATCCTAAGCAAGTGTCAAAATATTATAGATAATCCTCTAGTTTCACTCTGCAAGTTTTGCCGTCTGATAATTTGACCTGCGTATAAAATAAGAACCTAACAGCAATCTTAGAAGAGCTAACTGGCTTTATAGATTTAGTAACAGCGAGAGTGGGATTGAAATAATAACTAATTGTGTTTTCTGGATGAGATTTATATTTCAAGCAACTCATCAAATTTAAAAGATGAAATATTTTAATTTCAAATTTCCATGTGTTCAGCATCTGAGTCATTGAGCCTGTAGGATTCGAAGAACTCTGCAGATGACTTAGCTGTTGTTCCATTAGCAGTATGGAATAGCTCCATCCCCGAATTGGTGTACTCTCCACATAGTCCACACAGACGGCCTTGAAGGTTTTGGGCTGCCTGTTATATTACACCAAAAGAAAAACTTTTAGAAGGTTTGACCAAATATTTAATTTTAGATTTACTGTATACCTTAATCTGGTATGTAGAATTGAAAATCAAAGAGGTTTGATAGCAATAAATTACATCTGAATATGTTGCAGTGAATTCTACCTACACACACCTCTTACTCAGTTATAATTATTGCAGATCTCTTTGAAAGCTTAATTATTCTAGGTTAGAATTTTGGATGAATGTTTTTATAATGAAAAAAGCACTCTTGTAATAATATCTTAGATAAAATTTATTATTAACTATTGAGTGATCTGGAAATAATGAGATTGCAACTCATAGCTATAATAAGTATGAGTGAACACATCATTTGGTTGGAAGGAATACATATCCTTGTGTTATTTATTGCTAAATCTTTTAATGATTTACTTCTCAAAATTCTTGCAGCTTAGGAACAGTTGTTTATAGGTCAAAACTATATTTTTATTTAACACTTATCATGTCAAAATTAATTTTGAATGGAAAATAAATTCATTATCAGTAACACCTAATAGTTAAAATACTTTATACCATTTTATTTTAATTGCTCTTTAGGACTATTGTTAGCTACTGCCTACATTATGAATACAAATTTTTAAGTTTAAATCTCTTATAGGAATTATTTTAAAATTTGTTCCAATATTAAACTTTAGAGGAATATATGGTGAAATAAACTCTAAAATTTTAATTTATCATGCCAAAACTTTATGTATTTTGCATTTGGTATGTATTTTATGTATTATACACTTTTAGACCTTTGTTATCGAATGACAGGAAACAAAAAAAGATGACTTATTCTTGGCTAGGACCACTGAATAATTTTATAATTGGCTTCTGAACAATCCTTTTTATTCTGTAGATGAATTTTTTGGTGTATCCGATATTAATTTATAATATATTTAAAGCTAAATAAGGATAATTGTTTATATTTCATGGATGTGTTTACACATGTCTTATATTTTAGTATTCAAACATGTATTTATTTATTGACTTGGCTACTGGCTGTAAAGTGACTTTGTCGATGAGTGCACAAACTTAATATGACAATAAATATTATTATTATTATTATTAATGATCCTATTCTTTAAAGTACTTCTATAAATCTTCTATAAGTAGCAGATTTAAAATCACTCTTAATGGTAATCTCTTAACATTATTTATATTTCCTAACATTCAGAAGGTGATTTTATAGAATCCAATGCTAATTTACGTTACATGTTCCAAAAATAAATAGACATATAGAAAGCATTGAATGCAAAGTTTACACATGTCTACTACAATAAAATGATTGAAATTGATTTTTTGGTTCATTGCCTAAAGTTACCAGTTAAAATGATTGTTAAATCTAATCTTATTAGCTCAAGTTTTGCTACCACAGACTCACCCTGAGTATAAGAGAGGTGTTGGAGTAGACAAGGTCAAGGTGATGTTGTGGCAGTGTTACGTGAAGGGAGTGGTCTGGTGTGAAGACGGTGTGTGCCAAGACTAGTCCTTGTTTATTGGTGAGGTGCAGCACGGAATTGTAGGTGCTCATAGACTGTAGTCGTCCGTTTATATACACCTTCGGCCCAGCAGCTATTGACATCACAGCCAAATCTCCAATGTTCACTTCAACTGTCTGTACATTGAACCCATAACAAAATTAATGCACCGACTATTGTTTAATCGTAAGAGATAAACACACCGAATATCAGTTATTGATTAATATTTTGCTTTCACTAATAAACTCTTATATTCATGGTATTTTTACTTTGTAATTGTTTTGCTGACTAAAACTTAACTGTGATTAAATTTATGAGGAACATGTATACAATGGACTGAACCTGGTTCTGAATTGGATTTATATTTTCAGAAATAATGAGTTGAGGTGTGATGAGTTGGATGGTGTGGTCATCCTAATAAGGAAGAAATTTATGCAGTCTAGATCTGCTATTGATAAATAACAACAGGAAACAAAATTGAATACTTTTAAATTCTGAAAAAGTTAGGGAAGTTTACAACAGCAGCATAAAATGTTCTGAAAACTTTTTGCTAGTGCTAGCACTTGTGCTGTGCGGAAGGAAGCGACAGCTTGCTGTTTTTAACCTATGACGGTTATTCACCGTTTTCCATGTAAATACTGTTGGCTGATTCTAACCTTTAATGATTGAGGAATTTCTTTTCCTTGTATACAATGGTCAATAAAAACTAATGCACAATGCTATCTGCATTCAGTAGTCATATTCGTTTAGTTTGCTGGCAGCAGTCACTTAGTACAATTTTCATTTTCAAAATATATATTTTTATTCTTTATTGGTTTACATAATTTTCATGTAAAAATAAAATAAAATATTGTTTACTGTTTTGGGTATTTTTTAATTCCTATACCATTACTATGAACACACAACATAAAGTCGTTCTGGAACAGCAATACTTGCCAACGAGGTAAATGAGAATAAATTGTGTTAGTTTGTTCCAGTCTACAAAACATTGTTTTATAAAAAATTCATATAAGATGGGTTCTATTGTTCTCAACAACAAATGAAGACTAACCTGAAAGTATATTTGCCAAACACTTTATAAATTGCGTATATATTGAGTATAAACAAATATTTGAATAATATATTTCAATGAGGATGACATTACTTTTTAGATAGAATAGTGTTTTGGGACGAAATGTGGATTCATAGCTGTTTTTCTGATTTGATATGGAAAGTTAGGAAATCATTATTACTAGACAATAGCATGCTGCTCAATGCCAATATAACTTATGTATGCCACACTTTGCACGGCCATTCAATTAACTCAATTGCAGTATTTAAAATATGATTTATGCATGACTGACCAATTTGAATGGGCATTTCTAATTATTAGTATCAGTATCAGAAGGGTCATGATTTTGTCCACAAGTGTGTATTTGTCAGAGTGTTCAACTTTCTTAATCACTCTGTCCTAATTTTGTTTAATAACGTTAAACAATGAGAACTAATAATGGTAATATACAAACCGTAGGAAAAACAATGTTGAAAAAGCATTTAGTGTCAGTTTTAAGTATTAGCGAAAAATACAAATTGAATACATTTTTATTACTTATTAGTCATAAGGGCAATGTCAAATGTAAAATGTGTAATAATTAAATATAAACTGGTTATAGTTTGTACTCTACTGACAGTATTATATTCCAATCTAATAAAATATAGTGTTTAAGGCTTTATTTTTGTGCAAAAAATGTTTAGAATTGTATAACAAATACGTTTTAATTGTGTATACTAGTCCAATTATAAATATTCAACATTGAAAAATTGGAGTTCAACTACTATTGCTTTGACATTATTTTGTACGTACTGTATTATATAACTTTGATAATCCCAGTATGTAAAACCAATTTACTGGTCTGTTATATACAGTACTGCCCTATGACACCGGAAATCCTCTTATTATCCAGTGGTATCAAAACTATCTGAATTATATTCTAACAATCAATCAGATTTAATTTCCTGGATATCGTTGGTAATGGTAAATGGGTATATGAATTTGAATATTATTTTCCTAAGTGAAGTTCTACTGATAAATCTACATTCAGTCTTCATACTGCATTATTATTTTGGTCGTATCAAATTGACTTTACTTGAGATCATGACTTACCAGGTTATTGTCTTCCTCGGGGCGAGTAAGGACGGCAAATCCATATTTTCCAGTACAGTCCTGAATAACTAGATGCCAGTTTTCGCTCATTCTGTGACGATACTCAGCTCTGTCAAATGTCTTCACTCTACTCACGGATACACCACAATACTCTGAAATTTTCAATCAATTTCTTACAGAGTCATGAATTTTAATTAGTCATCATAACGTTATTAAACTGAACTGACATCGTTACCAAAGCTTCAATAGAGTATTAACTCACATTATATTAAATTAAATATTAACTCAAGTGAAAAACCTGACTGGCAGAGATGAAACAATAGTAGTTTACGTTTAACTAAGTATGGACAATCAACAATAAATACATGTATTAACAGATTCTACAGAAAGTAAATTAATAACTGATTTATCAGGAAATAAACTAGTAAATATTTAATAATAAATAAATAGTACAATAACAGACAGTTAAACATTTAGGTAGGCTTCAATACAGATAAGGTTAAAATTAAAAAGAAACATCTGTCACAGAAAGTGCCAGATATTCGTCTTTACTATAAAAAGAGTTAACAGCCATCTATACATCACTGATTTGAATTTACTAAGACTAATGTTATGACTGGTAGGAGGTAATTTATACACAAACGGATACCAATAAAAGAATACATGGATTGTGATTTGCTTACTCTGCAGTAGAAAATTTTAAACTATTAACATTGTAATTGATAGATAATAACATTGCTTTAGATATCATGCCAGATTTGATTTAAGGTAGTTTGAATACAATTACGGATTTTTTAATGTAATTTAACCAGCTCAAAAAATAAAATAACATTTATTTGTTAATTACTCAAAATTAATTTGTTTTGGCTACGAAAAAGTAAATTAATACAAATAATTTCAGATGAAATTGCAAGAGAGAAGCAAATTGTATTCTGATTGATTTGGAACCCTGACTGAACTTCCTGCAATGTATGAGCTAGTATGAACCTAAGTCAAGGATGCATGTTTAGAAAGTACGCTCAGAGATAGAAGGAACAGATGACTAATTACAAGCCATTATTAAATCTTCATGTCCATGAAGAAATAGCAAGCTGCTGTCTTGGGGAAGGTCCTTGTGGTCAGTAGTGGGTGTTGTTAAAGGCCACAAATCACTTCAGAGACATCTTCTTGACTGGGATTTGCGAATGACCTGACATCTTAGCTGTGGTGAACACAAGGAATGATTATGCCATGTTCTTTGTGCCTGTGTCACCTTGGCAAGGGTAAAACAGGAGTGACTTGTGAGATCACACTCAGCCGAGAATTTTGTATTCGAATTTGGAATAGGTAAGCTTGTTCTCTTTGAAAATTGAGTTGTGCTGCTGTGAGCAGACCTGGAATGTAAGAGGGGCACAGAGACACAGGTATGACGTGATGTGTCATAGAGGTAGGATTTGCAATCCAGTTAAGAAGAAATATAAAGGGAAGAATGTAATAAAGTTCTCTATTGGCACATTTACTTTGTTTAGCAGTTATCAGTAATGCTGATGTTTTTGACTGTTTTGGAGACAAAACGTGTAGGAAGGTATATTTACTATAACTATAATAAAACACATTATTAATTTATTGAAAGTTTATACCACATGGTGTCTTCTAAGATCTGCTGTCTACATCAGGTTTAGTGTGATAAAGTAGTGTCAAACAATGTTGGTGCTGTGGTGATACCGAGTGTCGAAACAGTATGAAGCAAATCAACATCAAGATGAATTGTTAGGTCTAGACCGATGTGAGGAGAGCTGTCATTTAAATCTATATATCAGGGTAAAGAGGATCCATATCATATCACCTTGTGCTACAGACCCAGAAGGTATTAGAAGAAGAGGGAACACTAAATTATTCACTTTATATCCTGAGGATAAATACTACTTAGTCACACTGTCTCAAATAATATATACATTAGGATGCAGCCATACATGGACATCTGTTATTGTGTCTCACACTGTAAGAAAGACATTTTACTATTCTTTTAAAGTATCTATTTTATACTTCTTTAACTATTTTATAATTTTAACCAAGTTTAGGAAATGGTTTAACGAATTTCTGAAAAATGTCATGGTTGTTTTCAAAAGAGTCCAGTATACTCATATTACTATTATAAACTAACAATTATGACTGCTATGCTATATGATTTGTATGCAAATATTGAAATCGCTATACCAGAAATATTTTTTAATGCTAAATAGTGCAATAAACTGTTCGCAGGAATAAACTGTTCAGTAATCATACTATTGGAAGATATTTAAAACAACATCTAAAAGGAAAATTTTACCATAATTCTCTGAACCATCTCTATGATTTCCTGCTGTGACCATCAATATACAGATGGATACAGAGATGTGTTCAAACTTTTTATGACATTAAATGTTTTACTCAGGGCATTTTAAAGTATACTTTTACTTCTAAAATACTTAAATTATCTTTTGTGCCATAAATATACTTGTCATATACATTTGGAACAAATTAAAGATTTTATTTTTAAATAAAGAATGTATGCTAGTCACCCCATGGCTCATGGTTCTGCAGGACCCATTCTACAAAGGTAGCCATTGGCAGTTTGGATAGAGGGTATCTATAGATATTGACGCTGGTCACAGGTGTTGTGATGAAGGCATTAACGGACTCTGTTCTGCTGTTGATATCTGCTACTAGACTCATGGTGTTGACACCTCTCCCTTCCTTCTCCTCTGTTTGGGGCAGCATCACCCTAGCAGTGTTCAAGTAAGTGCGAGCCTTGTTCTCGAAATATCTGGCCTGAAATTCATGGTTGATTAAATCAAGTTTTTTTTTAATTCAGTGAAATTATTTACTAATTTTCTTATAGATAATCGTGGAATTGAAAATTGATTTTAAAGTCGACTACCTTACTGCTAATACTCCTAATGGTGTTAAATTAAACACAGTTGTTTTCACATCTTTCTTTAGAAAAAGCGTTAAATTATTCAATTTCCCACCAACTCCTGCATATTAAGAAAATATTAACATTCTTATTAGAGAATAAACTGGAATTACCTGTCCTAGTATATAAGGGAAATTTTTATTCTTGAAGAATATTTTTTTACTCCTCAACATCAAAGTATTTGTCCCCTTCATAGTGCAACATCCTTTTCAGCGCTTTTTCCAATCTTTGAAGCATTTATGAAACTCACATTTTGGTATGGTACTCAGCAATTCCGTTTTAACCTCTTTAATAATATCAAAATGTCTCCTTGGTTCTCTTCATCTTTGAAAATAGAAGGAAGTTGCATAGGGAAATTCCTTGTGAATACAGTTACAGAAAACATAGCTTTGTTATTGGTTGCCAAAATACTGTGAACAAGCAATGAAGTACAATGGGAGCATAACCATGTTATAATTCCAGGAATGATTTTGTCACTGTACTGGCAATTTACATTGGATTGCTTAACAAAAATTGCATATAACTCACAATTAACATTTTTCATTGACCATACAACAACATGACATAGTCAGAAGATCCTTTACATTTAATTGAACTCATAGAATCTTTTTTGGTCTTATTTCTTCAGCCAGCTTTAATTGAAAGAATTGGCATTGATTTCAACTCCATAAACAAACACCAAGGTTTCATCATCTATAATGACTTTTAAGAAGTTCTGGATAATTACTGACTTCATTACAAAATGCTTAAGCAATGTCTATGTGAGGTTGTTTTTGATCAAAATACAGCAATTTAAGAACAAACTTTGCTATCATATATTTCTTGCCCAAAACATAAATAAAGTATTGTTTTAATGCAAACAATATCTTGACCTCATCAACAACCTCTATGATAGTGATTTGACGATCTTTCAGAATCATTTTTATCACATGCTTCAGATTGTTATTTCTTAAAGATGTGCCAGGGTATCCAAGATGTCGTCATCTTTACTGTTTTCATGGTCATCTTTGGAATGCCTGTACCACTTGTAAACTCTTGTCTCTTACATAGAAGATAGAAACAATGGCCGTATGATCTGTCATCAGACTTTGGATCTGAGGTACAGATAATGCAAGTTCAAATCCTGTCTGTGATCATAGCACTTTTTATCAGTACCATCAACCTTGTACTGTATCGACTCTCCCCCTTATTCTGTTTGATAAGATCTTCGCACAAGCCTATGGCCTATAAGGGCAAGCAGAATAAGCCTTAAAAGGCCATCGACCTTTCCTATTTTTAATTTTCTAAAAGCAGTCTATAATTTGAATCCAGTGCTGTACTTTATTATATTTTTAGCTAACTTTTTTTAATCATGTTACCCATCTTATTTTGAAATGCTGAGTACACCAAAACATTTATAAACCATTAGACTGTCTCTGAAGAAGCAAATGTTCAAAACAGATGTAATTTCCGATATAATATGTGTACTAAAAATTTATAAAATTAATAATTAAATTCTCAACTTCAAAAATGTGCTTATATTTACCAGATATTTTAATATTACTTGTAAATTCATAACCAGTTAAGATCTAATTAAATGCCATCAGGATAATATACAGCAGGGCAGATGATTGGCACAAAAGAAAAATTGCAGAAAACACTGATCTGAGAGCTAATACTCATATTAATACCAGCATTGGATTACTCTCAATTTGAATTTTTTTGGGGGTAAACTTGAATTTGGCTTGTTGATAAACACCAATTATATCTTCATAGTAAATTGTAATCAGTGAGAAGTAAATCATTAAGTCACTGGTTGATTTTTTAATGAGTTATTAATAAATAAATTATGAATTATTTACTGATATAAACATGATGTCATTTTATTGTTAAACATCCTATCAATAATTATATAGTTTCTATATTTTGATGAAAAACGGACATCTCCAGTAAAGTTATCCATTACCTATACTTGGGTCATGGATATCCATCTAATTAGATACTCAGGAAATTTGTGGTGATGAGCTTGTGTCACTATTGTATTATATTAGAGAAATTATATATTGTCTTATATGAAAAGAGATCTACATGGCATTATTAGACGTATGTGTTTTAAGATATTAATAACTATAAAATTAAAAATCAGGCCTTTCCCTGATTTACACGATTCCTTACAGATAATTATAAATTCAGTAGAATTAAAAGACTGCCATTCAGTAGTAATAATTATACAAACACCACTCACATGTTCATTGTAGTAGACAGTGAAACTTCCATAGCCAATTTGTTTAATTTCATCGTGCAGCTTTTGGCAACTAAGGTCCATCATGGAATCGTAGTACCGAGGCTCCATCTGGCTACAGGCCTCTAGCAGAGGTGAAGTTCTTAGTTCAGTCAGTTTTGCTCGGCTGAGACCTACATTTCCCTGTCAAGAACGTAACTACCATTTAGATCGACTGATTAACTACTCTATATAACCCATACACTTATTTGTATGTTCACTTATAACACAATTCACAAATTGTAGAACTGATAAAGCTCAGAGCTGAGTCAGTTTTGCTCGGCTGAGACCTACATTTCCCTGTCAAGAACGTAACTACCATTTAGATCGACTGATTAACTACTCTATATAACCCATACACTTATTTATATTTTCACTTATAACACAATTCACAAATTGTAGAACTGATAAAGCTCAGAGCTGAGTCAGTTTTGCTCGGCTGAGACCTACATTTCCCTGTCAAGAACGTAACTACCATTTAGATCGACTGATTAACTACTCTATATAACCCATACACTTATTTGTATGTTCACTTATAACACAATTCACAAATTGTAGAACTGATAAAGCTCAGAGCTGAGTCAGCTTTGCCCAGCTGAACCCTTTTCCTTCCCATAAACATCAGATACTGTTTATACTAACTGAGCCACTCCATAAAGGGTTAATTAAAAGGCTGGAGTCACCCATATAATGTTTTAATGTATTGGAGTAGAGAAAGTGAACTCATAATATATTTATAAATCATATAAAAGCACTTTTAAATGCATGACTCAATGCTCCAGAAAATCATTATGCAAATACATGGATAATGTATTATATTATATTATAATACACCACCTATTATATGGTGGTTGACTTCCAGGCCATAATGTGGAGCCACTCCATCTTGTTGAAACAATTCTTCAAAATCATTTGAGATCTCCTGTATAGCTGAAATAATCTGTTGTTGAAGCATTGTTAAATATAACTCAACAATAAGGTTCCTGCCTATGAAAATGGTCCAATAGCTCGTCCTCCCTTAAAACCAAGCCACATGCTAATTTTTCCGTATTTTGTATGAGTTGGTCCACATCACTCCACAGTTATGAATTGTGCCTATTGACTCACTAAGCATAAAGGTTGATTTGTTACTGGAAACAGTATGATTTAATGTGATTGTCATACACGCAAGTGCTTGAAAAATCCCAAATTGCAAAGATATCAAAATGGATGTTTCATGTGGATTTCCAAAAAGAGACTGTAAAACCACTACACATTATTCCTTGTTTGTTGCTGATGTATGTCTGCCTGATCCAGCACAATTATTGACAAATCGTGTTTCTTCAAAATACCTAATTGGTTTTTGAACTGTCAGTCACAAAATTCAAACACACAAGGATTCAAACAATGAAATAAATTCCTCACTTCATTATACGAGTGAATTTGATCATCTTAATCGTACATCATTAGTACTGTTTTATGTTTTCACTCCTTAATTACAGCACTGTAATTAAAAAAAATAAAATAGCCAACTGCTGATAGAGTTGAAAACCCAGTCAGTTTACTGTGGTCAGAGTTCACTTGAGGATAGAAGTTGAGTTTTGGAATTTCTCAAGAATGTTTGTCTATTGTCTTTTGGGGTAGGATAGAAATAGAGTCCGTTAGTTTGCACTGTTCAGTTTCTTTTACCTTCAAAAAGAGGGGTCATATGATAGTGGTTTACTTTTGGGTTAGTTGCTCTCAAAATTTTCAGTTTTTTGGGGATGTGACACAGTGAGTCGTGCATAAAAAGTACATTTTTATACCTTATAAATACATTATGAATTTGGGTTTTCTACTTAAACACACTAAAATGTTATCAGTGTACCCAGACCACAGAGAAAAAAAATACAGAGGTAAGATTCTATTTTCACCAGACTGGAGAATCAGACTACCTATATCTGTGACTGCCATTGGTTATGTTTCAATACTCTTTGCCTCTGCTACTCTCTTATGTTATAACTTCAGTTATTTTATTTCTATGCTATATAATTCGTCAATTTGTACATTTCCTCATAACAGACTTCATGTATTGTAGCATTATTGGTATAACATAATTTTATAAAATTCACTCTTTACAAAACAGTTGATTTCCAAAGAATACATGATTATGAAACTAGATAGTTAATTTTGCCACATATAGCATTAATATGAGTATGATAGTCAAAACTGTTATCGTAGCTAAGCACTTATCAAAAACAGCTTGTTTTGTTTCTTTACCACAATGAAGTGTACATGAAGTGCACTGAACAAGAGCTGATTATGACAATGTTTAACTTAAAGATTGAAATTTTGAGAAGGGGCTCAACAATGGTGGCTCATGGTCCTAAAACTATTAGAAGCTGCTCTTTGAGTTATCAACAGTCAGTACTTATCTAGCTCGGCATTAAAGAAATTATGAATAGATATTCAACCAAAAAATTAATATAAAATAAACAAACAAAGTATATATGTAATTCGATTTAATTTCAGCAAAAAGCTTGTATTAACAAAGAAGGTGCAGTGAGAATATCCTCACTGCCCCCTTAATATATTTTCTTAGGATTGGTCTTGTAATGGCTCAAATATAATCCATTTCCTCATGAATGTTCATTCTAACATACGGTCATGACATCTCATTATATTGTCACCACTGAAAACACTGGACTCAGTCTGTTGCAACTTAATTAATATATTTGGTTTTTTTATAATAAAGGTTAAAACAGAATTATGTGTCTTGGGTTGTCAGAGAATTTACAATTATATTGCCTTTGTCAAGTGGGCCCACTAAGGCTGCCTTGAACAAGCATGTGTGGGACTCTCATACATTTTCACTTGCCATAAACAAGCTAGATAAACTTGACCTGTAAGTTAGCACTAAAAGTGTGATTTTACCTTTTGTGTTAGGTGTATCCGAGAAACATTCTGAACTGATACATTTCTGGCGATATTGTATGAGGTATGAAAGAGGATTGAACATTGCTGGAAGAGATATTTTTGTACAAAATACTGGTATAAAGTTTGTAACTGTTAAATTAAATAGTAGTGTTAGCAATCTGTGTAATGTTGAATATAGACTGAAAGTAAGGGGACTTTACTTGTGCCTGTTTATTAAAATTAAGGTATTAAATCAAACTATTGGTATTGATTAGCGTTTTTTCACAAAATGATAGAACTACTCCGTAAATACATTTTAAATGGTTTATAAATACTTATAACTCAGGGCTAAACTTTGTATGATGATGAGAGGCTATTATGAAGTAATTATGAAGTAGACTTGTAGGCATAGAGTAATAAGGACAAAGTTAAGTTTTTATCCAAAACTACAATTAGATGTTCCTCTTAAGTTACAGAACTAATAACTTGTCACTGGTTAATAGTAAACTTATGTTAAATGTTCAAATTACCATTCTAGTGTTCTAGGTTTGTTATTAAATTATTATTTATTAATACAGAGTATTACCTTGGCAAATGCATACACAGTGTATACATTGGTTTTGTACACACCATCTATGTAGAATTTCTGTTGGAGATCTTCTGAAAGTTGTCTCTTGATCTTGGTGGCGATGTCTATCGGGGCTTCATGCACTGTCGTCAGCTTAAGCTACAATATCAACATAGTAAAACTGTTTTAAAATGGTCTAGTTTGAAGAACAAACAGTAAAGTGCAATTTAAAATCGTTTATTTACCTTGAGATTTATAAATTTATTTGACTTTGGAAACACAATGAGATAAAATTCACAGCTACTGGCTAAATTCAACTGCATGGTAACTCAGTACAATTCAAATAAAAATATAATTATTACAAGAGATAAAGTTTCATATGTATAATAACTCCATTATAATTATCTTCAACAAATTGTATAGTTTGGTAAAAACAGAAAATTAGCTTATAAAAAATTAGTTTAAAATAACTATAACTTTTAAGCGATCACTGTCTCACCTCAGTGCAGTTACTCCTGATGAATAGACCGTAGCGAGAGACACGGTTAGAGTAGCTGGTGGAGTAGGTCAGATAGGCTGTAAGCTTTGTGGGACGGACTGGATCGTATGACCACATATTAAATGCAAATACAACAGCTTTACCACCTGCATGATATAAATAGACAATGTTACATTATTTTATACTGTTTCAAAGTGATTGTATACAGTTAAATTTTTACCATTTTCTCTGATACTTTCTGCAAAAGTGTAACCTTATCCCGTTCTATGAAATTAAGGTAGTCAAATCTAACAATCCTTTAAAGCCCCCGAGGTAGTGTGTTGGGGATACACTACCTTGGCTGCTAAACCCTGTTTCTACAACCAGATAGTATATTAAGCATACACTGACTTAGCCGGCAAGATTTTCCGAGCCTTAAGGAAATGTTTTGGGTAGCCTATATACTGCCTTAGCTGACAACCCTGTAATCAAGGTAATGTGTTGAGGATACACTCCCTTGACTGCTAACCCTGTTTCCGCAGCCTCAAAGTTGTATATTAAGCATACACTGACTTAGACGGCAAGATTTTCCGAGCCTTAAGGAAGTGTTTTGGGTAGCCTATATACTGCCTTAGCTGACAACCCTGTAATCAAGGTAATGTGTTGAGGATACACTCCCTTGACTGCTAACCCTGTTTCCGCAGCTTCAAAGTTGTATATTGAGCATACACTGACTTAGCCGGCAAGATTTATCGAGCCTTAAGGAAGTGTTTTGGGTAGCCTATATACTGCCTTAGCTGACAACCCTGTAATCAAGGTAATGTGTTGAGGATACACTCCCTTGACTGCTAACCCTGTTTCCGCAACCTCAAAGTTGTATATTGAGCATACACTGACTTAGCCAGCAAGACATTCCCCAGGTAGTGTGTTGTGTATATACTGTCTTAGCTAACAACCCTGTCTTGGCTGGCTTGCTCTACGTACACAACCTCAAGGTAGTGTGTTGTGTATATACTGTCTTAGCTAGCAACCCTGGCTTGCTCTACATACACACCCTCCGGGTAGTATGTTGGGCATACATTGCCATACCTGGAAACTTTGTTTTCAAAGCTTCAAGGTAGTGTGTTGGGGATGTACTGTCTTGAACAGCAAACCTGTTTCCCCACCCTTAAGGATGTACTTACTGAGGTCTTGTAGGGTTCTGCTCTTAGTCATACTTATAAATGAATTGTCAACCAATTCAAGTTTTAGAACTGTTAAGGGGAGGCGGTACCCCTATCTTTGTAATGTTAACATAGGTACCATTATCTCAGAAACTAATGGACCAATCAACCTAAATTTTTTTATACAACATATATAGGTATTTAAGCAAACTACTGAGTTTTTTTTGGTGCTTGTATCTTAAAAAATAAATTTTTATGATTTTTTTTTCAAACCCATATTGAAATATCAAACTTGGAATTTAGAATATTTTTTTTAGGTACCTAATTATAATAGGAGGCATCTCAAAAAAACTCAGTAGGTGCCAAAATACCTATATAAATGTGTGTAAAAGTTTCAAGTTGATTGTCCAAGTAGTTTCTGAGAAACGTGTACCTTTGTGTGCAAAAACTGTAAAAAAGTAAATTTGCGGGAAATCGCAAAAAAAACGAATATAATGACCTATTTAGCTATGTTATATAATATTTTTACCTATATATGATATGTAATTGGTTTTTATAATTAAATGTGATCTTTATATTAATAGAATAGGCTATATATGCTTTTAATATTTAGAATTATCTATATTGGAAAATTTGTATATCAAAAGTAACGCGATGCGGGTTAGGCCTATAGTCATAACGGAGTGAAAGATAATACAAAAAAAATTAATTAGGCTATATTATTTCAAACATTTTTGAGTTTAGAATACATTTATAAGAGAAATAACAGAGAAAAATTATGAAATAGAACTTATACCCAGCCACAAATAGAGTAAACAATAACAAAATTATAGAAAAAAACATGCAATTTATTTACCGTGAGCATTAGTGCATTCCTGGATCATATGCAGGCTCCTCTTCAAAATCCTCCTCAATCCTTCTTTTTAAATTCCTTGGTTTGTCTCCTTGCTTGTCTTTGAAAGTTCACTTATCGCACAATTTGCTCGTCGCACTCGCTCGTAGTCAAAACTTTTCATTGCGTCAATTGTCCTCTTGCAAGGTTCAATGCCTACTGCTCTAAGCATTTTGCATTTTGCTATGTTGCCATCATTAAAAGTAGAAATAGCATCATAAGCACCAAACTCAAGTGTGTTTCAATGTCACAAAATCTTTTTTTGGCACTCTAGACCAGATGACATTATTGATGCTTTCATTGACATTCTGCGTCTTACCGTGTAAACATTTTCGAAGAAGGTCAGGATTTGCTAAAAGCCTGAAAGATTGGTTTCAAGGCTAACATTATAGCTGAAGGAATGCTGTTCTTATGAGAATATGGCTCTTTAGTGTGCTTTGCCTTGTTGTATTTACACCATGTATTTTTCTCCTGACGGGCAAAGGCCATGCTGAGGATTGTCGTCCGTCGAAAGTTTATGAAAATATATGGCCCAAACCGCTGCCTTCATGTTCTGTAGGTTATCAGTATTTTTCCTAATAGCATTTCCATAATAGGTTTGCAATTGATCAATTATGCCATCTGTTAGTCTATTCTTTCCACCTAGTTTGCCGCCATCAGAAAGTGTTACGCCTTTTGAGTCTCTTTTTAGTTTCCTTAGCCTAGACCCCATTCTCTTTTGAATATGGCCTATACACTCCAGTTTCTGTATTTCCACTTCACCATAAGGTTTACTGTCTGCAATAGTTTTGAAACTATTTGTATCTCCATCACCTAAATACTCTAAGTACCTAACATTATACTTATTTACTGATCGGTGAAAAATAGCTAAGGCTCCAGCTGACTCCATACCTCCGCTCGAGCCTGATAATTTGCCGAACAAATAGCCTCATGTTGTTGTTTGTCCAAACAATTACAAAATTTAGATAAACACTTCTATGTCCATAACTTTTCCTGTGTCAACACTTGTACAAGTAACAATTCCGTTTAGAGAGCTAAAGGCCACGCCGTTGCCAAGTGCCATCAATACCTACTTTTAAGTCGCGTTCGTTCTTACCTAAGGTTTTATTTTCCTCAAACAGCCTCATCCACAGCAGTTTTCATGGATTCATCCATTACCTGTTTAGCCTTGTCTTTTAAAAAAATTTATTATATCGAAACGGTTTTTGTTGGAGGTTGCGGAAGATTCATTACGCCACATAACATTTTGCCTGCAGCCATACCTTTCCCGATAGACCTCAGTCCATACACTAGTCTAATATTTACATCAAATAGAGTCTTTTTTTCTAAATTAATATTCCTAGAACTATTAAATTTATGTACATATTTACAATGGCAACAATAAATCTCCATCTCAAAAGCCAGGCCAAAATGTTGAGCAGCACGCACTTGTAAACCACTTTTCTTGCAATTTTTACAAAGTGATGAACTAAAAAGTTGATCTGATAAAATTTGCATGTTAATAATTTCATTGTCATAGTTTTCATCACAATTAAACATCTCATACTTATCTATGTTTATTTTCTTTGAAGAGCTTGACTGAGATTGTGTTTTGACATTTCAGGCCTAGGGGTAGACTCATCTTTTGACATCTCATTAGGGGTTAGGACTGGCTGGTTTTCTTTTCCTACCACCAACTCCTTTACGGGGTTTAGCATAACTTACTTTTAACACGAGGCATATTTATACATAAACAATCTTGTTAGCAATAATAAATATAAATTACTAACTAACACTCACTATATCACTTCACAAAGCACCAAAACACTAAGCAAAAACAATAAAACAAACAGTAAGTAAAGTCAGAAGCAGAACTCAAAGCTGATGAAATAGAAGTTAGTTCAGGCTGCCAACACAACAAAAGCAAATTATAGCACACAAAAATAAAAGGTCATATGTATAATAGTACATGTGTGAATAAACGCAAGCGCTGTCACAAATTTCTTCCTGAAACATGATGTAACCATATTTTAAAACTTTTTTTCTGTAGGTTTACAATTTTTCAAATATACATGTATTATATATCATTGTGTGCAGAAAAAGCCGCTTAACATTTTAAAAAAATAAAAAAAAATGTGAAAAAAATATTTTTCTGGGGTACCGCCTCCCTTAAGATAAGATAGAACAAATATAATACACTTTTTCCTGAGGTCTTTTGTGCTAAATGATGAAATTAAACCTCTGACTTTATATATAAAATTTAAACTTAATATTCTTTCCAATTTGAGTATAGTAATGCTCTAAAGTGTGTTACATTACTTAATTATTTATTACTTGCAGCATTGTTGGGTGGTATTGTTTGCAGAGCTGACAATGATGTTATGCCTACATACTAAATAGTTTTATCATGAGGGAGATGTTGTCATCTCACAAGGGAAGAATTTTAGTTTTTTAGATGGCACAGATTCTGGTTTATGGGTTAAATTTTTTATGCATTGGAATCACCTACACATATATATCCACACTAACATATATCCTCTGGACCACTGGTCACTCACTTTTTCAACTCCATGACACTAAGCAAACACCACAAAAACTGCTAATAGTACAGTTCTATAATATCCTAATTTTACTGTATATTACAAATATGTAAAAACTTTTTCACTTGCTACTGGTTTTCTGTTCTAATTGAATTTCAGTGTATTATTTTAATATTAAACGATGTATAAGAAGAAAGTTCTCATATTTGTAGTTTAAGATATTAAAAATGTTTACGAACATATTAATTTATGCTAGGTACTCATATTATGTCATTGGCGTTATCTTTACTGTAGACTACCTACTTTTCTGAAACACATTTTTCTGCATTGCTTATATGATAAAAAATTTGAGGGACAATGAACTTGGTTATTACTAGAAGGCTTAATACTGTGTTTCTAATGATGACATGACATGAATACTGCAAGTGGATAATTGACTAAATAGATGAACTGTTAACAGATGTAAAATTAGTTGCAGCTATATAAGAACAGGGAAACTGTAGTAAAAAAAGTAATGGGTTTTATGATAACTAACTAACAAATAAATAAGGTTTGAATTGATAGGGCTGAAAGCCAGGGGTTGTTATTAGTTGATAGGAAAACCAGCAGACTTACCATGAAAACTATTTTCAAGCGTCCACTGATTGAAAGAACACATAAAAGTACATTTATTTTACACATAATTAGACATTTTTGATTGCACTGCAATCTTTCTCAACCAGTAGAGACCTCCAAACCAAAACCTGATGCAAGTTCCCCCCTTCACTCCCTTCAGTAGACTAACAGTTTTCATAGATATTTAATATAGTACTGAAGACATTGTCAACAGTTATAAAGTGATAACAGTGTCTATAAAAAGTGAATTGGCAACACTGCTTCCCCACATTGACTCTGTAACCCAAAGTGAACAGACAACTAGAATTCTCTCTACTGGTTGAGAAAGATTGCAGTGCAATTAAACATTTCGAATAATGTGTAAAATATTTGTACTTGTATGTGTTCTTTCAATCAGTGACCCTACAAGATAGTTTTTAAGTTGTCTGCTGATTTTCCTATCAACTAAATAATTTTCCTATAAATAAGTTAAAGTAACATTACAAAATAAAAAGTAATTTTAACGTTCAGACCTAATTGAATTTGTGTTTTTTTAACATTGGTATATAATTTTGGCAACTAATATTATTTTAATCATGAATCTATGTAGTTTTTAAATTATGACAGTATTGAGAAACATGAGAAATTGAGTATTACTTGTACAAATAGTTTTCTACAAACAGTTGCCAAGTTAATATTTTAATTAAATAATTTGGGTCTTAATTATTTTGGTAGTAAAATTGGTATGTTTTATCCCAACATACTGTTAATATCAGACAGAGCGTGTTGAATAAGGTATGACTGAGAGCTTCCATTGATTGTGTTGACAAATGGGTCAATCTCAGAGGCGTTGAAGCTGCCAGAGGCCGATACATACGTCATAGGGAACACTTGGTAGCTCCCAACTGTGTGAGACAAAGAGTCCACCAACAAGACTTTCTCCTGGAAAAAATGTATTTAGATGATACATAGTAGATTCAAGTTTATTTAGATTCAAGTTATGATTCAAGTAGATGATCAAGTTCAGGATAAGATACTTGGTTTATGGTTTATAGCTTTGTCTAAATTACATCGTGTTATGTTAAGTTTGAAATAAGGATATTGAAAATAAGACGTATTTATCCAATTGTATCAATGTGAATATTAAGATGTGATTGGCCAGTTAGAATATCAGTGAGGTGTAAAGTGAGTGATGCTAAAAGACTTTTAAACATCCATTGGACAGAATTGTATTATGGTTTTTAGAATACTGCCCACAAATCTTAAAATAAAATAGTGCTGTGTAAAAATTTCAAATTACGAACAAGTGACTTTTTATAACAAATTTCTTTTCTTCAGCTGGAAAGTGTGAAAATTAGGCTTCTTTTTCAATTTGAAATACTAATTTTTTAGAAACATTTTTAGTGTATCTATATAAAGTACAAACATACAGGTTTCAGTCTAACATTTATTATAAAATTATCGAATGATCCATGTTCGAGAATGTTTGTTTAAATGTTGAGTTACAACATACATTACTGACATTAGATCTAATATTCTAATTTATTCTATATGAGTTCTTACAGCTGGAAGGACTGATTTAATGTGAATATTGAGTTTGCTCCAGTTGACCTTCCTCTTAGTGCAGCATCTGAAATATGATGCTGTCACTGACTTGATTCCTGGAATGTGTTTTAAGAGATAGAATGCTCATGGAAGACATAAAAAAAGTCGATGACTAAGAAGCTCAAAACAAACTCTTTGTATAGTCTTGACATCAGAGACATCTAAACTATAAAATATAGTGTAATCTAGGTGAAGATTTGTTTCCGTTGTCTCATCAGGTGCACAATTGACCTTCTTGGTCGTTTACTATTTTTTGATCTCTTCAAATGAACATGACTCCAGATTCCAGAAGTCAAGTCTGTAACAGCATCAGTTTTCAAACGCTACATTAAGAGGAAGGTGAAATGGAGCAAACTCAACACTCATGTTTGTAGAATATTGTGTTTTCTGTCTAGATCAAGGAAGAAGTATGCAAGAAGTAAGTACTTCTTGGGAAGATCTCTAAATCTTGACCAATATTTATATGTACACC